>NC_142245.1:29959293-30268781 GCF_052056855.1 Sturnus vulgaris
AGACAAATTCTTAGAACAATCCTGGAAAAGATGATCAAAATATTCCTGGATTCTGTTCACAATTTACCACTTTACTTGTAAATCAAACAGCAATTTTCTTCAGAAAATTTTCCATGTTTTCAGGAAGAAGTGAACAATTTGCCTGTTGTGATACTTTAATTGCCAAATGGCCCAAAGATCAAATGTTGAGTGGTACAAGTAAGGTCAAATGAGATTGCTTGCAGAATATAGCAGACATCACTGTGAATTAGAAAAATGTCAGCCTACCTTGCTGTATCATCTCTGACAATTTTAGCAGCACGTTCACAGGTGCTCTGTGATTGTAAGCTAAATATAGCCCCCTTCTTTGGTTTGACAATAAATTCTATCCAAAAGGATAGAATTTATTGTCAAGCCTGGCTGAAGTGTCCATGTACTTGTGGACACACAGATTTAGAGAACTGAAGAATTACAGCTTGGCAATTCCTTTCAGGCCTGGATTTCTCCTGTCTCTCAGGTCCATTCCCAGGCTGACAAGCTGACTACAGCTTCAGTTAGGGAGGCAGTCTCCCAGAGTGATAACTTGGTGAAAAACAGAAGGGAATTCATAATAAATATTAACACCTGGTGTCTTTCCCATGGGACACCCGGACATGCTGTCCCAGGGGATGTTTGTCCCAATTGTCCAATGAGCCACTGTCCTGTCCTAGCTGCACGTAACACACTTTAAATACAGGCTGTCCGTACAATAAAGTTGGCCTTTTTTTCCCCAAAATAGGTCCGTGGGTGTTGCTGTCTTTTCTCCCTCTCTGCAGCACAGTAACCACATGTACTGGGTTCTTGTGACAGGGTTTTGGTGCTGGGGGGGGGAACTTCATAGACAGCTCCTGTGAGAAGCCCCAGGAAGATTTTCCCATCTCTGACAGAGCCAATGCCAGCCAGCTCCAAGATGGAATCACTGCTGGCCAAGGCCAAGCCCATCAGCATCAGTAGCAGCACCTCTGGGATAACAGATTTAAGAGCAGGGGAGAAAACTCTGTAATTGCAGGCAGACCCTGTGGAAAGCCCTGACAGGACCTATGGAGAGAGGAGTCCATGCTATAGCAGATTTGCTGGCAGAACTTGTGACCCCATGAAGGACCCACACTAGAGCAGCCAGTAACCAAAGGACTGAATCATGTGGAAGGGATCCACTCTGGAGCAGTTCATGAGGAACTGTAACCTATGGGAAGGACACATGTTTGGGTAAGCTTGTGGAGGATTGTCTCCAATGGGTGAGACCACAGAGAGGAAGAGTGTGAGGAATCCTCTCCCTGAGGAGGAAGGAGCATTGGAGAAAATGTGTGATGAACTGACTGCAGCCCCCATTCCCTGTCCCCCTGGGCAGCTGCAGGGGCAGGAGGGAGAGAAAATCATGAGTTAAACTAAGACCTGGAAGAAGACAGGGGTGGAAGGAAGGTGTTTTAAGATTCAATCGTATTTTTCGTTACTCTTCTCTGATTTGGTTGGTAATAAATTTTTCCCCCACTGCTATCTCCTTTGCCTGTGACTGTAGTCTTAGTGGTCTCTCTCCCTGCCCTTCTTTCTTTCAACCCACAAGCCTAAAATTTGTATTTTCTCTTTGCCCAGCTGAGGAGGGGAGTGATAGAGCAGCTTTAGTGGGCATGTGGAATGCAGCCAGGGTGACCCATTCACCCACCAGTGAACAGCTCACTGAAATTTATTTACAATGTTTAAAAAAAAGTACATTCAGGTCTTTCTGGTGGGCATACAAAAGAAAATCAAAGAGAAGATCAGTTTTTCTCTTCCATTTAGCTTTGTTTACCACCAATATTGGAAGTTTCTGTGGTCTGCTGTTAATTCTCTTAACTGGCACTTCATAATTACAGGCTCAGACATCTTTAAGACAGGTGATTGTCCTCAAAGGCTCTTGGTAAAATTAAGACACACTCTTCTGGAAGTCTTACTTATTTAGTAATCTCATGACATCTCTGTAATCTTTTTGATTCACTCCTCCTGTGTGTTCCTCCGATCTGACTCTTCCTGCCAGTGCTGACTGCTATGTGGCAGAACAGTACCATTGTCACTTCCAATTACCTGGCAGGAGCTGAGCCAAAGGCTGTGGACCTAATGAGGTGTACCCAACCAGGAGCAAAATGCAGCTCCATTTCTATTCCCTGGGTGACAGCTATTTTGTAAGAGCAATCCGTACCTGGTTACCTTAGGAAGTGGAAATAAACATGCGTGCATAATTGCAGTGTGATCTCCAGCACATCCAGGGTGGGGAGAGAATTGGGGAGCCACGAGAAGCATGGGAAGATCCACAGGCCGAGTCATTAAACACGTTCTGCTGCTGTGATAGCAGCATCTGTCTTGGCTAGTTAATACTCTGGTTTGTAGCAAACAGGAAGGGGCATTAGGCTTGTTTCTGCAGGTGTGAAAAGCAATCAAAACCTCCCACTGACTTCAGGGAGAGCACAAGCAGGTGCTTTACAAGGACACGTGCTGCTGCACACTCTCTAGATAAGGCTAGAACAAGAGCACAGCTAAGAAAAACAGACAGTAAAGAGGAGCAAAGCACTTAGGCTGGGATTAATTTCACCTACTTTTAGCCATATAAAACTTTAGTACCTAACATAGATTAGTCATTTAAGCTCCCTGTGCAGAGGGAGGGATGCACTTCAAGAGGCTGATCAATCCTTTCTGCTTCACCAGCAGTATATAGGGGTATATTTTACAGAATTAGGATGATGTAGTCTCCCATAAACAGGTCACATAAACTCTCTGGATGGCCACCAGCAACAAAGACAGTTAAATCCTTTGGAGTTGACCCAAAATCTGACCCTAGTTAATAAGCACAATATTCTTTCCATTGTCTTTAACTGGATATTTATTAGTCCATAGTAGCCAAGGAATAAAATAATACTCTCAGAGGACCTAGGTGGACTATTTACCTAAAAAAAAAAAAAAAAAAAAAAAAAAAAAAAAAAAAAAAAAAGTTTAAATCTAAAGTATTGTGGAAATATATGTGGGCAAGCAAGCAATGATGAGAGTAAGAAAATTCTTGCTTTTTTGGCTCTCCATTTCAGATATGATCCTTCCTGACAACCTACCTATTGGCACTTGGTGCTGTGACAGTACAGGTTTGCCCAATCCTCCTCTCAAGCTGAAAATCTCTCTGTGTAGGGAGAAAGCAACAGGAATCCACATAAAACATAGAGAAATTCTTGGCCTGTTATATCTTGTGAGATGAAAACTCTGATCAAGCCTGGAAGAACTTGACAAGGATATGTTTGACATGTTCCAAGTAAGCCAACCTTGCAATAAATCACATTTACCATGCCAGCCTTTACTGAGTAGCACTGAGTTTGAATAAGCATTGCATGAAGGGTATTGAGACAGGCTTAATGCACAAAATTTTATTAGTGGGGTCTGGAGGTGAAGATATATACACCAACTTCGAAGTTACTGAAGGTACTAAAACCAATGGGAATTGAAAGACAGAGGTGGGGTGGAAAAGCCAGAGGAAAGCTTCTCCCTGTGACCAGCTGGGAGCCATTGCCAGGCAAGCATTCCCCTCTGCAGTCTCCCTCATAACATCAGGTTATAACAGTGATGGCAGCCATCCTCATCCTCATCCCCATCCCACAGCACTCATACCTACATCAGGACCTGTATCAGACCTTACAGGCTGTTCCTATTTGTGATGCTCTTTTATGCTGGCTCTGGCACACTTAGCTGGACACAGGCATTGCACACAGATTGGCACAAAGCCTTGGTGCCCGTGTTTCACTGGATAGTCCTGGCCAGGAATGCAGGTGACCACTGCCTACATTGCTATGCTCTGAGCTTTGTGTTTCTGTCCTAAAAGCTAAAAGTCATAAGATGAGCCATAGCAAAGGGGTAGGAAGGACAATTCTCCATGCCAATAGCAATTATGTCCTGTAAGAACAGTCTATAAGATCAGTATATGGGCTTGAAGATATAAGAACATGAGGCAAACCCCATGAGACCAACAGAACAAAACAAGTGAAAATACTGTCCTCACAGCTCAGACAAAGCCCTGCCACAGGAGCTCTGGTAAACAGCTACAGTGAGCTTTGAGCAAAGGCAGCAAATAGAAAGTGTTCAGCTTCACAGTGATTGCAGCACCTAAGGCACTGTGCACGAAGAGAATGTCTTTTGGCTGTATTTCAGAATTACTTTTCCTTAAAGCAAAACATCCCATCTCACTGTACCAAACACATTGTGTTGCACAGTACAGAAAAATGCTGTAATCTGGCTTACAAAGTTTCCAAACAACAAATGTTTATATTTTATATTAAATTGACAAAAGTGTCATATTTTCTTCCCTTAATACCAGATTTTAAGTCTATTTTTACAGCACTTCTGATTTGTTTAAAGTAAAATTAAACCTGAAAAACTATTTGCCACTTTCACTTCAGCAGTTAAAAATCAAATCATTGACCTGGAATCAGCCTTAATGAAATAACTTTTCCTGTAGACATGGTTAGTATAATGTAAAAATATTAAAGCATCTCTTTGAACCATATTCTACACAGCCTTTTGTCTGTCCCACTTGTACGTTTTTCACTTCATGCTTCCCTTTAACCACCTGCATTAAACTTGCACCTTCACACATACATGTCCCAGGTTTTACTATATTCTTTTTCTTCAGATAATGTCTTCTTTCTTTCATTCCCTACCTGCTTTTCAAGTTCTCTTTCCTTTCTTTGTTTTTCTCTCACTCTCTTCTTCTCATTTGCAACATGTCCAAGGGAAAATCTGGAACAAAAATTTCAAAAAATACTGTCTACATGTGTCATGGATATAGGGATCTTTCAAGAGTCTTTCATTTCCATAAAATCGTAGGAGGTTGCATACTCCCTTCGAGGACTATGCTCCCCAGTGTAATCCCTTGGCCCACAAGAATAAAGTTTTCCTTCTCAATCAGTGGAGAGCCAAGGTCACCAGATCCATTGTCTTTCTTTAGAAAATAAGTGACAAAGGTGTGCTCTTCTTCCCTGGAACATTTCTGATTTTCTCCCTAGAATGTCCTAGATAGAGGAAAGTGAGGTGGCCATTGGTTAGCAGGTAAGAAAATCATGACTGAATCAAATTATTCTGACCTTGAATTGATAATTTAGTTCTTGGACACTTCACAGAATGAGAAATTCCACTTTGTCCAGTGAGTGAGCCTAAAGTCAATGGCACAGGTTAGTCCCCTGATTTTTGCACAGATTAGATGACATGTACACTCTGTCCATCAATTCCTGTTCACTGAGAGTCGAAAATTGACCCCTGCCTCAGACCCAAGATCACACATTTCTGGAACATCTTTCCTTCCATGTTTCTTCACAAATATTCTGGCCTTTCAGCCATGTATTTCTATTTTCTTTTGCTGGGCCCTGAGTATGAGGAGAAGACCTTAACTCTGCTTTTACTCCTACAAAAAACACTTAGTCATCATCAGTCAGCTTAACTGACCATTATCTATTGTGATGATACAATGCAAATAAAACCTGCCTCTTCTTTTTTTACAAAAGAGGATGTTTCCTTTTCAGTCATATGTTAGAAAAAAAAAAAAGAAAGAAAAAGAGAGAGGGAAACATGGCAATTTCCAATTAACAGCCTCTGTATTCCTCTGCACTCAGTGTTTAAAATAAATTGATTGAGATTGTAAACTGTGCACACAATGATAATATTGCTGATGCTGACTTTGCAAAGTACAACTGTATTCTTTATGAATCAATCATCCTTTCCTGGAGGAAGAGGCAAAACAAAACTCTGGAGAAACCATCAAGAGAGCAGGTGAGCGACAAGTGTCTGCAATTATACAAGTACCAAACTATGCAGAATTTCTCTCTCCACCCACAGTATGGCAACAGAGCAGCCCTATTCATTTGTAAGGATTTATGCTGACAGTACATAGGTGTACTACATCCCAGAAAATGCAGGGCAAAACGGGCCCTCTTAGTGGGTGCTTGGCATGCTGCAGGGTCTGGTACCATGATTTGGGTCATGGCCATGCTGAGGGCTCAGTATCAGTTTCTGTGATGAGTCTCTGCCCCATGGCAGCAGCTTGCTCAGACTTTCTCCTCACTCACAGGTATACTAGGTGACCACACTTCATCCCAGAGATCACTGTCAGCTGTGCTGGCTCGCCTACTTCTATAAGGCAAAGCCATGAAGATCAGCAAAGGCCAGCCACAGGAACAGTCACTGACTAGAAGAGGTTAGAAATTAGCACCTGGTAACTCATGTGACAGCTTCAAGGGATGACAGGGAGAAGGGAAGGTTCTAATATGGAAAAGGATGTCTGCAGGTGATATGGTCCAGCCTAAAGGGCAGATGTGCTCTTGCCTTCAAGCTCACCCCTGAACAGCCAAAGGATCCCATGAGCCCTTTGCTCAGCCACTGTCACTGTGCTACACATGCACGTAATTCCTCTGCTGGAGATGCCAGCTTTCCAAATGAATCATTCCAATGTATCATTCCAAATGCCAAGTGCAGGAAATATTTCTGCCTGTTTATGCTTGCAAATTTTCCTACTCTACTGGGTGTTCAGACAGGCTCACAAAAGCAGCTGTAAATGAATTAGCAGGCAAATTGCTCTGCACACTGGAAGATTAGAAAGAAAATGCATAGAGAAAGATACACATTAATGCTTATTTGCTGTAAACAAAGAATTGTGTTTTTCTTTTCATATCCTGAATGACTCTAATAGGGCAAGGCAAAAATAATAAATAAATAAAAGAGGAGACAAGAAAACTATTCTCTTTTGAAAAGGGATGGCAAATGCCTCTCCTCTGGACCATCCTACATCTCAAAATCAACATAAAATGTCATCTCCTCTGATCAATAAAAAGCTCCTTGAAATGCAAAAGTGCAGACTGCAGAAAAGTGGTCACATGGATGATATCCCAATAGTATGAGACTTATTTGCACCAAAACAATTGAGGAACTACTGGTATTCATAAAACTTTCACATACCAGACCCTTTATGTTCAAGAAATTTAGAGAGAACTGGAAAAGGCTCACTGGAACAAGAACATCCAAAACGGAAGGATTCCTTCACTATAAATAATTATTATGATAAAGCTTTTCAATTTTAAGTATTCTAACTGAGAAATTTCATAAAGGTTTTAAAATATTAACAAATTTTTAGTTTTCCAATACTGTGTGAAATAGTTTAATATTGGTTACTTTTCAGGTAGAGGAAACAGGTGCAATTGATTCACTGAGTCCTGCTAAGACTGAAAGCTTCTCAGACCATAATTTATTTACAAGGTAACCTTTTAGTTCTTTCCTTTTGTCAGCCCCCTTAAACTATGAAGATAAGCAGAAATACTAGAAAACAATAGAACACATGCTTATTGTTTCTAAAAAGAAAGCCAAAACAAAACAATATAAATTCCATCAGATTTCATTAAAAATCAATTATTTTAATAGTCCAGCGTTCGTTTCTGCAGAAGAGTGATAAATGAAATACCCTTGGTATCTGCCCAAAGGGAATATTTAGATTATCTAAGATGTTATATTAGCAAAGGTTCTATCAGGCAGCTAAACAAGTGGTTTATATTCATAGTGCTGCATACTTATTACATATTATCTTGCAGGGTGGTGGGTAAGCCTCTAAACTTCTATGTAGTCATCGTTCCACAAGCATAAATGTTACTGTGCAGTCACAACATTTCACAGCACTGCACTTTTCACCTGCAGGGCAACAAATGCATCAGAAGCTGTGCAAGTGCTACTTTCATTTCACAGATGGGAAAACAGAGCAGCCAGAGACACACAGCAGCTGAGAAGAGAACACAGCCCTGGTAACTTCCCATGATGACACAAGTCTGGACTTGCCAGGTTTAATTTTCAAATTTAACTAAGAAAGCTAAGTGAAACCTGTCAGTGAAGGAAGGGGAGTTGGGGGGAGAAAGATACATCCAGAACATTACTGAGGCTGGCTGCTAAGATCAGCTTTATCTTACCCATGGTATGTGTAAAATAAGATGTGTTGAATGCCAGCCAGTTTCTAGCTTTGGACCATACTGTTGCCTAGATGAGGGATTCATATTTTCATCACACTGAGAAAACATGTGGTCAGATCAGTGTATTTTAATTTAGCAACACTGGTCAGCTTTCCCCCAGACAGCTAAAATCTACCTCCATCATTTTAACTAATCCTCATCACAGGTCCTGGGCTAAGGAGCCAGTCCTTCCCTAAGTCGTCCTCTCCAGCACACACCTCCAGACCTCTTTAAGCCAGGCTGAGGTTTCCTGTGGTCAATGAACCATATCAAGTGCATTGTTATCAGTTCTGTGAGATTTGCAAGCCGTACAACACTTCAATTTGTTTAATTCAAATATTAATACATGGTTAATATTTATTTATTTAATATTAATTTTTAATTTATTTATTTATTTAATATTAATGTTAACATCCATTTACTGAGTTTTACATCCTTAGAAAGCACTAGCATTTCAACCACAGGTCCTCACAAAATGTGGAGTAAAGACATTCAACATCCAAGAGATATCTCTTGGATACCCTTGCCACTCTGACACGAATTCTTCTCACTGGTCTGTTACTAATGAACATCTTTAGAGTGCTGAAGGAGCTGGCAGTGCAAGATCACTCTCCATCATCTTTAAAGAATTGTGGCAGTTGAGAGAGGTATCTAATTACTGGGAAAAGGGCAAATATTACAAATTTCTTCCAAAAAGACAGGAAAGAAGATGTTTTCAAGGACAAAAAGAAACATCAGAGTTTATTGACTCTTATTTGCTAAAAAACTTCACAAGATCACAAAACAAAACAAAGCCCAAAACCCCCCCAAAACTGAAAGACACACAGACATGCATACAAACACTCAAACCTGTCACAGGTTTCAGTTTCATGGATCCTACATCCAATCTTTCTGTTGGAGAAACCGATCTGGTTAACCAGATGGAATCCCAGCATCACCACCTGAGTTAACACACTAATATCTTTTGGACTAAGCTGGTGGAACTGTTATATTCCATGCACCAAAAAGCCATGGCAGAAATATTTCCTTCAAACAAGTTTGAAAGAAGCTTTGTTGACTTCTTTGCACATTTCTTGGTCCACGTCACAGGCCCCTTACTCACAACCAGAGGTTATGTTCACAAATGCTTCCAAAAAATGAAGAGAATGATTGTCCATGATTGTGTCACTGTAGATTTCAAGTGTATTGATGCTCTTAAGGTTGTTACAAAGTAAATATCAGAAGGACTGAAAATAAGAGGTCTTTGTAAAATCAAATACAATTCAATTTTTAGACACAAGATTATGCCTTTTAAAATTATGCAAGCAAAATCAGATTTTGCTACAGCAGACAGTAATAGTAATTATCATACATTTTACATACACAAATCTCCTGTTAGACATTTTCATTGTTTGTCTTCTTACCACTTTCAATTCAAGGATAATCCTACAGATTGAGCACTGCAAGGAGATGCTGACTAATGTTTTACATGCAGAAGCAGAATAACTCCAGTCCTCTGCGGGCCACTATAGTTTGTTTTACATAGTCAATATCAGATATTCTCATTAAGAGCAATACTGAAGTCATACCATTTATTGCCCCAGCCATTAGCTATTAGCAGCTAAAACCTCAAATATTGCAGTGATACTGCAATACAACTTCACAGACAGACCAAAATATATGAATTTATGTGCCATTTAGGAAAGCAATCCAGCTACTTCAGAGAGCCTAATAGAAGCTCTGAGATCAGGTGAGGATCCAGAAGGTCATCTGACAAGAACCTGTATCACCAAAGTTCTTGAACTTTTGACATATTTCCCATTCAGGACTGTCTAGAAATGGGAAATGAAAAGAACAATTTTGATCCTGTGAAATTCATGAAGAAATAATGAGCAAGATGCTAAAAATAATTCCTTCTCTCAGGATAGGTACATTGCAGGATACGGAAATCTGCTCTGAGCTTTAGAGTCAGCTGCACTTAAGACAATGTTTTGACTTCCAAATCCTTGCTCTGTGACTTGCAGATATTGCTTGTGGAGTCTAAGGAAGCTAGAGCTGATTTATAAGAAATACGCCAACAAATACAAAATAAAGTAAGTAATAACCCAGTCATGAGCAAATACACAAACAATGTTAAATAGCTTTCTCTTTTTTCTATTTATACACATAATATGTATGCAATTTATTTATAGACACAGACTGAATGTATAAAACCATTAAATATACACTATAGGTACATAACATACATGTATATTCACTACATAACTCAATAATGTTTCAACAAACATGAAACTGGGACTCAAATAATTAAAAACCTAGAAGTTAAATATTTTAGAGCTCATGTTGAAGCAGATGTCTGGCTTTCCTCCACATATGGCAATGATGCTGTCTGTGGGGTAGATGGAGAACATCAGATGTCTCAGGGATGTCTCTGTAGCTAACAACTGAAAAGCTCTGAGTAAAGACTTACATTTCAGTCTTCTCCTGACCTTCAGCATCTGACACAAAGTCTTTGGAAAGTAACAGTCCACTTTTAGGCAATAAATTATTCTGAAATGGCAAGCATTCACATCACCTCTTCTTCC
Source organism: Sturnus vulgaris (assembly GCF_052056855.1). Classification (NCBI taxonomy): domain Eukaryota; kingdom Metazoa; phylum Chordata; class Aves; order Passeriformes; family Sturnidae; genus Sturnus; species Sturnus vulgaris. Next base: position 29,969,864 of record NC_142245.1, read on the forward strand.
CTTCTCTTCCCCCATTAAAAAATTAACAATTTTTATTCTGTGTTCATGGGATCAGAAAGAAAAGGGGTGATTCAGGGAACATGATTAGAGTTAGTATTAAAAATATTTTTTCTTTTCTTTCTTGTGCAGCAATAGCATTTTGTACAATCTGGAGTTAGATAAGAGAGGTGTCTAATTCTAAATTCTGAATGCCCAGATGCATATCAAGTGTTAGAATGGGGCTGGCAGACCGTGAGACCTGTGGGATGATGTGCCTTCATGAATTGGCAAGTGGCTGGCAAAGTATGCTTCCCATGCCCTTCAGTTGTGCAGTTAATTTGAATACAGGTGGGTATTTAAAACAATAATAGACATCCCTTTTTAGGGAGCAAAATCCCACTGCTGGTGATGGGAATTAGGTATTTGTCTTAAATGTTCCTCTCAGCTGACAGAGCACTGAATGAGCCCATTTGGCTTTGTGACACAGCTTAGCCTCCACAGATTTGATGGGTCAGTTTACTTATATATTCTTAATTTTAAAGGTACTTTATTTTCCTGTTCTTCAGTGCATTTGCTGCACCAAACAAGGCTCGTGCATTTATTAGCTCATAGCTCAGTACAAATGGGAGCATAAGGGGTAATTGCTGAGTAAGAGAGAGTGGCTTAACAGGAGACATCTCTGGATCTAGGATGGAGTTATGCTCAGAAACCTGCACATCCCTCATTTGCCACAGGGTGGAAACAATCTCAGGAATGCATCTCCATAACATTGCTGCAACAGTTCAGATGCAGCAGTTAGGTGCCATATGCTGTACATATGGATGCAGATGCAGCTGATAGCTGCCAACAGCCCCGAACTGAGCACATGATACACTTTAAGTATCTGCCTGGATGCTTCTTTGTACCAAAGAAAACAGCATTGCTCCTCAGGTGCTTTTCTAATCTAGTATTTAAATACTATACTAGTTTTATAGAATTCCATGTAAAACATTGTTTCATAACTAACTAAATAACTATAAAGGGTTAATATACTAATAAAAGGAAGAAGAGCTCAGATCAGCAAATACATTTAAGTACTTAATGCCCCTAGGCATTTGTCTCCCATTAGATTTTGAATGGGCGAATTAGGACATAAACTGCTCTTCTGAGCTCAGGCCAGAAGATTTCTCTCCTATATCATTAATTTGGGAAGATTTTCTAATGATCAAAGACAGATATATCTCTAAAGAGACACTTGATGGTAGAGAGAGACGAGATGGAACAACACTCATCCCTTTTTTTTTCCTGTACTGAATTGAATAACTGATTTGAAGAGATGCACAGAATGCTCCTGTTCCTCCCAAAAAAGGGACTGGTTAAGCTCATTTGACTTGAGGCAGTGGTATGTCTTGGAGTGCAGCTGCCTACTCCTGGTGAGCCAAACAAGCAATATCTGCACTCTCTTCTCTCCCTACTTACTAAAAAATAAAGATTTTTGTCCCCTTGAGATGCCAATCCAGCAGTCTTGAAATCTCTTCACATTCATATTGGACTAAGAGAATGTTTAGATTTGTCTGTCATACCTGGTGCATTCTTACTCCAGTTCAGTCTTCTTACCCACAGCTTCCTGCTTTTCCTTTTACACAACACAGGTGTAAAGGACTTTTATTTTGAGAATTATGCACAGTTTTTATTTTAAAGCAGATAGCATTTCTATTGCAACATGAGGGGGCTTTGTATAGTCAGGAGCTTTCACTGGGAAAACATCAGTTTAGTACCAAATGAGCAGCCTGTATGAAAAAACCTGTGGCTTCAGAACTCCTCTGGTTTTGGGGTTGTCTGCTTCAGGGGCACTTTGAATCATTTACATTTACTAACATTTATATTTACTTATATTTACCCAAGCCTTGCAGCAACTGCAGTACAAGGGAGCCCTCTGAGCCAGTGGGCTGCCACTAGCACTTTGAGGGCTGCACATAACTGGCAAGAGAGACATTTGCTGGCAAACCTTTCTGCCACTGTGCCATTCCCCTCCAGATATGTCACATCTCTCACTCAGTAGCTCTCCACATGCCCCCACAGTGCAAGGGCACTCTGTGCAGCTTCAGTTTTAGGCACTGTGGTTAATCACTGTCATTTCAGCATCTGGATGCTAGGAAAGGCTGCTGGGCCCTTCTGCACAGACCCGTGAAGCTGTTTGCTTTCCCCTGACCCATAAAGCAAAGAAGAAAAATGGTGACAAGTCATTAACAAGATAGTCTGTGTTTCATTTTATGAGTGCCAGCTGTTTCCCAGCAATCACTCATATAAAACCAGCACTAAAACCTGACTGCTGTGGGATGTGAGTGCAGACCACATGAGCACTGAGCAGCTTCCCTGTTAGGGATAGAGGAGATGGAGCCATGGCACCATGTGAGCCAGCACCTCCCCAGGACTGGGGATCTGGGCAGGGCATCCCTGGGCTAGTAGGGAGGGAGTGTGACAGCCTGAAGGGCACTGGGGCAGCCCCAGCCCAGGATATTTTGGGCATGTCCCTAGGATGGGGGAGGCCAAGGCAAGGCTGGGACAAGGGCTGGTGGGTCTGGGCAGAGCAGAGCTGTGGGGAGCTGCAGCCCAGCCCTGTAGGGATTGGTGGCCCTGGGAGACTGCCATAGGGTCCTGGGCCATGGATGGGGTGGGAGCAGCCTGGAGGGCTGGGAAAGGGCAGGCAGGGCTGGTGATGTCCTCTTGGCTTTGGCAGATAGGCAGGAACTGTGAAAGGCTTTTATAACGAGGAAGACCCTGACTTTAAGCAACTCAGGTGAATATCTCAGTGCTGCCACAAAACTGTAACAAGTCCATGATGTCTGGTAGAGGCTTGGCTAAAGTCTGTGATTCCTGCGTAATGAAAATTAATGAAAGCATCCTCAGTTCAGCCAAGGGGGGCCAACCAAATAACAGCTACAATGACAGAATCATGGAGTCAAAGCTGGCTCTATTCATTTACCTGGGGACCCCACCTTGAAATCCAATGCTATTGTCAAACTAAACCCCTACAAACCCTTTTTGTTAACGCTTGGGAAAATGCCTCACCTGGAAGATTAAGTATCAGACAAACAATACTCAGTGCTCAATGTGTTGCTTGAAGAGATCCCTGAAATAACTGGTAAAACATATCAATGGCCGGGAAGCAATTTAGATCAGAATTTTCTAAGTTTGTACCTCCAAATTGAGAAGGAGCTTTAATGTTTACTGCTGATTCTTATGAATCCAGCCTGTTTCAAGCCAGAAACACAGCTTGGGAGTCTCCATAGACATTTTCATTACATGTCCAAAGATCAGTTCCCCCTTCATTCCATCAAAAATTACATTTGTATGAAGGAAAAGCCAAACAAAAAGGAAGAACAAAAGCCCCCATGGTGTAGAGCAGAGTACTTTATAGGTAACTATATGTTACCTTCTGCAACATATGCTATCTGAAATGAGCACAAAATGGCAACAGCCTCCAGCAAACACTTGGAAAATTAAAGGTGCAACAGAGAGAAAACGAAGCCATAATTGCTACCAACAATAGCTGCATAAGCCCTAGTTAGTTATCACCTGAACCATCTCCTCCCCCAAGCAGTAGCTCTTAACACAGGCATGAGATTGAAAGATCCTCTTGCTTCAGCCACACACTCAGTTCACATCAGAAAAATGGCAACAAAAATCAAGTGTTTTCCTCTGCACTTCAACATGCAGGAGATGCAACAGCAGGATTAACCACAGGAAAGACAAAGATAGAAATTCTATCAGTCATGAAAGTCTCTGCAGCACAAGCCCAGTCCTGTTTCACACAAATGCTGACAAAACTGATAAGCACATTTTCTCCTTACAGTCAGAATTTATAACCTGAAGTGGCTGTTATAATGGAAAAGTAAATGATCCCCTGATACTCAAATCAATCTTGTGAGAAATAACCTGAATAATGAGTTACAATTGCAAGAGATGAAATTAAGACAAGAACAGTTAAATAAGGATTTAAAGGAACAGATAACATTTAATATGATATTGGAAACCTAAATTATACTTTAAAATGTATGTAGAGACAGAGGAAGAAGGAAGGAAAATAAGGAATTGGAGCAGAGGCCTCAGATAAAGATGAGCCTTTGATGAGAAGTAATCAGAAGCAATGTCAGATTCACATTATTTGAGGAAAAATCTCCACTTCAAATAGAATTTTTTATGCAACTAGGTTTTAGAGCTTGGCACTATAAGGAGGATTTCGATTTACAGTATGAAATACTCCAAAATGCTTACAGCTCAAATCAATTTGTTGCAGTTGTGATTAGAATTGTTTCTAAGACCATGCTGCAGCACAAGACATGGAACCGAGCTAATAACATCTCTTTCACAGTTTGGTGCCTCACACTGATGGATGGTCTTCCCACAACAACAGTACAACAAAAGGAAAGCATTATTCCTATTTTAAAGTAAGAGACTGGAATAGATGACACTTCAAAGTCACCTAGAACACTAATAACTAACTGAAGGCTTTTGTTGTAGAGGAAGGGGATGTAGGATCCTGCCATAGGTTTTTGACTACAAAATCAGATTTGAAAAACAAAGGACCAGGAATAAGGCATCTTAGTGCTTGCCAGTATTGGATTAGGTATTACAACCCTTGTTTTCTATCCAGGTTTGGTTAAACTGAGCTTTCCTCAGAATCCTACCTAAAGCTGGAACATATGAGGATGGAATTTATTTCATCTGACTGCATACGTGTGACCATTTGACTGATTGCTCTTGAACTCCAGCTTTATAAAAAATGGGGAAAAGTAGTCACTCATAGGATGTGATTCAACTTTTGCTAAAGCAAATGTTTGACTCAGGTGAGAAAATGGGTGTTCGCTCCTTCCCTACAAAATTAGCCTGGTAGGATTATTTCAGATTTTAGCTTGGACATTTATTCTGCAGATATCCATGAGATGAGTGCCTCAAGCATGGAAAAATTATAAATAAACTCTAAAGAAAATGCTCTAGTCTATATATGTATTATGATAACATCATCCTATCCCCTGCCCAAGTTCTCCACATGTCTCTTCAGGTCATTATTATTGCACTTAATAAAAATACAACTGAGTCAAGTGCTGGGGAAATACAACAGGAAAAGAAAAAAAAAAAACATGATCATTCAGAGTTTGTAGGATAGGAAGGAAATGAGAAGGAGAATTTTTGTAACCATTGATAATAGTACATAGTGCTTGATGACTATTGTCATCCAAATTCTTTTGCAGGACACTTTAAATCAATAATGGCAGAAACACTAGCAAGAATCTTAACTAAAAGATATTTTGCATTGCCAGAGAATTAAGGACGGAAAAATAGATCTTTCCTACTATTTGCCTATTTATGTATTCATCCACTATCTAGTTATTTATCTCTTTCTCTAGTATTTGCTGGATGAAGTATTTTCTTATGAAGAGAATTTTTAAGGAATGTCTCAGGTTATCAGTCACCTTGAGTCTGAGTACCTGCAGACCACATAATAAATGAACCACAAGGAGACAAGGTCATTATTGAAAGGTTAAACAATTGGAATGAACTAAAGGAGAAGTTTCAACAGATGGTTTCTGTCATGAGACCAGTTAAATCTAAATTTTCCAAATAGGTCATTGCAGCAAAAACAAAACAAAAACAAAACAAACAAACAACAACAACAAAAAAAAAAAAAAAAACACACACACACACAAAAAAAATAAAACAAGGTGAGGAAATTCTTCTATACAACATAATGGAAAACATCAGAGGAAAACCCTGACAAAGGCCCAGTACTGTCCAATTTGGAGCTGCACAGCTCCCCTTCAGAAAACACTGACTTAGAAGATCTACAATAATTCCTGCAGTATTTACTGCTGGGTTTGGCTTTGACATCAGCTGGGATTAGATCAGCTCCTTCTAACACAGCCTTGATTATCATGCAGAACCTGAAAGATGTTGGAATAATCAAGCTTTCATATAATCAAGGACATATTAAAAGTATTAAATGCATACCTAGAGACACAATTGTGTAACAGCTAAAAGGCAGTTACAGATCATTAGCTTTCAAAAATCACAAAGAGAAACAAATCTTTTATTTCATGTTGTTATTTCAGTGACATTCTGTAATCCAACCAAAAAATAATTAAAGGAGTTTTTATCTTTATTGTATTGTGCTATTTAACTACGGTCATGGCACCTGGAAAGACTTTCCTAGCTGAGGATGATTGTTAAAAATAAAATGCATTGTAAATAATAATCCTTAATAAACATCTTTTTAGAGATGATGATTCTCTAAGTACACTTGGAGGAAACCTGGTGTATTGCAAAGAGAAAACTGAAGCTTGAGAAAGTTTTGTGACCCCTCCCCAACAAGTTAGTGCTAGTAGCATCACCATAACCTAGACCATCTGCTTCATAGTCTAATTTTTCTCTCATTAGGATTCAGTCCTAAAGTGATTGCTGAAGTCATTCTACTCCCTTTATCAATTACAGTGTTAATTCACTTTGGCCTGAAGATTTAAGACACTACATATATATAAAGTAATCTAATTGCTGCTTGCTTTTAAATGAGTACCCAAGAGTTTTTGTAACACTGGATGAAAAGACTTGTGTCATTGGACCCAACTGAGGTTCAAACATGTTTAGATTTCACATTCAAAAAATAGATACCATATGCTTATAGCCAAAATCGTATCAAAGTTGACTAACAATCAGTGCCTGATGACTGTGATGCTTGACTCAGAAATGCGCCAACAGATGAAAGCATCTCTTTGCTGTGGAGGCTAAATAGCATTTCATGACAGGTGAAAGATTTTGGGAAGGAAAAAAGAAATCTCTGTAATGCAAATGGTATTATACATATAGTTTGTAAACATGAAAGGGATGAAATGTACCTGCTCTGCATCAGAAGAAATAAAACATCAATGCATATGAATCAAGGCCAATCTGTATGACTTGGGTATAGCGGCATTAAGTTTCTGGTTTGTTTTTTTTTTTCACAAACCTTATTTAAAATAATTTTTTACTTTTCCTACAATTTTTATCACTGGGGTGCATAGCAGCTAATAATGTTATATTTGCAGGACAGGATTGAGTTCCATGAGCTCAGAACCCTGTCCCTGATGTCACTAAATATTTTTCTGTGACCTTGTGTATTTTTCAATATATTCCTTTCTTTAATTCCTAACTAAGCACCCTGGTAATAGCCAAGAATTACATATCGGGAAAACATCCAGTCTTTTCTCTGAAGATTGGATATTTCAGTAAAGCAGCATGGACAAAGGCAACGCATGTGAAGGTGCCAGACCAAAGTCACCTTGGAGGTAAAAGTGGGGAGATTTTGAATCACACAGTAAATTTTTTTCCTAAACACAACTGTGCCTAAGTGCAATGATAACTTGATTTTTTTTTTTTTTTTTGTAAGCATTATATTGAATATTGATTCTCCTTTTTTTTCCCTTTTCTCTCTCTTTTTTTAACTTCTCATTAATCCTTCCCTCAACCTTCAGTTCCAATGACAGAAATTCATAAAACCATTTGGGGCACATGAGTTGTGGAACGTTTTAATCAAGAGATGAATGCAATTTTCATTTCACTCCAGTCTCATTTATTTTGTGAAGGAAAAGGTTAGGAGAAATTTTGCAGGAGAATCCTAATTTATGTATTTTATTTCTATTGCAAACCTACAGACTACAGTGAACTTGACAGAATCCATTAGGCTTTTTTCTGAGAAAGTCCCAATACAAGTCTGGATAGGGACAGCTCTTGTTCAGTGTACACTTCACTAAAAGGATATCTAAAGCTTGAGTTTTGAAAGAAACACCCTTAAATAATCTGAAAAGGACAAAAAGTAGCATGAAAATAAGATTCAAATGTGTGAAATGAAAAACAAAGCAAAAAACAGTTTTAAATTTCAAAAAGGGAAGAAAAAGCAATTCTAGATAAATCTTCAGTAGAAGGTAGGATGGATACTTTCCTTTCATTCCTTCTCAATGGGGGAGGAAGACCACCGAGCATGTCTGGACAGTACAGAACATTTCAGAAATGACTGAATTTAGTAAGAGGTAAAATGATTCCTTGGGTGAGTGGGGTTTTCAGAGTGAAAGATACCTCATGGACTGTACTCTCATATATAACTAAGAACTAATAATAATTAAAAAAAAAAAAAAGAGAGAATTCACAGGGGGGAAAAAGCAGGTTACCTGAATGAGATAATTATAATTTGCTACCATGATTGAAGAAGAAACCAGAGGAGAGAAAGAAAAAGCCATAGGAAAAGGTCAACCAGAGAAAAAAATATTCCCAAAGTTTGGTGGCAATGAACTATATGTCCCCACACAGCAATTAGAGCAATGGTTTTCTATTCAGTTTATTCAGTCTGTTGTATCACTCAAGAAAAGGGAAATAAATCAGGCTGGTGCCTGACCTTTAAAAAACAGTGGATCCCAGTGAATCATCCTGTCATTGACATAATAATTTGATTTGTTTTAAGCCTCTTTCTACACATCCAGCAGCTGGCAATAATAAAGTTATGGACTGTGTTTTCATGAGGCAGCCTTTTTCCCTTGCTTCTTAAGGTAAATAAAGTATAACAGTTGGAAGCAAATGAAAGATAAATTTATCATCATGTCCACTGTGCCTATAGAGAGAAAAATCAGTGCCAGGAATGAGATCTGCATGAAGCTATATCTGAAAACACAATATGGTATCAAAACATTTCATTTTAAAGTATTGAAAACTTTTGTTTCTTTCTCTTCATACTTATTTTTAATGTGTTGTTCTGGGTTCCTCAAAGATAAAGTGCTCAAACACCAGAAGAAAAATTTCTATTTATAATTTGAGCTTACTCACAAAGGCCTGGAAATCTCAGAAAAAGACAACATAAGAAATATTTCCAGAGAGACCCAATAAATGAATGGAAACACTCTGCTTTTATACATTTATCCAATCTCAACACTAAACTCCTTGCTGGATTAGAACTGACATAAAAATTTCCATCCATGCAAATATGACAACAATGTTAAAGAGAGACTCATAGTTCTTTGTGAACTTTTAAAAGTTCATAATTAGACTGTAGATATTATGCCAGCATCAAAAACTACAAATCTGTTATTTTTATTGCATCATTTTGTGTCATAAACCTTTGGAAGAGCAGAAAGTTGCAAAACATAAGCTAGTTTATTTCATTTATCCTCCTTTTTCCCCTCTGTTCTAACTGTATTTATAGCCAAAGTAGATGATACAGAGAAAGCACTAAAAGTGACCTAATGTTTATTTCTGCCTCTGGAGTTAGAAAAGTAAGGAAAGACATTTGCTTTGGACCTTCAATGCAGTTTCTAATAGATATGATGGGGCTGTGAAGTTTGTGTAAGACCTACATACCCTTGCTGTGCACAAAACCATTGCCTGCTCTGCCACTGAGCTGGTACACTCCTCATTCTTTACTGACTGCATAACCAATAAAATTTAAATAGGAACTTAGGGCAAGTGAAGATCAAGGAAATGCAATACAGAAGAATATTAAATGGATGCCACTTTCTTTTCCTTGACCTTTGTGTCTGAACCTATTGAAAATTTATTGAATTAAATCATCCATTTAGATCACCTAAGTCACTGAGTCCATGCTATTAGAAATAGAAATCTCTTGTAACTACCAAACAGCATTAATTTTTTTGTTCCCCAGTAATCTCACTATAGAACACTAATAAATTCACTCATTTTGCTGTTCTTATAACTGCTACTCCAATTTTTAGAAACCCTTTTCTCATTTCAAGACTAAAGTTATTAATAGACAGTTCACATCTATTTATTTTTCTACCATTTTTTCTTTTAGCTTAAAATGGCTCTTCTTCCCTGATCTTTATTCCCTTAGCACATTTCAGGCATATTCTCTCTTCATCTTTATTTTGCTGGGCTAGGTAAGGAAAGTTTTCTTCTAGTGTCTCTTGAGCAATAAATTAATCATTCCACTATTCATCTAGTAATTCCTTCCTGCACCTACTTCAGGTTGATTTAATCTTTCTTGACTGTGGCTTTACAGAATTTTCAGTGTTGCTAAATATTTTTACTGGCATAATATGAAAGTTTCCCACATCTGGCATATATTTAATTGTGGGAAATGAATATACATTTTATCCTTTTGTCAACAGTGTCCTATAGTTTAAACAGCTCTCTTCCTTCTGTGGTGTTTATCGTTCTATTTTTTCCTAAGTATCAATCATCTGACTCCTCAGCTTGTATTTTGCTAGGCTGAGCAGCCTAGACTCTCTTCTTTCACAAGTAGACATTCAATTTCTTAATAATTTTAGCAGTCTTCCTTTTTCCTTGCTCTCCTCTGAATTTGTCTTTCTTGCAGGTGGTGAGACTCACAGTATTCCAAACAACACTTCCCCACCACTATGCTATTAGCACTCGCATATGTCTCCTGATATATCCAAAGAGAACATTTGACTTTCTGATGATGGTATCGTATCAGTGGCTTACAGTCATTTGGGGACTGACAGATATATTCAAATTGTTTGTCTTCTCTTTCTCCTCTGCACAGTAAGATGCCAGGACAATGCAGAAATTATTTGCAGTATTCCTGGTGTGAAATGTTATACAGTAGCTCATTTTGTCACTTTTCTGTTACCCTTACTCTTCTGACATTTTGTTCTTCATGTATAATATTCCTAAGCTGATTTCTATAACTGCTGTCTCTTGTGTTTCTGTCATCAGCTCCTCTTTCTCTCTTCCAGGATCAGCAACATAAAATATTGCTCATAACTTTAATTTTTCAGAAAATCCACCACTAATTATTTTAAAGCCCAAAAATACTTGTTCAAATATTTCCTTTTTTCTTTTTTTTGTTCTGACTTTAACCTCCTTCTCAACGACATCATGCTTTTTGCTAATCTACATCTTCCTACACAGAGCTAGTAATTCCATAATTCTTCACACAGTTTCATAACTGAAGTCACATAATTCTGTCTAGATAAGATCAGGTGCACTTCCATTGTATAGGGAAAAATAAAACCCAAACAATCAAAAAACAAAAACAAAAACAAAACAAAACAAAACAACAGCAAAAAAAACCCAAACAAAAAACAAATCCCAGCCAAACAAAGAAAAAGAAAAACACAGTAAGAAATCAGGTTATCCTAGCAGCATCTACATTCAATAAACCCCTGTGGTATGCTATTCCTCAGTCTCTCCAATTCCTATTGTCCTATGAATTCTCAACATATTTTCAAGGTTTGGTTCATGGATGTCTTATTTTCCATTACACTTCTCTTTCTACATAAAGGTATTGCATTTTCCTCTTTCCACTTTCATGCCATTGCAAACTTCAAGTACAGACTTTAAACCTTTCCTTTATGAATGAAGATTTCTTTTGGCAGTTCTTTCAGGGTTCTGGGCTGGATATAGGACCTACTCACTTTCACTTGAGACCTTTCAATATTTTGATTTTAGTTTCTCATTCATATTAATTATCTTCTCTTTGTCTTCATATATATCATGCGTCATACTTCAAATTTTTTGTCCAGTGACTCTCTGCTATTTCATACACAAATTATGAGAGTCCTGAAGTTTTAGCCATTTTCCATGTGACCAATTTTCTCCATTTACGCCTTGGCAACAATTTCTAGATATTTTTTAAAGTGCACAGACTAATGAACAGTACTTTAAAATATGCATCAAATCCTACTTAGAGAATTTGGGGGAAGGTTGCCTTTTGAAATTTTTCCCTCTGTTTGGATTTCCCTGGATTCTATTGTTACAAGAATAGAACCTGTCTCTTGTCACTCAAACTCAGTCCTGGAAATAGTAATTCCAAAGGTTTATGCTTTAGCAAAAAATAATGCCAAGAAATCAGTGCTAATGCCAGCTTTTCCAGCTTCAGAAAAAGACTTCTTATGATATGCAAATAATGGAAGTCTTGATGCACTGCCATGCTAAGAAAATAAATGAATAAAAGTAACTGATTCTGGTTTATTGAAATATAGTTGTGTTTTTCTCATTTATTCCAGTAATGCTTAAATGGCATCTGAGAAGTGGGTCATTTTGCTTTTCAATCTGTTAAGCATACAAGGAATGACAACGCCTCTCCTCACAGGGCTAATCCTATGCTATGGTAGGATACATTCAGTGGCTTCAGCAGGACATGGAAATTCCTCCATGCTTTCTGTGATCCAGAGGACAAACATAGCTAAGGACCCATGGGGCTGTCAGGCATTTTTCCATGCAGGGGCTTTTTGGAGGAGGAAGGCTATTGAAGTATATGCATGTGTGTGAGACTAAAAAAAAGTTAAATTTTCTGTAGCTGTATTGCAATATTATAGAGAATTTTACTTCTCTACAGGCTTTTTAAACTCTAATTTTAGTTTCCTGTCTCTACTCATGGGTAACTTGATTAAACCAGTGGTAGGTCTGCAGAGTTCTGATCACCACATGGGGCACAAAATTCTGGTTTCATCAACACATCACTTTCCCCTGACAACATGGCAATGGTTTAGGAAATAGCTTTAGTTTTCAAGAATTAAAGCATTGTCTTATAAAACCCTTTATTTCCTTGAATCTCTGAGTAGGCTGGATATTCATTTACAAAGAAGAAAATAATCACAATGACCTATCGGCCTCTGCAATCTCCTTGGTTTTGTTGTTGACTTCCAGGGGATGGAATAATTTATTAGATTCTTGGCAGCATGTTATTCCATTTTCATCAGTGTTGCACATATAAAGACAGTTATTTGAGAATGATTTCTGGAGATAGGGATAAAAACAAATTACTTTTGCAGTGGCGACTGAACACATGTAAATGAAACTAATTATGAATCGTATTGCTCCTCATGGACCAAATAACATCCTGTGTGGCTCTGCTGGGTCTCTATGTTCATTTGTTGAAAATCTATTAATACGAGCATATTTTAGCTTGTTAATCATTCTCTCCACAGCTTGTCTAGCGCAGAAAGAATGGAGATAGCCAGAAAAATTCTATGCAATGTAAGACATCACTGCTCTGAGTAAGGCTTCTCACTGGCTTCAGTCTTATTTTAGAAAAGGGAAATGTATCCCCAAGGCATTTTGACATACCAGTGCTCATTTCTCTTTTGCTACAAATGGCAAACAGAGACTCCTATCATGTCACAGCACAATACCTAGATGTTAATGTTCCTTACACAAGCAATTCTTTACTGTTTTGTTCTTCTAGTCTTTACAAAAACCTTAATTTATAGCTTATGAAGTGAGCTTTACCTGCTAATCACACATGTGACAGGGAGTGGGAAGAAACCTGGTACAAGGTAGCAGCTGAAGGGTTTGTCAGATGGTGGATATTTTAAGCCACTGGCCACTATTAAGTAGCACTGCCATTTCTGCCACTAACCCAGTAAATCTGTCTAACACATGAAACCGTGTGTCAAAAGACAGGATGCAAATGGGCTTGCAAAATATTTGTGTAAGTCTAGCTGTGGCAGTCGCCAATAAAGAGGATGTGATGTGGATCTATCCACTGATCTATCCAGTGTCTACATCTATGATATCTGTTATCAGCTTTCATTTTAATTTTGAGCCTCTGATAATTGCCCAAGACAGCTTATTGATTCTCTAATTATAGACCTGGAGTAACAAATAGTTATAAAATTACCTAGGGAGTTGTGTTGTTTCCTGTAAAAGAGCCAGGTGAGGCGCTTCCAAAGGGCTCATTTTGAAAAGGCAAGCTCAGACCCTCTGAGATGGACTAAGGCCAAGTGCTGGGTCCTGCACTTTGGCCACAACAACCCCAGACAATGCTGTAATCTGGGGGCAGAGTGGCTGGAAGGCTGCCCAGCCCAAAAGACATGGGAGTGCTGGTCAACAGCAGATGAACATGAGCCAGTGTGCCCAGGTGGCCAAAACAGCCAATGGCAACCTGGCCTGTGTCAGCAATAGTGTGGCCAGCAGGAGCAGGGCAGGGATTGTCCCCCTGTACTCTGCACTGGGGAGACCACAGCTCGAGTGCTGTGTCCAGTTCTGGCCCCTCACTGCAAGAAAGACCCTGAGGGGCTGGAATGTGTCCAGAGAGGGGCAATGGAGCTGACAGAAGGCCTAGAGAGTAAGTCAGACAAGGAGCAGCTGAGAGAGCTGGGGATGTCTAGCCTGGGGAAAAGGAGGCTCAAGGGAGCCCTTATCAGTCTCTGCACTCTGTAGCCAGGTGGGGATCAGCCTCTTCTCCCAGGCAACCAGCAACAGCACGAGAGAACATATCCTCAAGCTGTTCTAGAGGATATTCAGGTTGGAAATCAAGGGGAATTTCATAACTGAAAGGGTTGTCAAGCGCTCAAATGAGCTTCTCGGGGAAGTTGTGGAGTCACAATCTCTGGAGATGTTCAGGAAATGACTGGATATGGGACTCAGTGCTATAGTTTAGTTTGACAAGGTGGTGTGTAGCAAAATGTTAGACTCTACGACCTTGGAGGTTTTTTCCAACTTTAATGATTCTATGAATCTTATGGAAAAAGCATTCCCTTTACTACTTTTCAAGCTGGACTTCTGAAACTTTAGGCATCCAATACTTAATGTACCTTTGAAAATATTCAGACATATAGTTGATGTTTATCTCAAATGAACATCCCTCTTGTTTGCTTTTTGAATGATCATCCATGCTCAGCCATGGCAAAAAGTATGAATTAGAATTTTCCTTGTAATGAGTCACTACAACAGGATTTGAGTTTGGATGAGGACCACGAAAGCAACTTAAATTAATATGGTCAGAAGCACAGGATAGTACCATCAGTAATTTTTACAGGCCTCACCAACTTCTTCTAGCATCAGAGTTCCCCCTTAGCAAGGTAATGAAGCATCTTAAATTATGGATCTGTGTGTTTTACCATACTTACAAAGGACCTCCCAGAAGCACCATAGCCAGACTTTGTCTACCAACAACTGGTAAATGATTACCGTCCCCACAATATGTGGATTGAGATATTTTATCAATTTCTACTTTGGGGCCAGGAAACAAATTAACTTATCCTCCTCCAAGGTATCTCTTTCTTTCTCCCCCTCTGTTCTCTCTCCTCGCCCTCCTATAAGTTTTAAATGTCATTAAAATGATCGTTTGTGCTTTCTTCCTTAATAACTACCTTGCAACAGCTCCTTATTTTTCTAAGGTCTAAAGGAAAGATGTCATTTGGCTCCTGCATTAAATGACAATTTATAACAATTAATTAAATGTTAGGATTAATCCTCCTGTCAGATGATGCCACTGGCTAATGATACACCCGTATGTCAGTGACAAATGATGAGATGTCAGCAATAAAGCTGCTTGAAGAACTTACATGTCAGCCATTTATTTGTCCACACTTATCCCAAATCACTGAACTTCTTGAAAATATCCACTGAGTAGCTGATATGACTCAAGCTGATGTAGACTGACATTATAAGTTATTCAGCATAAAGGGAACAGAATCTTACTCTCTCTGTGCAGGACTATACCACCCTTAGTCCTATGATAAGGACTCCAAGATCATCTGGAAATTTGGGATCAGCTCTCCTGTTCCTAACTTGGGCTATGGATGGTCTGCTATGATTCTCCTCAAGAATGACAAGGTGTTAATGAAATTATTTACAAATGTCCCCCAGCTTTATGAAGAGAATAGTTCTCAGTGCATGGACTGTGATTAAGTGAACAGCTTTTGTGAAGGATGAGTGCAAAAAAAAAGGAACAGATAAAATATTTGCTAATGAAAAGAATCCAGTGGTACAATACAGAAGAGGGAAGTATTGAATGAAGTGTTCCTACCATCCACATGCTAGTTGAAGAGTAGCACTATGAAAAAAAACAAAACAAAAAAAAAAACGGAAAAGGTATCTGAGGTATCTGTAACAAATTCCTCTGACAGCTGGGCTGAAATCCAAGAAAAACTTTCAGGCAATAAATAAGATGTCCGAGAAACTGCATTTCTTGCACTTGTGGTAGCTGTGTGCTGGCTGCCATCATGGTAAAGCATGGATTAAATACAGAATTCAAAAATTTTAGTATGTTTGCAGCTCCTCACTAATCATAAATGCTGCCTTTTAGCTCAGCTTCATAGCATTTGCCTTTCATTGTGATTACTGCTGTGTTACATATGCAAGTGCTAGCTGGGAAAAGGGGCACTGGAAGGTTCAAGAGTGGTCCAAAGCAGTCAGAGATGCTCTGAACACTGATACATTGATGGGTAGAATTTCATGGTTCTCTTTCTGAAAGCTACATTTTATAGTGCTCACCTGGAATGTACATAGAACACTAAATTTGTGACAAATCAGGGAAATTATTGTTTTCAGTCCTGTAAAGCTCCACTTTATTTTACCCAACACATTGTTTCAGAGATGATGGCCCTGTCCTTCACATGGTTGTTGCCTGCAGCCAGGACCATTTAGTTCTAACAAAGATCCTATTTAATACAAGAAACACCTAAAGCTTATTACCCATCACTGGCTGCATAAAATTGCAGGCTGTCAGTATGTGTTAGATGAATCCATCTGGAGAAGATAAAAGAACCGTGAATGAAACTGGGTTTAACATTCTAGGTGAACTGTCTTTTCACATTAAAAAAAAAAAAAAATGCTGAAAAAGAAGAAAAAAAAAAAGACCAAAGACTGGTTATTCTCTTTCTCTTCATGCAAACTAGGGAAGAGGGCACAGAGCTATTAGATAATGCAGTCAGCTTCCTAACTGTTTCAGAATTACATATCTGAGGCTTTTCATTTGAGGAAGGTCTTTCTTGCTCAAAGGGTGGTCCCTCTCCTATCATTGATTGCAGTGTTCTGAGCCTTGTCTTTTAGCAGGAAAAAAGATGTGGATAAACTGAAAAATAACAACAAATTTGGTCTGGCTGAAAGCAAAGTCTATTAATGCTCCAGGGGAGGTGGGAAGTGTTAAATCCTTTTCACATACTTTACAGAAATACGAAAAACATATTTTCACGAAAAGGATCCTCACACTTTCTCTTATTCATGTCAGTATTTTGAATGCAATGATAAAGAAATACTAATACCTCTTACATCTTTGGGAGCATATATAAACAATTAAATTGTTTTAAGTCATGTTCAGGTCCATATCAAGAGCTTTTCACTAGGGAAAAAAATGTAAAGAAGCTGCACAGTGATTAACAGTCCAGCTCTAAGAATTTTGCTATTTATTTCTGGGAGGAAGAAGGGGACACTTGGATCAGGACTTTTGGGAAATTCAGTTAAACTATCATGATGTTCACTAGAGAGTTCATTGTAACCATAAAACAATCTGAGTGCCAATGTATTAGCCAAGCACTCAGCTTTGTTCCATATAGGTGTGAAACGATGCTCCTTGTTTTTGTACTTCCTCCAAATGAAGTGGGAGAAAACACTTTTTGACACAGTCTTGGAGAGAGAGTGACTTCAAGATGCAAAAATGTAGTTCTAATTCTTGGAAGTAGATATCATTTTTCCATCCTGTAATCCTTTTTTTCCCACCCACTCACTCATGCCTTGCCTGCCTCATCCCTTTTCTATTCCAATTCCTCCCTTTCATACGCCACAGGGAAGGATACAAAGCCATAATAACATCCTAGAAAATCATATACATAAGATCTGTGCAAAATATATGGATCACATTAAATAGAGGTGGTAAAAAGAAATAAAAATAAAGACACAATTCCTTATCCGATGACATGCAAAGCTGATATATGTGTAAGTTTTGTGGAAGTGATTTTAATACAGAAGCCTTGGGTCAGCTCTAATGTGAGTAAAAAACAGCAGCAGATTAAGCACGAGCCTAAGCATAGAAAAGCTCTTGCAGTCCTTCTGGCAGGAGATTAAAATAATTGCTAATGGGAAAGCTTTTCAAAAGCATGAACATTTTAACTCCACTACATATGATAAAGGAGCTGTGGAGAGCTGAGAAGACCTCCTTTCTAAAGAAATTATGTAGAACAAGATTTCTTTTTGCTGTTTTACAATTAAGCAATATTGTCTCCAACTGAGAGGTTATGTGGGGTGACAGGAAGGGGCTTATGCACTATCCAGACAAAGGTGTCTGAACAGGAGGATGAGGAGGAGGAGGAATAGTGTGTGGGTGTGAGTGTGAGAGATGGTGCACACAGCATTGTATGGGTCTGAGACACATCTCAGTGCAGAGAATCTCACCTAGACAAGAAATAAAGGTGTTAAAAGTAAACTCCTGGCTCTGACCAGTGTGCTCCAGGGTTCCACGTAAAGGTAACAACTCTACCCAGTTGTGCAGTCTTGACATTCATTTGGTAAAATTTTCTTTGAAATTCATCAAAGAAGAGCATACAAAATCACTTTTGTTTTTATTTTTTCTTTTTTTTTTTTTATTTTCTTTTTTTTTTAAATTCTCGTGTGCCCACAGACAATTTGTGAATCAGTAAGGAAGGGAAAACTGCATTTGTTAAGTAACCACTCTTGTAGCAGCTTGTGTCTCCACCACTTGGATCATCAGATCTCCACTTACCTCACAGCTGGTAAGGAGTCAATTACCCTCCCAGGGAGCCATACAGCAGTTCTTATTTCCTGCAGAAATGCTTTAAATTTCATGTTAGAATTTTTTATAATTCTGTGGAATTGAAGCCATAATTCTTTGCCATAATACTTCATATTGCCAGAGGCAAAGATAAGACACAGATGGCAGGCCTGGCTCGGTATCTTATTGACACATCAGCTAGTCCAGGATAACACACCTAAAAGCAGTCATAGAGTGCAGAAATACCTCTTGTGCATCTCTAACGAGCTTAAGATGTCTAATCTGTCAAGGTTACTACTAAGCATGACTTCATATTCTATCTCACCATTTTGCTTTAAGAACCAAGCCATTTTAGTTACCTGGAATATGAACAGAATGGATTCTATCAAAACTATTCTGTTGTGTTTACAAGAAGAAAATTTGGATGGGAGGGAGGCTGTGGGAAAAGAAATACAGAAAAAGCAGAGCTGGCCAAGAAAATCTGCTGTGGGTAAGCAGAAGGACACAACAGGACATGCCATCTGAACTGTGCTCAGGACACACAAATCTCCACACATCCCATTGACAATGCTCCCTGGAAGTCACACCCTCTTCACCTGCAAGAGGAAAAGACAATGAGCTTCATATTGTAACCTAGGCAAGTGGGTCCTACATGAAGTAAGATGGTGCACTCCAAAAATTCTATTCTGCTGAATACAATACAAATACTCTTCAACTAAAGCACTAAGCATTTAACTGGCTGACTTTCATGCTCCTTTCTTGCTTTTAATAGCTAGCAAAAGCCCATGAATGCTGGAGAAGGGGAGCAGAATTGCTAACAAACTGAAATTCACAATCACATGAAAAAAGAGGTTAAAGTACAGCAGCCCTCCATTACAATCACAGGTACTGTGTACACCTCATTAAAAGAACTGTATACAAATTATAATGACAAGAAGCCTAAAACACCTCTTGTCATCATAATCTGTATATTCAGTTTCAGGTTGTGACCCTGGACTGGCCAAAATCCACTGTGAAGGTGAAAGGAAAAAAACCACAAAATGCAGAAGCAGAGAACTAGAGATGAAGATTTCAAATGAAGAGGAGAATGGAAAGAACTTTTATAATTTCCAGCATAAATTTAGTTAAAATAGTTAAAACTATTAAAATCGTTTTCTTTCTTTTTTTCCTTTGTAAAAAGGACAAATTTCTGCTAATCCAACACCAGAAAAGACAGAAAATGGCTAAAATACGTGTAGGTTCTCCTGGTTATTTACACTGGCACAAGCATCTTTTACTGTTGAATTATGTGAGACAGCAGGTGAAATGTTCCTAAAATTAACAGAGGTTCAGGTTCTTTTCACACCACTGAAAAACTGTCATTACATTACTAGTGTCATGCAACTCTAAATCTTACACAAATCATATAATAATCAAAGTCCTGTGCATTAACTCAGTGAAAAAATCTCTTCAGGTTATTTGGATTTTGCTTCAGGCAATAAATCTATAATCCAGGAAACTCTTTGGAGACCCATGCATTCAACAGTGCCACAAACATAGGTGTTATTTATTTACTACTACAATAGTCTGCAAAATTATGATCTTTGATATATTGTTAGTAGCAGCTGCCTCATGCTGCAGTCATTAAGAAACACACATATTCATGAATTTTACAGTTGACATTAAAAAAATTCTCAAGACAAAAATGCTTATAGGATACCCCTTAAGAGCTTTTTAGACATATTGGAGAGACAGGAAAAGCAACAGGAATTGTCAGAGATCTAGAAATAATAACATCAAAGGAAAGATTGAGCAGAAAGATTGTCTAGGTAAGGGAGTAATGAGAGGAAATTTGGAAAAAGACTGTAAATATTCAAAAGGATGCTCCAAAGACCGAGGGTATCATCTCTTTTCCTCATTCATGAGACTAAGACAGGAAGAAAAGGGATTTAAAATGCAATAAGCAATATACAGGTAAGGCATTAAAATACCCTTCTAGTGGTAGAGCTCATGAATCACAAAAGTGGGTATAGAATATCCATCATGAGACACTTTTAAGAACAAGAAGGACAAACTTGCCTCAGATAATTACAGCTGACATCACCAAAGCAAGAGCATGGGTAAAACATCCTCTCAAGAGTCCTCCTAACTCTTTCTCCTGTGATTTGAAATTTCACCATTTCTATTTTAGCAATAGGATCTGGTTTTCATTTATTTTGTTTTGTTTGTCAAATGAGAAAATAAAAAGAAAAAGCAGTTTGCCTGTTGAGAGATAGATTATTTGTATCATAATTAAGCTATAACTCTTTTGGGTCAAATTTAGAAACAAAGTGCTAGCTTGGAAAAATTACTGAGTGTTATCTCAGTATTCCAACTCAGTTTTATTATGGGAATCAATCTTTTTAAAGATACAATTAAAAACAGCCATATAGTGGACAGAGCAATAAGCTAGAATAATTGTTCAAACAAGATGCCATACCCAAAACACAATGCTAGAAATTCTTAAGATAAGATTTACCACGCTGAAAAGATTTCTTTTCAAGTGAAGGTTTGCATCAATGCCTGTTTTTATAGATGAAATTCATATTCAAGTGTAAGCTGTATATACAGACTTTTCCATCACTTAAAGTTCAGTGCATGAGAAACAGCTCTGAGCTTATCTTCTGTGTATGAGGGAATTTCACCAGACACGTGCAGACAAAAGGATCTTTATGGATCTACTTTCAATAATGCATTTCTCCCATACTGTATCCAGCCATCTGCTCCATGGAAAATCTTGGGTGTGGGAAGGGTTTTTAAAACATTCCCATAAACTGCTGCCTAAGAATTGTTGAGGGATGTTTTGGTTTGTTTTCTTTTCCCATTATAACACATTTGCTTGCACTGGTCATGACCATACAAAGTAGCAGTATTTTTATCCTACGTGCTCCTTACATTTTTGTAATTAACACATGAAACAAAATGAAAAATACTTGAGTTAGTATTTGTTATTGGAAGACTAATCAGCTTGGAGCTGGCAATTTTTATTTAAGTCCAAAGGAACAGCCAATAGTGAAGTATAAACAATACTACAGCAATATGTTATATAGTCAATCATGTAATATGTGATTCAAAAAATCTTTATAAGAAATGTACCACCAATCTACATATGGGCTCCAAATTCACATTAAATAATGAAAAGCTGCAAGTTACAGACATAATAGAAACAAGTGTACATAAGTTCATGAATGATGTATCAACCCAGCCATTGGCAAAAACCATAAACCATAGCTGGGCGAGTAGAAAACTTCATTTTCACAGATTGTATGCTGTTAAAGAGATTGTGAACCTCGGTTGAAAATTCAGCTACAGAACATTGTGGGGATCAAATGGCATTGTTATATTTCCACAAATGTAGGAGAAAAGGGAAGGGAAAGAACATGGAAAATTCTAAAAAAAAAACTAACTGCAAATAACAGCATACATTAACTGCAATACAATAAAAGTAATTTTGCAGTTAAGACAAAGTAATGACATTTCTGAGATTTGTAATACTTAGAAGGAGCTGGCCCAAAGAAAGGTACATACTTATACTGGCAGTGTACGTGCCCTTTCAGCACACATAAAATATTATAAAGCTTAATCTGACACAGTCAGCAAAGAGTCTACACTTTATGTTGTTACAATGAGTCTAATTTCAGTAATAGCTCAGGGCCAGAAGTAAATAAATAAACTAAAGAAATAAATAAAAGGAGGAGTTAAGTAGAACAACTAGCCTTTCATAGGAAAAAAAAGGGAAAAATTCAATGTGACTGTGAGCAAGATCAGTGGTATTTCTTCAATATTATCTTCATCTCTGAGGATCAACTCAGCTAGCAGAGCTCAAGAGTTGAAAAGCTTTGACAAGAGGAAATAAGCAAGGGAGGGAGCTTTTAAAATGTCTGTGACCTTCAGCACCTGTGGAAAGAGGAACTAAAATGTGATGTTTTCATTCAAAGGCCATATTTGCCATTTTGGAGGGCGGGTTCCTGAGTTTTTTAGATATGGTGGATGAGGTGTTGTTGAAAATACTGATGCTATGGAGAGCTTCCTGAAAGCAGTTCCTAGAGCCATGCCCAGTCACTTAGGACCTATGAACAAGCTATTTCTCATAGAGATTAACAGCTAGATGCTCTGATCTGGATACTGTGCTTCTGTGAGATGGACTCAAAATACATTTTGATGCTTTGTCAGCCCTCTTCTAGTTATGAGACAATGGCATGGGGTAGTGAACCTTTTTTTCAAAGGGTCTACAGGCTGTTCACACTTCTACACACTGTTAAGTACATTGCTAATCTTTTGAGGGTCAGTGAGTGGGATAATGAGCTGCTTCCTCACAGAAAAATTCTGGCCACTGGCTCTGAAGCCATTCACTCTGCACAAGTCTGGCCATCTTATGCTGCATCTCAAATGTCCGAATGAAAAGAACATGAATGCAACATTTGATTCCTCAAGTAGGTGTTTTCAGTTTTGGAAACATTTCTGAACTTAGGGCATTGAAAAACTTGACTGAGTCAACTGAAACAGGGCATACAAAAGGCATGAAGAAATATCCAGATTTTCTTTTAACTATGCAAACAAAATAATAACCATCAAAGAAAATCCTGATTTGTTGGTGTCAGTTTTTCTGGAGGAACAGAAATGTAGAGAAAGTGTGAAGTGACACAGAAATCTCTGAAATTAAAATATAATTGTCAGGCAGCCATAAATACCTTGTACAAAACTTACCGTTGAATTGTCTTCCCCAGGACTAAGCAGCCTGGTGACTGTGTTGCACTTTTTGCCACGTTTCATGCATTTAGGTGTTCCACAGGAGCTGGATGTATTTTTGTTCTCTCTGGGCAGGAAGAGAGTTGAAGATGCTTATTTCAGTTGTTCAGTGGAGAGATTGAGCCCCTCTAACAAAACAGAATTTACTAGAATGATACATGGTTTGGAATTACTGTTTGGTCATAAAGGACTACATGCCAAAATTTTGACAGAGACAAATGGCTGAGAAAAATCATATGAAAGAGATGAATGAAAAACCACCTGGGCTGGTACTATGTGAAACGACAGAAAGTGAGTGACTGATCCAATGGAGAATTTGTTATTGACCTTAGTGACGACAAATCTCAACTTCTCTGCTGTTCAACACAACCACTTTTTAGAGAAGTACTTTACTGGGGAAAAAATATTCAGCACTTACAAAGAGACATTGATTTCTTTCAGCTCGTTCAGTCTGACCTGGGAAAGACAAATGGTGAAGGTGCTAATGGACAAATGTAAAAGGAGCACATAAGGTAATGAATAGAGTTACAGCTGCTCCCCACACCAGGTTACACTTTTCAGGTTTACTACAAGCCAAGATGAAGGATGTAGGTTTAAATTCAGAAATTACCCTTCTATCAGTCACGCAATTTTATGACACGGAAAAGAAAGTCACAGCAAACAGAAGAAAATTACCTTAGGCCTCTTCAAAGTCTAAGGCAGTTTTAATGCAGGTTTCAAAGTGCTCTGAAAATCCCCCTTGAGCCAGCAAACACAAATAGGTAGGATGTTTACAGACAGTGACTGCTGGCTGAGGATAAGACAAATTGTTCCTCACTTTGTACCTTACCTTCCAAAACCTGTCATCTCCCAGTACTGGAAAGCTCTGAGCTCCATTATGCTTAAATTGCTCCATATTGCTACATCCTACTGCTCTTGAAGGTGGTTTCTTATAGTTACCCTCCTGCCAGGTAGGTATAAGGAAATAAATTATATGCTTTGATACAAGGTTATTTTGCTGAACTGGATGGATTAAAGAGCTGGTAATAAATTTTATTTTGTCTTCTAGGCCACTGGTGCAAACTAAGTCCAGTTCAATAGTGACCAGAAATTATTGCCACCTGACAACAGAACCAAATACATGTGAAATTGATTGGCAGTTCTTAGCCCAGGTCCTTGTGACTTGGTCATGAAATTGCTTCCCCTTCTGACACAAATTGGACCCAATGAAGCTGTGTTAATGCAAACACCCAGGAACAAGTAGGGTGGAACACTCTACTTTGTGACAGGGAGAATCAGGTCACATTCTTCATTTTAAAAGCTTTCTTCATAAAATGTAGTTTTCTCAAGACTGAACTTTATAAAATTCAACACAAAAATGTGAGACAATTATAAAATTTCAACATAATCTTTTTGTGGGAAGTTTCAAGCTGAAATATTTTTTTCATTTTACCTCAAAATGTTTTTCTGCTCTGGAATTTTATTTTTTTAAAAAAAGGAAAAGAAATTTCATGTTATGGTGAGTGTTTAAGATGACAGTTAGAGTGGGATTCATTTTGCCTAACTTTAGACATCCACAATGTAGGCGTCAGCCTCAGAGCTAGTCACTCCAGGTTTCCTTTACAGTCAATGGAAACAAACACGTATATTTAAGGTATGACTTGTCTGACCTATTTTAAATATCTACTTTGAGATCAATAACGATATTAAAGTTACAGTCTCTCACTACTGTCTATGGCAGGAGTCTACAGGGGTCTCAAATGGAGATTTACCAGAGACACCTTCTACTGCTCAAATGAGACCTCTCCAAGTTGTCTGAGTCTCCATTACATACACTTACTTTCCAGTGTTTTAACAGTGAAAATCTCAACTAATAATATATTTTCACTTGAAATAAAAAGCTGCATGTTGCTTCAGAATTTTCATTTAAAGAAGTCTTTTCCTAGTGAATTCAAAATTTAAAGTGGCAAACCCCATTAGCTATGTGTGAAGCTGAAGTTATATAAGAAACATTTTAGCAGGCGAGAAGGATGAAAAACCACAGGTTCTCTTGTCCTGTATTTCACATCCCATCAAATTATTTCCACTCACAGTTACTGAAGTCACCTGAAAACTACAAGAAGGCTCTGTGGGATGGAGGATTCAATGATTTTACTCTCCAATCTCAGCTGCCATGAAGGAAAGGGATAGGAACAAGACAGCTAGGATACCAGAGAGAAGAGATGGAGACAGGTGGGACTGACTGGTCATGGGAAACATGCAGTGGGCGGAAAGAGCATGAAGAAATAGATGTTTTCAAGAGTGGCTGAAAACAGGAAGGGGCAATAGTGTCTGAAGGGAAGGCAAATGTAAGAAAGGGCAGAATGGATAGCTGAAGAGAAGCAGCTCTAGAGACATTAACATTTTGCTTTATGTTAAAAATCTCTAAAATGAGGATTGTTTTCTCACAGTTCTGATCATAATTTCCTAGGTTGCCAGGCACACGTCAGACACAGTAAAGAAGCACAAGTGGATCCTGCTTTTCCCTCTATATATATCGTGTATCCTCATTCAGCTCCAGAACTGTTTGCAGCCCTCTTTACTCTTTCTCATCTTATACTTCCACAGATCCAAACCATTTTGTTGCAGACCTTTGGCTGCACTGGACTCAGATTCAGCCACACAGCTGGGAATATAACTTGTTTTGCTCAGCAGAACCAGCTTCATTGGTAAAAACAAATTTACTTTGATTGCCTCTGGGACTAACACACACACTTTCTCCATCCCTCTGCCTAACAAAACTGTGAAGCAGATTTTTGACTTGCCAATAACCTCACAAACAAATTAACTTTATTTTAACTCCATTACTCAGGCTAATCTCACTTGGATTTCCTAGCATTTACACAGGAAATGGTTCATTCATAATAGATGGTGTGTACATTTAGCTTTTGTAATTCGAGGAATGTGTTAGGTGGTTTGTGGTGACATTTTTCTTAATAATGTGGGCAGCACTGGAATGTCTTTCTCCAACTACTGCTCTCTTGGTGGATGCACACATTATTTAGATTGAGAGCAAGAAACTCTCTCAGGTGGTTTTCAGGTAAAACAGAAATTATCCGCAGGGAAGGTTAGAAATAAAATTGAGATGCGCCTTTGCCTAGGATGGAATCCCAGACTGATAAGGGGGTTTCATGCAATTACCTTTTAGCAATCCTCAGCTGCATTCCTCCCCTCACCACCTTCTTTCAGGTAGGAGAAAAATGAAAATATAGGAAAATGATAATATGGGAAGCTGTTCAAAGTCAGACCAGGAACAGGCAGGAGTCTCTAGCACTGATTCACCCTACAGCTTCATGCTAATGCATACCCTCTCTGCTTCAGCAGAACAGGTCTCCTAGGCAATGTCAAATTAGCCACACTTCTGATCCTGCACTCAAAACCAGACACTGTTACCATCACATTATTACTATGCAAATCTAATCTAATAAGCAGCCTCAGCCCAGGGTCTTAACATTTAATTTCTTTAGAAATAGGCTAAACTTCACTTTCTTACACAGTCACATGATTCAATGAGTGGCAAAACAAGTGGGCTTTAGACATCTCAGACAGCCTCCCTCCTCTATGTTTTTCTCACAGATCTCCAAAGAAACTATGTGGATATGTAATATTTTGGACATTGTGTAATTTGGAGTTCTTTCACTCCTTCCCTTGCACTTGTCTCCCAAATTCACAGGAGAGATAAAAAGTACAACAGCCAGCATTTTTGATGTAGTAGTTCACATGACTTGGCAAAGTTTCCCTCTCCTGAAAGTGGAAGATACCAACAAGATCTCTGACACTGCCTGCCTTCTGTCATTCCCACAGCACAATTCAATTCAGGAATTGATCTTCACAGTGCATAGAAGGAATAATGGACAAGTGAAAGTTGACCTGGGAAAGATGCATGCTTTATTCTAGCAATTAAATAAAAGCAGATCAGAGCCTTGAACTGAAAGTTGTGATAGATAATGTGACAGCAGGAAAGCCTTAGAACACGAATGACCTTTCCTATTAATCTATACATTATTTTTGTTCAAATTTTGCACAATTTTTTCTCTTTGTCTGGGGAAAAGGTTTGAAAAATAGCTTGAGAAAAATGAGAGTAGCACAGAGGACTAAGCAAAGATAGCATCATTAAAATAAAATTCTGTTAATAATTCCCTTCTGGTCTTAGATGCCAAGAGACAGTATTTCCCAGGTCTGTGTGTTTCCTCAAATACACCATTAATAAGGTTTTTATTTCCACTGCAGAATCCTGTAACTTATAAAACCACTTAGATGTTTGTGGTTTGAAAGATGGATCATGCTTACATGGTATTCCTCACATTTATTGAGCAGGAAACAAATATATCACAAAGGGTCATTGCTAAATTTCAAAGTGAAAAGTTGAAGAATTTGGGAGTAGCAAGAAGTCAGTGATCAGCATAAGTTACACACAAACAATTTTACTCTTTAACGTCTCAGAAGGCAGGATATTTTGTGCATCCAGATTCTTGGACCACACTATCAGAACTGCATCCTACTGAACTGCACATTGTGCTTAACCCTCTTACAGGTGGTGTCCTACTACCCCCATGAGGCCTCAATTATTTCATTAGTTCATTTGAGCACCCTGCCCACCTTAGCCACTTTCATCTTGGAGGCAAGTTTATTCTCCTGAAGAGCCCTGCAGAACCCAGGCAGTCTCCCCATGTTTGTGAAATCTGAGTTCCTCATGTGTGATCTTTAACTGCAAGCATCTGCAGGGAACTCCAGTAAGCCCCAAGTACAGATCCAGCAGCAATGAAACACGTCCAGAGTATTGTTCAGAAGCATAAGAACACAAGTGAAGATTTTCAATTCAACATTTAGCACAGACACATCAAAATGAATCACCCTGCTCTAGGAACAATAAGTTGGGGGCTGTGTGTCTTTGCAAAAGAAAAGAGTAGAAGAGAGGGAAAAGCAGCTACTGCAGGAACAGATAAAAGCAAAATTCCTTTTCAAATTTTCATTACGTCCTTTTTCCAGCAGACAATATGGAGATTTAACATAGATTAGGCTTTACATTTGAGAGGGTGACAGCACTATTGTCAATTAATCCTACAGAAGATAAGTTCTGAGAGCACTGCTTCTGGCCTGAGTTTCTCCTGGTACCTTTGTCTGGATTTGGCTATGTTGAGAATTCAGACAAAGTTGGAAATCAAGATTACAAAGTATGCTTATATAAAAAAGTACATTCATTGTTATACAAAGCAGTATCTTTAAAGAGAGAGCTTAGGTAAAATTCGTCTGAGTAAATGCAGATGTTGCCCAC
This sequence comes from Sturnus vulgaris, assembly GCF_052056855.1. NCBI lineage: Eukaryota > Metazoa > Chordata > Aves > Passeriformes > Sturnidae > Sturnus > Sturnus vulgaris. Next base: position 29,998,339 of record NC_142245.1, read on the forward strand.
ACAGATGTTTTTTCATGAGCTAGCTGGGTACAGTCTTCTTGCAAGAAGAAGCCTGGTATCCTTGTCATTAATTCCCTCCTGAACTATTTGGCTAAAATAGGTCAGACTAACCACATATTCCGAGCAACTAGCTCACAAGTGAACATCTATCTACTGATGTCTAAATACAGAGAAATCCAGAACAGTGTGTTTGCTCAAGAGTCCTGTGAGGGTAGATTTACAATAGCACAGAGCAGCATACCTGTATTTACTGTCCTACAGTCACAAATGTAAGTCAGGCCGAGGTATAGCACAGCCTTTAACTCTGAATCACCCTTATGCTGCCTGCTGACACACCTTGACTGCTGCATCTTTGCAGATAGAATTACCCATATTTGCTAGACCACAACAGTGCAGATATGATAGCAAGTTTATGCTACCATCTTTTCACTGATCCCAGACATCCCCCATGCTGTTTGCAGGGGAAACAAGAATCTTTTTCTTCAACAAGTTCAGAGGGCATCTTGCACTCTGCTTCAGCTGGTAGGGCTGGCAGTGACTCATGTTGCACGAAAATACAAAAAGTGAGATAAACAGGAAGTCTTGTGATTCCTGTCTCTAAAATAAGGCTTTAAAAGCCACTAGAATGATCCTGTGTCTCTGTTAACCACCACAGATCCTGGCCAGCTTCCAAAACAATGAGCATCACCCTCATCTCTGGAAAACTATCCTGGTTCTCAACGTGCAATGTCAGCTGGCAGGAGGGATGAGAAAAACAAAACAAACCAAAAACCATCCTACAGAATTAATTAGGAACTTGGAACACAATTTGCACCTAAGAAGCAAATGAAGGGTATGCTTACACATCATTGAGGAAAAAACATTGATCCCTGAACAGAAATATTATCTCTCTCTTGGAATCAGTACTTCCTAAATGTATGTCACATTGCCTGTAGTTAGCACGAATCACTCCTCTTAGCCAGGGTGATACAAGTATGTGTGCAGGATACTAAATGGCTCTGGGGAGTTATCTGATAAGTCTAAAAATCTTATGTATGTTGCTCTTTTTATAGCTGAATATGTTTCATTCCTGTGAACCCTTTTCTTTCTTTCACTCATTTTCTGCACGCTTTTTTTTTCTTTTTGGAGACACTGAGATTTTCTTGAATGCAATTTTTCTCTTCAAGAGATTCCATTATGAGAAATATTTTGAAACAAAAGAAAATGGAAATGTTCATTTTGTGTGCATTGGCAATTTTGGTTTCAAAGGTTATTCATTCATTTACAAATCCATTCTAACTGTCCAGCTAATTTCACTTTCTTTCCCATTTATACCAAATCAAATTATTACCCAGAGTTGAACAAAATTACTTCATTTAAATTTTTTTCCCTTATGAAAATAAAAAATCAAGCTACTTCTCTCAGGAGCTGAGTGCCTTCCAAGCTAACACATCAGTTAACTTATCTACACAACAGCCAAGGTTCTGTAGCAGGGAGAGCAGGTGATGTGCCAGCATGAGAGGCAGCACACCTTGGTGGGAACACAACGAGAATTTGAAGCCCTCTAACTCGACCACAAACTCTGCAATTGTAGGTACAGCAGTTTTCACATCAGTGAAATGGAATGGCTTTTATTTTATTTCCTTCTTAAAGTTCTTACTGATTTTACAATACAAACTGCTAAACAATAGGAAAAAGAATAAGTAATTCTGCTAATAAAGACAATATTTTGTTCTGTACCATGTATTTTATTGTTTTTTCTTTAACTAGTTAAAAATCATATATAAATAGCGCTGGATCAGGACTTTTCAGACAATTAGTATGATCGTTCCTGAAAGAAATAATGGTATGGATTTAAAATAAAATACCACTATTATCAGAAGGTTAAGTAATATTGGGAACCTGGTAGTATGTTAAAGTTTAAGAACCTACAAAGTGAATATTTCTGAGCTGAAGTCTCTGAGAGGTCAATATTGATAGCAAGTTTTTTAAGGTGCAACTAAGTCCATAAAAGAAGTAGACAGCAAGTTATTGAGAACTAATAAATGTTAAGTTATTTTAGCTAACAACAGTCTGCAGATGATTGTGAAATTCTCCAGATGTACTCAAAGTCATTGGAGCTTTAGGCAGCATGGTGGCAGATTAAATTTATCTTGGATAAGCAGGAAATAGTCTACATTGACACAATAAAAATATCAAAGTCACTGACAGTCTCTAAGCCCAGCAGCTGTTCTAGTGGAGAAAGAAATGGAGGAGCCAGCACAAGCAGATCAGAAACAGATGATGAGTACAGTTAAAATTACATGGGTTAGACGTAGCATGAAGAATGATACTCAAAGTAAAGGGGGGGAAAGGAAGGGGAGGGGAGGGGCAGAATTAGGAACCTGGGATTCATGGGTAATGATAATTATTGATGCTGGAAGGGAAATTCTTGAAATATTTACAGGAAGATTTCTATGAAATATTAAAAAATATGAATGCCTCAAAGAAAACCACTTTCTTAATATGAACAGCGGAGAGGCAAAAAAAAAAAAAAAAAAAAAAAAAAGGAGAAATTAAGAAAAATGCAAACCCATGAGGAAGTTATTGGCTGCAATGAGGTCTCCCCTCAGTCTCTCTTTCTCCAGGGTGAACAGACCAAGTGACCTTGGCAGTAACTCATATGGCTTCCCCTCAAGAGACCCTTCAACACCTTTGTGGCCTTTCTTTGGATGCTTTCTAAAAGCTATCATATATTTTTGTGCCCAAAATTGCTCACAGTACTAGAGGTGAGAGTACATCTAGCAGAGAAACCATAAACATCGCAGAGTTTAATCTTCAGTATTTTTTCTGAATGGAGGTCGCTTGCTGAATCACAGACTTATGTTAAGCATTCAACCTACTGGCTGCTACTCTCTGTTATAAAGCAAATGCAGATGCATGCTGGTAGTAAAAGCTCCTTGAATCATCTCAGGAAAAGCTGCAATGACATTCCCTATTATGCTTCACAATAGGAGTTTCTCTTGACTCTCTTTGCTTTGTTCCTCAAATCAGAAAGAGAAGGAAAATGAAAATACTTTTCCTCTGGTTGACTGAGTTTCAGAGAATGTCAGGTCTGGTCTCTCTTGCTTTCCTTAGGATAGCCCAGATGGCTCCTTTGAAATGGATGTGTCTAATTTTAGAGTAAGAAAGGGGAAAAGAAAGCTAGTGAAGCTAAAGCAAGGTGTCTTTTCCCTGCATATGTTGTAGGTACGTTACGATTCTGCAGCAACTTTTTCTCTTTTCCTTTGCTTGAGTCTTTCTCTAGTCTCTCTCTTTTTTTTTTTTTCACCCACAGATAAGCACGTTTGTTAACTTTAATGAAGTACCAAGACTGAAGTACAGAGACTACTCTGGGTTTTATTCATCTGGAATTCTCTTAGGCATGTAAAGGACTCATTTGCTTTATTGGTTTTCTGTGGCCATCTTGAGAAAAAGATGCATCAAAACCACCATAATATCATACTAAATGGGAGTAATGGGGCATGAATTTCAGGTTATTGAGGTGGCTGCCCATGGAAGTGAAACTATAAAATAATACATGCTGTTATTACAGCTGTGTGTGCTTTGTTTGTGAACATGTGTTTCAAGTCTAAAACTAATCACTGTAGATTTTCTGTGCAACTTGGCTTTCTTCTCTTTAATACAAAACAATGTGCCATACACAAATAAAACAATGAAGTATTTTTTAAAGTAAAAAGCTGCATAATCAGAGCCAAAGAGCTGAAACTACTGCAAACAAAAGATACAGATTTCAAGTGAACTTGAATTTAAGATCTTTGACATTCCCATCTTACGATTAGAGTAGAAGTGCTTTACAATTGCTTGCGAAATGTTTTAGACAATTTATTGTTCAGTTTGTACAGCCCTTTGTAATAAAAAAATCAGCCTTCAAAAGAAGGGTCTATTGTGTTGGATAGGTAAAAGCCTAAGTAAAAATGGGAGATTACACACTACAAGCAAGTAGAGGAGTTTTTCACTTGTAGTGACTGTTATCCAAAGAATAAGATCTTCACAACAAAATTTCACAAGGTTTTCTTAACATCTAGTTCCAATACCCCTGCCATGGGCAGGGACACCTTCCACTTGCCCAGGTTGCTCAAAGCCCCATCCAACGTGGCCTTGAGTTATGAAAACAATTAATAAAACAGGGGCTTTATATAAAAAAATGTGTCTATTCCTATTGACCTGGCTCATTTGGGAGCTTCATGAAGATCAACAGGCAAAGAAATGAGCTCAGGCAGTGTCTCATGTTACTGAGATGAGTTTGTACTATTAATTGAAATAAAAGTTACTGCTACCTCAAATTTCTCCGTTCTATCTTTAGTACCTTAGTCAATTAATTTTCTGAAGTCTTCTTCATTCAAACTAAGGTACATTATGATAGATGATCCTATTTCTCCATGCTAGTTTGAAAGGTAATTTTCAAGAGGTCTGGTGGAGGCTAATGCTGGAACTGATTGACTCTTATTGGGTCTGGCCTTACTAAGGTAAAGGGGCAGCTGAAGCCTGGGCTTAAGGACAAATTGACAACCAGTGTCATCTCCTTCAAGAACATCATTACCTTGCGTTCCCAGGGGGATGAGTGCAAGGGTCCATATTTTTCTTTAGGTACTGTGGGATTATTCAGTGAAGTGGGTCTTGGAAACTCTGATGATGCATATTTAATATAGTTTTTGGCAAAGGTCTACCTCAGCATCATTGAGCTGCAGGATATTTTACATATGTTGTATTGAATGAGTGGGATTTTGGAGTAAGAACAGGATAATATCCATGTACACTTTGCTGTTAAAAACCATTAACACTGGACATTGGACAGGTATAGCAAGTAAAGGTCCTGCTCTTAGGACTCTGATTTCACTGGAAAAGACAAACCCTTTGCTTCTGCTGGTTTTGATATTAGTGAATTCACCAAATGTTGTCTTTTTCTGATTTTTTTCTATATAAGGGATATACATCTTGGAATAAATATTTACATAGAAATATAATCTAGTTTTTCTTCTAGAGAGCTAGCCGTTTTCAATAAACTGGAGCTGTGATGAAATTTGGGAATATTAATATGCAAAAATTACAGTGAGTCCCATTTACAAGAATGGGCCTGAATTATACATTTGTAATTCAATGTCCCAAGATTTTTAATGTACTCTTGAGGATAATTGCAGCTGCAGTACAACTGATGCTAAATACAGTAAGTATAGAATTTTTGTTTTCCATTTTTTGCCTGGTTATCTCCTTCAGATTCTTTTTATTTCAGATGCTAACTATAACTGTCTCAGAGCTCCCCAGTGTACATCTATTGCAAAGTGAATTTCCTCAGCCCAGCTTTTACATTTAAAAGGCACAGAAAATAACATGAAGAAAGCTTCCTATTAGGGAATGTGGTGGAAAAATGCCAACAGACAGTGATTCTCATAGCAGGAGATACTGAAGACAAAAGCTAGCACAAAAGAGAACAAAAGTTGAGTTGAGATCCAATAGTGCTGTGAATAATAGAGCCATATCCATATCCATATCCATATCCATATCCATATCCACATCCATCACATATCCAGAGAAACATAGGCTCTGGATTCCACCAGCATCCTATTAAGTACTCAACTGAAAGATTCACAGTGTTTTCAGGAGTCTTCAGTTCCTATCTTCCTCAGTTTCCAAGGAGCAGGGAAGTATAGCTAGTCTTTGGTAGCTGGACTGAAATGTACCAGGGCAAAAGATTAATTTCTAACCTCTGCTCCATTCCACCTTCACAGCCTACAGACCTGAATTACTCCATCTGCAAATTTCTCAAAAGCATCTTGTAGCCTGCAGACTCAAGAGGTCCTTGGAGCTTATGACAATCCAGTTGCCAAAGAAATCTTTTTAAAAATCCTGTCCTGTTGTTCTTCATGCTACAAGAAGGTATTCCTTTGTCAAAGTATTTTCTTCTTATGATAATTGTTATTTTTACATTATTTTTCAGCTGATACCATATGTGTTTGAACATAGGAAACAATCGAGGAAGCAGCTTTGGAAGAGCAAATTTTATTGCCACAGCTCAGACTTTTGATAACACACATCATTTGATAGCAGCTTTTCTACTTGCCTTTCTATGAGAGTAGGTAGACTTACGTATCTCTTTCAATTAGGGACAGCATTCCACTGCCACTTGTGCCAGTAAAATCCTCCAAAACTCAGAGGAACAATATTGACAAAACACCTTGGACTTAGGTGCTTTACTTTTATGAAGAAAAACCTGGTGAAAGAGAGAATACAGAAAATAAATTGCACAGGGAATAAGACTAACAGCACTGCAGCGTTGCACAACAGTGGCTCTTGTCTTGTAGATTATGGACTAGTGGCAGTCTGTGAGACATGGACATTGGAAAGTGGTCCATGAAATGATCACAGAGAAAAAATTAACAAAGTCACTCTCACCCACAGCCACTCAAGTGAACAACCAAAATGGGAAGAAGTGAAAGGAATGAAAGAGAAAACCTTAGCTTAATTTGTACTTATTTGTAAATGAAAAGTATTGTGGCAATGCTGCAAAAGGTGGTGCAGGCATCTTCCTCAGACAGAGTAAGTGCCCATGGAATTTTTTTAGAAGGTTAAATGGTGTTTTGATTAAAGAAAATGGTAATATTATACAAAATATTGAGAAGAAACAACAGCAATGTTGTGATGAAATATATGATTATTACAGGTCAAGATAACCGTTTCTAACAGTGGTTGATGCAGAAAAAGTGTAAGGAGACATGGAAGATATATTAACAGAGCCAGGCTTCAACCTATTTGTGACAGGAAATTCTGCTTTAGACACAAGGGACAAGATTTTCTGCCAGCATTATGCACACTACTTCATTGAAATACATAGAATTACACTGATTTAGCTGTAGAAGTCTTGCTTCTTTCTCTGGAAGACACTAGTGTGCTTTGGTTTGCGAAAATACAAAATATTTTCATTTAAAAATGCAGTTTTAGCCACTTCTCCATTGTAACCTATCAGCTAGTTTTTAATGAAATATTTTTTATAAGGAAATACTGATTCTTGTTTGCCAGAAAAGATCCATTCTGAAAAATTCAAAATTTCAAAACAGATAGTGAAAGCAAACTTGTCAACTTATGTGAGATTCTGTGAATTGCATAACTAAGTACTCTTTTTTTATTTTAACATTTCAATGAATTCATGGTGGCAAAGAGGGGGAACAACCAAGAGTCTTTAGTGATTTTTTATTTCACAGACATATTTTGTGTTTATCATCATTTGGAACAGCAAACAAAATGTAAAACGTCTTGAAAATTGCCTTGAAACGGAGAAAATCATTATAATCAGATGCTTCTGAGCTCAAAATCGAATCTATCCACTGCCTCCCACATGGCAAGCATGGCATCTTCCACTCTTGGATTGCCTCATGGGGTTATTACTCCAAACATTTTACCAGGCCCTACCTTTGCTATCACTCCATTAAGTCAATACCTTAAGGGTTAAGGAAGAAACTTTGTCAGGGACTTTGTCAGAGGAGTTTTCTGAGAACTGTTAATTTGCAGCATGCTATTTAAAGAAAACTTCTGCTCATCAGAGGATAATCTCAGAAATCTGTGGGCTTGCAAAGTGGCAGGTACCCAGCTCTCCCTTGGCTGAAAACAGCAGAGATTTACTTTCATATCTACCTCCCACATACAGGAGCTTTTGCCTTGGTTTTTCTGCTCAGTTCCTCATGACAAGGCATTTCAGGCTGTGCATCTGAACTTTGATGGAAATTTCTTTATACATTTAAAATGAAGGGTGCTGAGCCAAGAGCTAAAGCTTTCTGTAGAACTTAGAGACAGGTATATGTTGTCATATATGATGAAGGGTTGCTCTGGAGGTTTGTGCTCGCTATTTCCAGGTTCAGTTGTTAGTATTTTTCATTAATGCATCCATGCCATTTCCTCAGTGATTCCTGCTGTCCTTCTTTCAACATATCCTGGCTTTGCTAATTACCATTTCCATCTAAGAGTTCCAGAAATGAACAGTTTGTCAAGATGTAGAAATAAAAAGGATTAAAGATTCTATGTTATAGTATCCAATAAATAAATAGTAAGATAGATTGATTGTGATGTGTGAGCCAACACAGATCAACATGGCTGTGATCACTGGTCTGTGTCAGACACACCTAAACTTGGCCTTATCAGGTTTGGGTAGCTCTTGGAGACCCAAAAAAAAATGCAAAATGCACACTTACTATGTCCATTACCTGCTCGGAATTAATTTTGCAGAATCCCAGAGTGGGTCAGGTTGGAAGGGACTGTGGTGACTCACCTGGCCCAGCCTCCCTGCTCAGGCAGGGTCATCCTAGAGCACATGGCACAGGACTGTGTCCAGACAGTTCTTGAGTATCTCCAGTGAGGGACACTCCACAACCTCTTCAGGTAGCCTGTGCATCAGTTTCTGCCCATTGCCTCCTGTCCTATTGCTCAGATGGAGCAGAGCCTGGCTCCATCCTCTTGGCACCCCCCTTCAGACACTGAGACATTTATGAGGTTCCCTCTCAGCTGTGTCTTCTCCAGGCTGAGCTCCCTCAGCCTTTCCTGTAAGAGAGATGTTCCAGTCCCTTAATCACCTTTGTTACCCTCCACTGGGTAACTCAGGAGCTCCACATCTCTCCTGTCCTGAGGAGCCCAGAACTGGACACAGAACTCCAGAGCTGCCTCACCAGGGCCGAGCAGAGGGGCAGGATCACCTCCCTCAACCTGCTGGCAGTGCTGTTCCTAATGTACCCCAGGATTCCATCGGCCTCCTTGGCCACAGGACACACTGCTGGCTCATGGATGGCTTGTTGCCCACCAGGACCCCCAGGTCCTTCTCCACAGAGCTGTTTTTGCAGCAGGTCAGTCCCCAGAATTATACTGGTGTATGGTTACCCATGATTAATTTTACTTTTGATACTTAGTACAAATCTCTGCTCTTGGCAACTGCCTGAGAAGGGCTTCAGTGGCTTTGGAAGGGAAGGCATGAGCAGTGCCAAGCCTCCCTCCTGGCCTTTCCCCAGGACAGCTTAGCTGGTACTGCCAGGCACTGCTCAGGAGTGAGAGCACAAGCAGAGCCAGTGCCCTGGGGCCGAGGTGAGTAATGAAGGCTCCATCCCAGGAACTCCTGGCCCAGGGTGTGCTGGGTGAGGTCCAGCTTCCCTGAGCCTGGGCTGGGACATGAAATGCAATATTGCATTGCATTGCAATATTGTTTTTCATTAATCTAATCATCTAGTTACATGAGAATACTTTTGCTCATCTATCTCTCTTTTTTAGCTGGACATAAATTGAGACTCAGATCTACTGTTATTAATTCCAAATCTCTGCACTTCTGGATCACAAAGCATACAGATAGAAGTAGTTCATGCAGGGCACATTTCCACTTTGCATAGGCACGGCCAGATCAGGCACACTATCGAGAGGACCTTATCACCTGCAGATGGTTCCTATTTTAAATTGTCACCCAGTTTTCCAGCTGTCTCTTTTGGAAGTCATGCTGTTTCACAGGCATATTTTGCACAGCTGGCCAGGGAGAGACAAAGGGGAACAGAGACAACTCTGTTCTCAAGGCCAGGCAGAACTCTTGGAATCATCCTCCCAAAGGATGTCACAATTCTGTCACCATTTGCACCTCAGCCTTGTTCTTTTGATTTCTACAAAAGGTAATCCTTGCAGAAGAGGCAACAGACATGGAGACTCAAGCTTGTTCAAGTCTTAACAAAGCTGTATAGAAATTACCTGCATGAGGAATGAGCTTTCCTATGCACTGTGAGCCACACTCAGCTGGAAGCAGTACATATAAAGATGCAAGACTGACCCATGTTTCTGTTTTTCCTTCTTTCTCAGTGCAATCAGCAGCCACCAGCTTTTGCACACCAGGAAGTAGCAATTGTTGGGACAGATCCCCTCTGGAACTGTCCCTCAACAGGAGAATTTAATATTCCTATTTGCACCTTCTTAGCTGCTCTGTGAGGAAAAATAATGAAGGATGTTAGTGGGAATTCTGATGAGATGGTACTTTGCAGTCACCCGTATCTCTGAGAAGCGTTCAGGATCAGCTCTGCTGAGGACAACACGACTTTTTGCTTTGTTTGTCTCTGGCCTCATCTGCAGTGGCCCTGTCTTTGTTGATTGAAAATTATTTCTTATCTACATTGCCGTCAGGGTGAGATTGGCATCCCACAGGAAAAGCACTTCATGCAATGGTTATGTTTTCCTGCTTTATATTTTTCTCTCACTAAGTTTGGCTAGATTCTCTGACTCCTAAAGCAGCAGCAGAGAGATTTGATCACTGAATTGAGGACAGATGAATAATAACTGATAACAAGCTCTGCAACACAGCAAGGGGCCTGAAAACGGAAACCTCTGCATCAGTGGAGCTGGAATGGAAAATTTCATTAATGAAAAATTGATTTAGAGTTTATGCATGTCTCTACAAGCAGCTGGACTTGCTGGAAGCACAGAGGATGCAGCTACTCTACTAGTTAGACCTTTTCCTCTCTGCCCTTGTTTTAATTAACAGAAGACATTTGATACAAAAACCTTTTACCATCTCTCCAGATCATGCACAGGTACGGGCAGGAAGATCATCCTGTGCTTTGTCTGGCTGGCAGTCACTGAAGGGCTGCTCTTTGCTGCAGTCAGCAGCAATGGGTATCATGGATTCAGGCAGACTTTTTTTCTGATTCACACGCAAAAGAAACTGCACAAAAATCAGAGGCCATTGAAACAAATCTTCTTCCTACCCAGCTTTGGCTTTCATAGTTTGTGAACTCATTGGAATGAGTCAGAAGGTTATAAAATCCTTGAAGAGAAAGAACACAAAATATACACCTATAAATATTTGTATGTTTACATATAGGTAAATGTATATACATAAAGTGTAAACAAACACATTATAACATACAGAAATGTATGTATACAAAGGTCATTTCTCCTGGCACCTACCCTTAAATATCTTTCAACACACATAGAATCATTAAGGTTACCAAAAACCTCTAAGATCACCGAGTCAAAACATTAACCCAGCACCACTGTTCACCACTGTGCCACATCCATGTCTTTTGAACACTTCCAAGGATGGTGATTTCACTTCCCTATGCAGCCTGTTCCAATGCCTGATCACCCTTACAGTGAATAAATATTTTCTAACATCCATCTAAACCTCTCCTGGTGCAACTTGAGGCCATTTTTTCCTCACCTTGCCACTTTTACCTGGGAAAAGAGACCACATGTCCTCTGCAAGTCCTCCACTATCAGTTGGGTCTACCACAGTATCTATCATTTTAGGTTTATAATAAATCTGATGGCTGCTTTTTACCTCTACAAAGTAAAGGAACTGCTAGATCTTCAATGTATTTCTTTTGCTTTTACTGTGCTTAGTTGTAAACTCAAATCAGAGTAATTGACCCAACAGTTTCTCGAACAGAATTGGCATGTAGTAATTGTGTTCTCTTCAATTTTTAAGTATTTGTATGAAAGCCTAGATCTACAACAAAACTTAATAGAAAATAGTAGTCCCAAATGAGATCTGTGCAGCTCCACTGAATTTAAATGGAGCTAGCTTAGGGAAAAACTAGATTTTTATTATGATTATTACTCCGTTTTATCATTTTCTCTCAATAATATCATGGTGATTTTAAAACATATTCAATACACCCTTATCTGGAATCCTACTGAGTACAACAAAAGCACAGGAGGGATAGGGAGTCCATTTTACAGGAAAATTAAGCTCAGCAGCAGAGCGCATAAATCCACACAAAACTGCAGGCATACATTTATATTCTGCTGCCTTCTTTGGGACTTAAAGGGTACGTCTGGATCCTTTGCCTGCTCAGGTCCAGATAGACTAAGGCAGAACTGTCAGCAAGGGCAATGACAATGAGCTATGGATATGTCCTATTCCCCATGTGCAGCTGGGAGAGCTTCTGGTTGCTATTGTAAGCCAGAAAAACTACAATTGCTAGAAGAAAGATTTTGACGTGATATTTGGTTTACTCAGAAACTGCACAGGAAAAATATGGTCAGGTTGAACATTTAAGTCCTTTAGTTTGATTTCTTTCTTTTGAAATGTGACATTGCCAGAGAAACATTACCTACCTGGTACTCTTCCAAAATACAGCAAAGAGCCTTAAGAGAAAAGTGACAGCAACATGACAGTCATATACAGGAAAGTATTTGGGAACTCCATGTAAAAATTTCAATAAGCCTTATTTTATGCTATGTTTATGAAAGTGTGGAGTCAGACCTCACAAATGTGGGATGTGATAATTCTATTCTGCTCTGTGTGCCTATTCATGTGATACTGGCATTAAACGATTCTGAGTTACAAAGCACCATCCATTCACTTTCTGAATTTGTCCAGCCCCATCTGTGTCACTGGCATGATTCATTACTTCTTCTGGACCAGAGCTTGGCAGAGGGATGTACCCAGTTTTCATCCAACAAATTCCATTTTCAAGCCACGGAGAGCACTTTTGTAACAGCTGGGAGTATTTTTCTGTTGTCACAAATTGATATAGGTAATGAAACAGTAGGGGAAATAGGCCATAGAAAGTCAGGTAGTGCTCTAGCACAGTTCATAGGCAGTCTGACAAGTGTTTATTGTCAAAGCCCTTTCTCAATCAAGTTCCACAGGGCAGCGGTTGCATGTGAGCTAAACTTTAGTGAATGTAATTGCTTGGATGATTGGCACAATAAGAAAAGATCCTCTTTTTCATTCTGGATGTGCATGCTGGTAGTGGAGTCACTAGGAGTGAAAACATCCAGAAGTTTAGGAGTTTGCAGCACAACTTTCATACTGTGTTTTTAGGTTATCGATGAATAATGTTAAATCTGAGACTGTTTTGCAACGGATTCACAAATTAAAAATGGGAGTGTGGGCTAAATGCATCAGATGAAGTGTTCATAATGCATAATTCAAGTATTGGAAATGCAATATTCCTGTCACTTTCAGAAGACTGGTCACGTGCTTTGGTTTGCCTTCATCTCTTTTTTTGTCCTCTTTGTCTTTTCTTTTCACATCACCTTGCTCTCATCACTAGATATAACAACTTTGAGCTCTGAACAAATAATAGCTATCCCCACGCTACATATCAATTACCTTTGGTCAAGAGATTGATTTAACATTTCATGGTATCCCTACTCTTCATTTATGATTGCAAAGAAACTGCAACAGGATGCCTTTAAAATACTCTAGTGCAATTTCTACATGTCTTTTTTTTTTTTTTATCGAAACTTCTTCAGTGGGAAAATAATCATCATATTTTATGGGCATTGATACATACAATCTCCATATCCTTGGTGGGGCATTTCATATTCTATCTCACAGCATTAAAAGAAATGACTGTCAAAAGCCAGTTGACAGCTCCTTTGTATTTAGATCACTATGAACCAGAGTCTCTGAATTTTCAAACATGCCAGAAACAAACATGGATATCCTGTTGCTGTTATTATGCATTGGGAAAACACTGAAGAGATGGAAATCTGGGTCAGCAAGGCTTTTGCATGTGGAAAGAGTCCCTTGGGCTTCAAATGTAAGCATGGGTATCACTCATAATATCTTAAAGTGATTTTTCCAATCATTGCCTTAATTACAAAGAAGAGAAGAACTAAATCCGACCCAAATCTTCTTCCTAACAGAGCAGTCTGTGGAAGCTATAGAAGCTGTTCACTGCAAACAGATTTGGGAACAGTCTTCTGTTATGTTTCAGCTTGCTCTCTAATGGTAACAAATAGACTTAAAGTTTAATGCCATTTTCAAAATATGCTAGTGTGCACTTTTACAGCTGTGGCTGTAATTGAAGGTATTATTTGAAGACTTGTATTGTAGTCACGCTTCACCATATCCTGATAGAATATGAAATTTAGCTGGAAAATATTTCTGAGGTCAAAAGATCATTTTTCTAAAATCAATCGCTTTCAGATTTGCCTTCTAATTTTCAAGGAGTTCTTCCCACAGTTAAATAGACATTTTCAGTGCATCATTTGCTTTGCCCTTCTCTCCACTCTCCACCCTCCCTCAACACTCAAAAAAAGAAAAAAAAAAAACAAAAAACGAAGGAAAGAATAGATGTTTGATTTAAAGAATGTCCATCTGCAGCTAACAGAAAGAAAACTACTTTGATTTTTGTGCAAACTTATGACTCATGGTCCTCAGCAAGAGAGAAAACTTTGTTCATAGCTCTCACTGTTTTTTCCACCACTCTTTTTGTACTTAGGAGATTTTCTCCAGGCAACCAACCTGCGTGCTCCTTGTCCATGTATTTTTTGGGGATGGCTCCCCAAACAGCTCATTTTTTTTCTTTTACCTGCAGTGAATCTAGTAAACATTCTTCCAGATTTTCTATATTGCAGTATTTTAGCACCTTGAACAAATAGGAAGAATTTGGATTAGAAATACAGAGATTACAGCAGTGATTGTAATTGCTCTTTCTTTATTGTGACACTGTTTTACCACTGACATAGGAGGTGTGGTGTGGATAGTCATCATGTTCAAGCTGGGGATCAGACCACCAGTGCTTGGAGAGCTTTAGAGCACCAGTCTTCAAGATCCCAAAGTTAAGTGCAGAGATTGATGATCCAGGACCCCAGCAATGCCCAGGATTTTGGTAGCATCCCAATTAGCAGAGTTCACATGCACATCTCTTGACAATGAGGTCGATTCACACAGCCCCGTGAAATACAAGCTGACCTCACCACATTTGATCTGCTGCTCACTCATATGGGCTGCCTGTGCAGAGGGACTAAACGTGAGCCTCAGCAACCAGAAATCCCCCATGAGAGCAGAACAGCCTGCTGTCTGAGATACTGTGAGATACTGGAATCCACATCTTTGGAAAGGCCAGGAGCTCTCATCTGAAACATGGACTCTCATTACAGCAGGACCCTGCCATGTGTGCTCCTGGCTGGGCTCCTTAGCAGCTCTGCAGTGGCAGCAGACAGCTGGGCAGTATAATTGGCCCCAGGAGGAGGTTAATCCTCTCTGTTCAAACAGCTGGATGCATAGTAACAATGCCATACTCAGAACAAAGAGGAAAAAGAGCAAAGGATTTAATCTGTTCTAACACAGCAGCGTCCTTTTATGCTCAGAAGGCAACTTGATGAAGAGATACTGCCGAGTGATAACTTCTCCCTCCCTTGATTTTACCCATAATTTATGAAGAATGTGTGATTTTATGGCATTAAAGAACAGTATTCTAATCTAAGGAAGGCACATTTTTCCACAGAGTGCTGCCTGACCTCCTGTGCTAAATATTAGTAACTGAAGACAAATCCAATACACCCTATGTGATTTTGGAGGTTTAATACTTCTCCCACCTATAATAGACATCAAATAATACCTGCATATACTAAGGGAATGCAAATTATCCCTCCAGGATAAATACTACTGACTAAAGAAGACCACTTCTATCTCCTTTCCTCCAGTATATGGGTTGGAAATCTATAGCAGCTCATTACAGATAAAAGAGTCACTTTCTTCTGAAGCATCACAGATGTGCAGCAGAGAGAAAGTACTGATCATGACAGACCCCTGGTGCCTAACATGGAACAAAACAAAAGATAGGCTTAATTGTAAAAGCTTAGGAGGCAACAGATTTGGCATTTCTGTTGAGATGTATCAATTCTCACTCAACCTTTCATTTTCTGTGACTGTAAAAGGGATTTTTGCTATCAACTTCCATGGCAACAGAACCAGGCTGCTGATGTCTTTTGACTTAGTTTCCCAGTCAATAAAATGGAAAGGCCTGTACCTCTTTCATGGGCGTATAAACACACTAATGCTGGCCCTGCATGCTGAGATCCGTGGTTTTGATTCCAGAGTGTTATTGAAACTGATTGATGCAGTTCATTACTGGGCTGTAGTCCAGAGCAGCTTTTAAGTCCCTTCCAGTGCAGCAAATTTTGGCTGTATAATAAACACAGCCATGCCTCTATGCAGATGCACCATAAATACAAGACATCTATGATCACAAAAGAGTAAGTTCATCGAGTGAAGCAGAAGGAGCAGTGAGGTGGAGGGACTGGACCCTTGTTGGGGTGGAGATAAGCCCTGTCAGTCGTAGTGCACATGTCCTTGTCCCATGGAGGGCACTTCTCTGTGTTTGTTATCTGACTGCTGCTGCAGTCTGCCCCTGGAACATCTAAGCACAAAGATGCCTGGATAACTGTGCATGGGGGTGCACACTCTCCCAGGGGCTGATTGCAAAAGGACTTGAGGAGAGCACAAGCACTCAGATCACATTGTAGTACAAATTCTCCATCTGTGCTTCAGCTAATGATAATTTCTTCTTTGTTGAGGCTATTTACATATTCAACTCAGTTGAAAGAAAAAAATAAACCGCAAATCCTTTCAAAATTTTAATACTCTTGAAAGAAACAAGGACAAGATAAAACTCATATTCAAAGATATTGTCAGTAAATTCATATGGGGTTAAAAACTGTGTTGGTTCACCCTGTCTCACTTTCCAAAACATTTTTATTACTGCATTACTTTTCCGAATTTATATATCTTCACTCTTGCATAATGTAGTTTAAAGAGCGGAATCTAGTTTATTTCAGCCCTAGGGCCCCACCCTGCCATGTTGCATTACATCAGGTTTTATAATCATCATATATTTATATTTCTCACCCTAATCTTACACAAACTGTTCTCTCTTCCTATTTACATTTTAATATACACTTCAACTTCTGCAAGTCTATTTCAGCATGGCTTATGAAGGATTTCCAAATATTGCTGCTGCACCACAGAAAATTCAGCGACACAGGTATGTAACTGTTATAACTGTGACCTTGTTCTGGAGCTGGCAGAATATGGAAATCTGACCTTAATGTATGCTGCCATGGAGGGGCTTTCTGATGTTGGAACTTCAGCAGTTCTCAGCACAAGGAATAACTGAGTTTTCCTACCCCTTTGTGACCCAGAGCTCAGCTATAAAAAATGTGCCATGTACTGAAAGGTTGTGCTCTGATTTAACATCCCTGAGGATTGCTTTTTCCATTCCAGCTGTTCCTTCATCTCTCCCAAGGAACTACCTTGATCAGACAGGCACAGTACCGTGGAGTGGCTTGTATCCACACTGCCAGCTTCTGGAGAAACTCAAGCTTGCTTTCACCACCCGTATATTCACAGGTACTTTGACTATCTAGATGTGTGATTTATCAATTCAAGGTGCCTGAAACATCTTAGCACGCCAAATGTTTTGGGTTTTTATGCCATGATTTCAATCATATGTGAGATGTACCATGGAATGAGAGCAGCATGGGAACTTGGGGATAAGAGTCCTTAGAGAGATAGTGGTGAAAGACTTTGCAGTAGAAAGACCCAAGTGAAGTGGACTCCAAGAGGATCCAAGTCTAGTGTGGAGGGGCCCAAACTGCTGTCCAGCAAAGGATCACAAAGGTGATTAAGAGACTGGAGAGCCTCTCCTGTGAGGAGAGGCTGAGAGAGAAGGGGCTGCTCTGCATGGATAACAGCAGGATCAGGGGGGCAAGGGGCACAAATCAGGAGGCCCCTTCTGAACATCAGGAAATACACTCTCACTGTGAGGGTAAGAAAGCACTGGCACAAGTGGCCCATGGAGCTGGTGGAGTTGCACTCTTTAGAGATATTCAAGAGCCATCTGGAGACACTGCAGGGCAACCTGCATGAGGTGCTGCTGCTTGAGCAGGGATGTACAAGATGACTCCTAAAGGTCCTTTCCATCCTCAACCACTCTGATTCTGTGATTCTATGAAAATTTACTAGGATTGAATTACCTGTAAACACCAGAAATTGCCTTTTTACATGCAAAATAAATTAGGTTTCTTGATATTATAGTAGAAATAATGATTATCAAAGACAAACCAATTTAAAAGTTTTCAAGTACAAAACTCAGGACAGAAGGCAGATATTTTACACTAAAAATTGAATGTGACGGAGAATATACAAGTTAGCAAGTTTTCAGTGGAATTCACAAGTCTGGCCAAAGCTCCTATTTTTCAGCTGTGGGCCCAGCATGCCTGGCTAAAATTAGGACCGATTTTTCTTCACCTCTGATATAACATGGCATATGTCATTAAAGTAAAAATTGAAAGTCTTATTAAAGAAGAGTGATGACTACACACTTGCAGCAAAAATTTATTTAAAATTATGGCATGAACTACTACCTTGATTTTGTAAGTAAAATTGGAACTCATTGA
The DNA here is from genome assembly GCF_052056855.1 of Sturnus vulgaris. NCBI lineage: Eukaryota > Metazoa > Chordata > Aves > Passeriformes > Sturnidae > Sturnus > Sturnus vulgaris. The sequence goes on from NC_142245.1 coordinate 30,016,507, forward strand.
TATGAAGTTGGTAATCAATTTAGTCTTTTGCAAGGAAAGAAAGAACAGAATGAAGGAAATGCAAATAAAAAGCACAACCATTTAGCACTGATTGTGCTGGTAAGACTGTTCTCTGTGATGCTCCATACTTGTCAGCACTCTCTTTAAGCATCAAACATAAGAAGTACAATGCATTCTTTAAATGCTTAAACTACACTTTATCTTTCTGTGCAGATGCAAAGTTTGCTGGCAATTGCTACCCACAGCTTGAAGGATTCATGTCAAAACCCTCCTCCACGTTTGGAGCTATTTCAGATGCTTTTTACTGAAATCAGCATATTTCCTTTAAAGCTGCTGTGGCCTTTAATTGAGATATTGCCTTTATGTATTTCATTTTTTTAAGATGACACGAAGGACAGAACCTCAGATCACTGCATGAGGAACTTCCCAGTTTTTCCTGACATAGTTTTGTAGCCAACACTTTCTCTCAGTATGTGCAGCAGTATATATCCATCTATCTCTTCATCCATTGATTCGTATCATTCTTTTATCTATCCATCCATCCATCCATCCATTCACATACACACCTACTATGTTCATCCATTTATTCATGTAAGGGAGCATTCATCATAAGAATCCAAAGTGCCTTCTCATGCTGAAAGTTCTGACAGTATTTCCTCTCTTATATTCACTGCCTTAGAAAGAAAGCTTGAATAGCAGGTCAGTTTGACTGAGGTCTAAGGTTAAAATTTCCTGCTTTAGGTAATATCAGCCTCAATACTGTGCAGGGTGAGAATAGCTTCAGGCTGATTTCTCCTCTCTGTTTCCATTGGGAAACCTCAGTGATGTTAAAAACTTTCCTAATATTGATTTGCTAAATGAGGTGCCACAGGGCTGGTAGAGAGCTGTTGATGGCAAAAAGGATGGAAGCTACGACCTAGGACACAGAGCTAAGCAGCATGCAGATCTCTGCTTGAAGACAACTATTTAGGATTCCAGGGCAATCACTGTTGGAAAGAGTAATACCGGTGATGGGCAGCTGGCTAACATCAAGCACAAAAACGCTGTGGAAAAGGAGTCTCTTTTGGTGAGCACTCTTTTAGAGCATGAGGATCACCAGACAAAGCTAACAAATCCTGACAAAGGACCTAAAGCAGTGCAGTGAACACTCATGGATGTAGTATTTAAACCTAAGAGCAAATAAAATCCTGATGCTACTCCAGAAACACACTTGCATGAAGGTAATAAAGAATCATTTCCCGTAAATTGAATCAATCTGCTCTTAGATCAAATCTAAACAATATAATTCCCAGAACTACACTTAATCAATCTCTGTTGTATTGTCCATTGTCTAACTAGCAGGTTTTCCAGCCCTTTGCTATCAATTTCCTTCAACACATTTAAATCTGTATACATATATTCATAAATGCCTGTTTTCTATCAAATGTGTGTGGTGAGAGGGAAGGTATTTAAAATGCAAAATCAAACATGCTGCATATTTTCTGAAGCACTTACATGAAATCCAAATTTAAATCTAAATTTCAGTCACAAGTCATCCCTGTGATTCAACACAGTGAACTGTACCTGCACAGCTGAATGTCCATATCTCTGGAAAGAACTTGAAATACAAACCTTAATCTGAAATCCAAATCTAGATGCAGGTATGTATCTTGCACATCTCATCTTCTTACTGCCCAAGGATCAAGAATGAGTCAATTGATAAGATAAACAAGGATTGTGGTCTAACACAAAAATTCTTTTTCTGTATCTTTATTCATTTAGTATGACCATCGTTATCTCAAACTACACTTTCCATAGCTAGTCTGCCTATTGCTTCTCATGGGCATCAATCCAGAATCTCCTCTTTACAACTGCCTCTCCCTCAGACCTATCCCCTTACACAGACAGTCTTTACATCAGCATAATTTCTGTGGTGAAAGATATTTCCCCTGACCACTGTTCAAGAATGAAGGGTGACCAAAGTATTCAGCTAAATCTTTGTATTTCTTGAAGAAGAAGGAAAGCCTGGGAATGAAGATAATTGTCCAAGAGGGAAAAGGCATTTTCTTGGCAGCAATACTGACAATGATAAGAATGTACAAGGGAAGAAATCAACAGTCAGTAAAAGCTGATGCTTCAGTGTGCAATAGAATACAGGTGCAAATGGTGTTTACTCTATTGGTTATTCAAATTACCTTAACTCTTCCCAAATTTATGCTTATCAAAGGAGGAGCAGTATGCCAAGCTGACACCTACTGAGGCAACTTCAAAAAACATCTGCTGAGAAAACAGTCGTACATACTTCCTAGGAAGGATTTTTTGTAGTGGTTCCAATATTTCTTGTTTCTCAGATGGAACAAATTTTTCAGTAGCATAGCCTCTTTTGGAAGATTTGGGCTCATTTCCTCGTGTTTATAAACTTGTGTGTTCTGTAGTCAGAAAGGACCATTGTACTCATCTAGTCTGAAAATTTCCACACAGAGGTATTTTTATTCCTAGAAAGTGGACTAAAGGATGTTCAGAATGAAAGTTTTGCATGAAAGACTTTTGGCAATGGCATATCTGTCACTTCCTCCATGGAAATTCTTCCAATCTTTAATTAACCTCAGTGTTCAAAAATGTGCTTTATTTTAAGCTTGAATTTGTCTGACTTCCAACAAATTGGATTTCATTATATCTCTGTCTACAAGACTGCAAATCTTCTCATTATCATAGCTTTCCATGTCTAAGGACTTCAGTAAAATAAACAGGTAATCCTTCAATCTTTTCTTTGATAAACTGAATAGATTAATTCTTGGTATTCATATGACTTTTCCCAATTCTACTTTTTTTTTTTTTTTAGCTATTCTTTAAATGTAAGTTGTGCAGCTAAAAGTGATCTCTTATGTCCTGTGTCATATCCACCAGGCAGAAGAATTCAGTTCCTTAGGACACTTAAAATGCTACCTCTTTATTTTTTTAAAAAATTGAATTCACTCTATGTGTCATTTAGAAGAGTTATGGAATTTAAGAATGTCCTCAGAATGTTGCCAATTTGCATGTCCTGTATCAGTGGTGAATTTTACCAGGAAGATATCCCAGAATAACCAACCAGAAGGAGTATAGTCATACCTGTAATTTTATCTTACTAGTAAAGAGGTGGATTGCTGATAATCTGTATAATCTATTGCATTTTCATCTCTGCTTTTGAAAGAGTTTTAATTCACCTAAAGTGTTCCCTGTCTATTCCATAAAATTTATTTCGTTTTTTTTCCTAGATGCCATATTGTACTAAATCAAATTCCCAGGAGAAATCCAGCAAATTCATTTTATCAGCGAAGTTGTTGTAATTAACCAGACTCGTAATCTTGCCAAAGAAGATTAAAGGTTTATTTGACAAGGCCTACTTTCCACAAAATTTAGTTGCCTGATATTATTTATATTTTTACTTTCTAATGTTTGATTAATGAAATCCCAGATTAATTGTTCCATCAAAGAATTAGCCTAAGTGGCCTGCTGTTCACTGGTCTATTTCATTTTTCTCTTTTAACATATATAAATTGTATAAATGGCACCCCTCCAGCAATACAGATTGTCATTTAAATTTTTTCTTTTTTTTCTAGAGATATTAGATATTAACATAAGCCATTTACAAAAATCCATAGCTTATTTACTACTCTTGTAGGAATTACCCTGTTGGTTTTAAAATGTTTATCTTCAACACATACTGTTTAATACTGTCCTTTCCTGTGGAGGATGAGCCTTATTACCAATCTCCATTATTGCATAAACCAGGTAAATTTCTCTGCCTCCATCTAAATCTTGCTAGGCAAGAGCAAAAATCAGCACCGAGAAAAACAGATTATGCATGTAAATGGATGTAATGTATGGATGTAATTCTGAAGCTTCCCAGTGGCAGACAGAGAGAATATGTGGGGTTTTCTCTATTGTCTTTTAAGTCATCACTGCTTGTGAAAACACTTTCACAAAAGTAACACTATCATGAGCACACACTGTGGGCCAACATGATGTGTTCTCTTACACCTAAGGCATAGGACTAAGAATTTAAACTTTTGGATTCCATTCATATCTCTCTGACTGGCATGAAAAATTGTCATTGCCTCAGATAATTGTAACTCCTTGTGCTCATTTTCTCTCTTGTCTCTTTTTTCCGATTGTGCATTCACACTATAAACTCTTTGGGGCAGAGGTTCTGTTGTGTAGTCAGTAATACCTACAGGGCTCTTATTAAAATTATGGGTTTAATGTGGTACCTCTGCACAAATAATTGATAATACCAATGACTGATAGGACAGGATGCTGATGGTATAACTCAGATGACCTCCCTTACATCCTTACAGCTTTCATCTCATCAGAAAGCTCTCAAAACACCACAGCCAGTTTGTAACAGAAAACATGCATCTCAGCTGCTTGTTTGAAATTTTAATTAGAAGGCAAAACAGATGTGATCCTTGCTACCTGCTATTTATTGGCTCTAGGCAATGATTTGTGTTCTCCAACAGCAACCTAAATACAAACTGTTTTATAAAGCCCAACTACATCTGTAATTTTATTATTTTTCTTCCTCTCTCTTGTGCCATGTCATGTATGGCTTTTTTTCTTTCCTTTTTTTCCTGTGTAAGTGTATTTACGTATAAAATATAGATATAATAAATAAAAACCGTGCATACACATTTATAGCTAACAACTCAAGCTACCACAACTCCTTCTTCCCCAGCAGCCCAGCTGTACTCTCCCCTCATCTCTATCCTGCCACTAAGTGCTGGAACCTGCACTTCACCCAGGATATTTTTAAGGAGCCTCTGCACCCAAACACATGGCTCAGCAATATCTTTATAAATAAAGGTCTGTGTAGGTAGCAGAACTGTTGCAGATATGAATATGTGTATAAAATGGGTATGAAGGCCCAATTTGGAGATGACAGGAGAGACTCCGTACAGCCACAGACCGATTCCTCAGAACATGCTCAGTGGGTTGCAAATGGAACTTTAGACCTTATAGCCTTTGATAGAAGTTGGACTCATCAAGTTAGGATGAACTCTACAGGAGGTAGGACTCACCTCCTCCCTTGTCTTCAAATGCTTTTCTTCCCAGTCTTCTCTCTTCCAACCCTTTGGCTTCAGTGGTATTTGCTTCAACTCACTACTTTGATGGACCCAGCAGGCCACAGGCAAAGGTGATGTTTTAAGTATAGAGGATGTGAGCAGCACACTAGGAGGCTGTTATCTAATACTGATCTGTACAACCTCATTCATCTTCAAGGGCTACTGGCATCCGTGAGATCACTTGCATGGTCCAAATATTCACCAATGTTAAGGCTGCACATGCTAGGCCAGAAGAGAGACATCACTGTGCCCTCTTATTTGTGCTGAAAATTGCTCTCGTCTAAACCAGTCCCACTCTGTAAAAATGTTTGTCCTGATAAACAAAACTGTCAGATTTTATATTCCTATAGCATCAAACTGGCCCAGTCACTTCTGTGGGTTGACCCAGACTGATTTTTAAGACCATTGATTACTGGGCTCAGTTCTGTTTAATATCTTTATTATGACCTGGAGGAAGACTCCAAATGTTCCCTCAATAAATTTGTGGCTGACACCAAACTGGGAGGGAGTGTGGTTCAGCTGGAGTACAGGAGAGCTCTGCAGAGGGCTCTGGATATGTGGGCTGAGATCAATGGTATGGAGTTCAACCAGGCTGAGTGCTGGGTCCTGCATGTGAGCCACATCACCCCATGCTACAGTGTGGGGGAAGAATGGCTGGAAAGCTTCCAAGCACAAAAGGACCTCAGGGTGATGGTCAACAGTGGCTAAATATGAGCTGCCATGTGCTCAGGTGGCCAAGAAGGCTGAAGGCATCCTGGTTTATATAAAAAATGGTGTGGCCAGCAGGACCAGGTTAGAGATTGTCCCCCTGTACTCAACACTGGTGAGGTCACAGCTCGAGTGCTGTGTCCAGTTCTGGGCCTGTCATCACAAGAAGAACATTGAAGTACTGGAGCATGTGCAGAGAAGGGCAACAGAACTGGGGAAGGATCTGGAGCACAAGTCCTATGAGGAGCAGCTGAGGGAGCTGGGGGTGTTTAACTGGAGAAAAGGAGGCTCAGGGGTGACCTTACCACTCTCTACAGCTGAAAGGAGGGTGTAGCCAGGTGGGGATCAGCATCTTCTCCCAGGCAGCTTCAAGCTGCACCAGGGGAGGTTCAGGTTAGACATCAGGAGGAATTTCTTCACTGAAAGGGTTGTCAAGCATTGGAACTGCCCAGTGAGGTAGTGGAGCCATCTTTGGATGTGCTCAAGAAATGATGGGACATGGCACTTAGTGCTATGGGCTAGCTGACAAGGTGATGATCAGTCAAAGACTGGACTCGATCTCAGAGGCCCTTTCCAACCTAAATGATTCTGTGAGACCAACCTTATTCTTGTAACTTGCTCATGTGCCTCAATCTAAACAAGTGACTATGTAATCCTATCTTCCAGTACAAAGTGTATTAATATAGAATATTAATATAGAATTAATATTAATATAGAATATTAATTTCTATACATTGCAGCTCTAGCAGTGTGCATACATTGTGAATGCAGACCAGTGATTTACAAGTGCCCAAACTCATCAAATGTATTTTTGATGACAGAATAATTTACCATATTTTTTTCTCAAATCATTTAAAAATATATGAGTTACTAACAGATTCAAGAAAAATCCAGAAATTATAATGGTGGGAAAGAAAATAATCTTTGGTGCTCAACAAGCAAGTTCTTAGTTCTAAAAATAAAGGGGAAAAATGACTCAAGATTAAACATTACATGAATTAATAAAGCCTAAAACAGTGGCATGTAGATAAGAATAGTTGAAACAGGAGTAAAAAGTAAAAGTAAGTTTCCACTGTTAAAAAAAGTGCAAGATAATATTGAAATGGAGAGCCCCAACTGACATTCAAGTTACAAGAAGAGCTTAACAAAATTTCTGTGTTGGAAAAATTGAAGAATTCTGAAATGTAGGCTGGATGGAGCAAGACTGGGTATGTATTGAACAGGACAAGACAGGGCAGGCTGGAGCTAGAAGGAACATAAGACTGTATCCTGGATTCAGAGTACACTTAGCCCAGACTTCTGTCTTCAACACTGGTCACTAGTGGAAACCTAGAAAAAACAAGAACAGGATAAAGAAGTATAATACTTTTTACTCTAATACTTGCCCACAGATTTCTTGTGCATTTTGTGTTTTGTTTATGCAGCAACACCAGTGAATATCTCCACCCAGCTGCTCTCCTATCTCTCATTGAGCCCATCTAAAAACTGCTTGTACCTGCAACATCCATTGGTAAGGAGTCCCATGGATCTGTTACATGGAGAAGTACATACTCTTGGCATTGCACCAGCAGTATCCCCTGGCACATCTTCAGAGTACATTTATCAAGAAAGAAGTGACTTAATCTTCCACAGGGATCCAGAAATTCCTGACTGAATGCTGTAAGAAATGCAGATTGATTGTGATGAGAGTACATAGCATAAGTCACAAATGTGCACCTTCATCTACGTAAGTAATAACACACAGCAGTAGCAACACTAGCAATCCCAATAACTTAATGTTTTTATGACTAAAACACTTTTTTTCCTCACTTTTCTTTGACATTTGAAAAACTCAGCAAGCTATAAGGCCTGAAGCAAATTACCTTCCAATTGCACTGGAATTACCTTGTAATTCCATAAAATTTATGTAATAAACAGGGCACACTGTAATTGCACTGGGGCATCTCCGTTTGGTTTGTGGTTATCACAACAAAAACTGGCTGTCAAAAAACTCAATTTCACCTGCTCAATGAAATGCACTGCTCCAGTTCTGAGGGCAATGGTCTCAGCCAAGGGAAAGCTAATTGCTACTGGCTGCCACCTGAGATAGGACACATACTTCTACAAGTAACCCAGTGTGTATCAAACGGGCAGAGAAGAGAGACATCACAGTTTACATGAAGTCATCAAATCTTATGAATCCTCTGTATCAACAAAATTACACAATTGATTCAGTGCCCCACCTTACACAGTGGAGTCTTAGGCAAGTCAAACAGACTCTGTGACCATAACACAGCCAAAATGACTGCTTGTCTTTTTACCCAAACTTCACAAATTTAGTTAGATGGCAAGCAAATGCAAACAGTTCTAGTAGTACCAGCACAGTCTGAAGAACAATAAACGTCCAGTAAGCTATTTGCAAACAGTCAGCTGTTGCTGTGACCATATGAAGGTGCTAATTTATTCCAGCTATGATAATATTGCCTAAAGAAGGACAATTTTGCAGCCATAAGTCTGTCTTCCAGTAAACTTCTTCCTAATACCAGGGATTTGGCACCATTAATGATAGTAAAACCAAATATAATAACTGCATTTCTCCCATCAAGAAAGTAAAATATATTTTCACATTTTGTATTAACCAATAATAACAGATTATGATGACCGTTTATGGATGAGCCAAAGAAGCAGATAAATAAATAATGAAGAAACCTAGCCAAACTAATTCTAGACTGATATGAAACCACATTTCAACAGGGATTCAAGTACACATAGTCAGATTCTGCTACTCAGCATGATCTGTGAGTATCAGAGCACATGATCTCTGCAGGCACAATGATATTCAGATATCAGGAAAGCATGAGCTGCAAATGGCAATTTCTCACTGACACCTTAAACAAAGTGTAATTCTTATCTCAGTCTGTTAAAATTAGTCCTGCAATGAGAACATGCCCTTGAATAAAACAGGCCAAGGGATTTTTTTGATTATTATTTTTTCTTAAGCCTGGTACTGCATCTAGGACCATAAAATGATTATGACACTGCCCAAAGGTGGTGGATCAATGAAAACTGCCAGTATATGGACGACAGAAGATAATGCTAATCACCCATAAACGAGATTCAAAAGTCAGTCATGGGGGTATGAAAATGAAATTACATCTCTAAAAGCAATTGCTATTCACAAGAGTATCTGGCCAATAAGTAATTTTTCAATTGGGGATTAGAAATGGGGAGCCAGGGCAGGAGACAAGTAGACTGGAGGATTGAATAGCTCTGCTGAACCAAGCACAGATATTGCTGCATTCCTGGAAATTTTTTCCATTTAAGAGGACATCATGGTGACCCATACCAAACTGTTCTTAGAAGACCCCATGCCATGGGCCTCAGATCAGCTTGTATTTCATGGTCAATTTTCCAGCAGTTTGATTAGAACAAATCTTTCATGGCTCTGTAATACTTCCTGTGTTACCATCAGGGTAATCCTGTGTGTTTCCAGCTTGCTCTGTTGGCTTAATAAGCTCTCAACCTTTTCCTTCAAGGAATCTCAACCACAAATGAGAGAGCACTCCAGGGTACCACCTTGAAGTGGTTACAGACTACTTGTTCATCTGTTTGTGTAGCAGCCTGAGCTGCTCTTAAATCCCATTGAGATGATTAAGCACTCAGCACATCAGGACAACCAGTCTGTGTGCAGCACAGGCTGTGCACACAGGACTGGAGCATGTGGAATTGGGCACGTGCCGAGGCCTCCTGCTGGTCCTGCAGCACAGAAGAGTAGCCAAGCCCCAGCTCTATTTGGTACATAAAAAATGTCCTCAACAAACAAGCAGCCCCTCAAAAAAAACTCAAATACTGTAATCAAAACTAGTAGATACCTCTGAGTATGTTGTCTTCCATTTTTACCTCACAGCTTTCTCAGGCATTAAGAAAGATTGTGGAACTTCCTAAGCTTTTGTTTGAGAGCCTCAAACAAAATGTACTACACTAGCAAATAGGACAATGTATGCTTTTTAACCTGTACTGCTGGAGCAAGTTGGAATAAGGCTGCTCCCGAGCATGAAGCTGTTCAGACATTGATACAGGACGTATATGCCAAAAATGTCACTCACAAACTGAGTCCCATTCCCTTCATATCACTGCCAGTGCAGAATAATTCAGATTACCTGAAAAGAATAGAAGTGTAAGTCAAGAAAAATTTTCTCCTTGAAGAAGTCAAAGCACCACCTGTGTCTTCAAACATCCATAACCCTGATTATTTTACTGACTATAATTGGATGAAAAGAGAGCAATATTGACTTTGTGTTCACTAAAAGAATCCTCTTTCCCCACTGCTCTTGACAAGTTGCAGATCCACCAGGAGACATCATCTGCAGCAGCTTGGGGCTCGGTGGCTCACTTTTCTTGTCTTTATTTACTCAGTGCCACTCATTAAACCTAAGATGCAAACAAATAATTTGTTCCTATCACATCAATTATACACTCCATAATGAAGCCAGAGAGTGCAAAGCTGTCAGAAAGCCCCTTTTTTTTTGTCAAGACTCTGCAGCAGTTTTATTTCAGAGTTTCTTTCTCTTAGATATAATTTCTTTATGGGAGTTCTCCTTTCTGTGTTAGTAATGACAGCTGGCTAGCTGCTTACTAAGGCAGAAGTTATTTTAATTTATATTGCTGCAGAGTTTCTAGTCCCTTCCTGTTGAGATTATTTGTATCTATACATATTTTTGCTTTTTTGGACCTAGTCTTGCAAAACTGATGCATCTCAATAAACCTGTTTTTTGTGATGGCTTCACTGACTTCTCTATTTTTACATGAGGAATGTCATCTTATTCATGTGCTCAAGACTTATAAAAAATCACCCCAGTTACTGGTGCTACAGTGTGCTGTATTTCTACATTGTTGCTCGTGCAATATGTAGGGATGAAGATGGCATCCAGACATCAGTGTTGAACACTTCCATGCTTTGGGTTTGTTTTAGTTTTTTTGTCTTTAGCACACTGTGGATAGATAAAGGTGATTGGAATTGCTTCCTGGTATTTGGGAAAGCTGTAGGATGGTGTGACTAACATCATGTCAGGAGCTAGGTAAGGGGGGAGTGATAAGCTGAATTTGGTTTACTCCACACACGGGGCATCTGCCTATATGAAGAGAGAGAAGAAAATATTCTGGATCCTCCAAATGATGCTAAACAGTACCTCTTTCACCCCCAGTGCAAGCAGGAAGACCAATAAGAACAATTTGCTGTACAAGACATAATCACATCTCTAAGAATGAGTGCCTTCCAGCACCTCTTTGGGAAGTGGTTCTTTGTATAACCCCTTACCATGGAGGACAGAGCACATCTAAAGAGTGCCTCATAGCTATTAAAGACACCTGATTTGTGCCTTTTTCAAAATGCTGTTTTCCTACTAAAAGGGACATGAACTGAAGGTTTACTTAAGCTTGAGGTCCTTTCAAAATCTAATTTTAAAGTAGCAACATTTCTAATAATTCAATTTCCACAGCTCCAACTTGATTTTCATAGCACAGTTATTCTTACTTGTTGGCATCTAAATTGATTAGAGGAGTGTTTGGTGCTCTCAGTATTTGGCACCCAATTTCACTTCTTCAGAAAAGTGTTTTACTTTACCAAGAGATACTTTGATTATCTAGCTAGACAATGACTCTAATTTACTCTATATTTTCTATCGTTTCTGACATCTCCATTAAATTTTATGGAATCATTCACTTAATGACACATTGCTTCTGTTTTGTCTTTCAGCTTTCTACATCTGCTTCTCACTTTAGCACAAACTGTCCTGAAGACACAGCAGAATCAAAAGACCACAGCTAACAAAACAAATAGGCCCAGTTAGAATCTCAGTGATTCAATAAGCTTTGCAAGGTTCAAGATAAAGGACATAGGAATTTAAATCTCTGTTTTCAAGCAAAGCATTCAATCACTTTGTTCCCTTGCTTTGCTACTGATTCTAAATAACACTAAATCCTCACAGTTACAATTTTCTGAAAAGCAAGGTGGAGGTTTTATTATTTCCTCCAGAAGCAACGTGACTTTGTAGGATTGTGAGAAAACTGCTGGTCTACCCTGGGCTTAGCATAACTTTGGGGGAAAAAAACCTTGGATGATTGCTTAAAGTCTTATAATTTGGGTTGTTTTCCTCAACATCATATTCTTTGGTAATTGAGCTGGAAGGACTGACATAGCATTACTTATTTCTGAAATATTTAATTTTGGTTGAAAACAGAGTGCTAAAATGTACCATTTTTTATTCTCCATCCCACTTGAAAATAGAATTATCAAATCATAGAATAGTTAGGTTTGGAAGGGACCTTAAAGGTAATTTTGTTCCAAACACCCTCCCATGGATTTATTCAGATCTCCTTGGTCACTCAGATTCCCATCCAACCTGGCCTTGAACACCTTGAGGGATGAGGAGTCCACAACAAACAAATAAAATCAATTTATTCATCTATTTTAAAAATAAAACTAATTGTTTAAATTAGTAATCTTACAAATCTATTATATATGCAAAAATCTATAATAATTTAATGATCTTATTTTTAATGTAAATTATTTTCATTTGTTGGAGATCCTCAGCATCCATGTCCTTTGTCCACTGTTCTCATAGAATCACTGAAATTTTTGATTTGGAAGGGACCCAAAGATCATCTAGTCGCAACCCCCTGCCATGGGCAGGGACACCTCCCCCTATCCCAGCTTGCTCAGAGCCCCAAGCCTGGCCTTGGACACTTCTGGGGATGGAGTATCCACAGCACCTCTGAGCAACCTGTACCAGTGCTTCACCACCCCCTGAGTAAAGAATTTATTCCTAGCACCTTTTCTATACCCACCCTCTTTCAGTTTAAAATCACTGTCCCTTATCCTGTCACTATCTGTCCATATAAAAAGTCCCTCTCCCTCCCTTTCATAAGACTCCTTTAGGTACTGGAAGGATGAAGTGAATTTGGCCTTTTCCAGGTTGAACAACCTCAGCTCTTTCCATCCTTCTGATCATCTTTGTGGCCCTCCTTTGGGCTCACTCCAGAGTTGTATGTCATGGCCAGAGCTAAGCATTAGGGAAGAATGTCTTCTATGCAGAAACCCATATTACTAGTCTTGAATTAACTTGCAGAGCTTGCAGGGAACAGTATGTTATTTATGAATTACCACACCCAAAATATATCCCAAATCTACTGTGGGCTTCTAACTCACATGAAGGTCCATTCTTTGTTCCTGAATGTCTTTGTTGTAAGACTTAATTTGGAAGTATTTTACATGATGGTTATACTGACCTTTTGGGTCATCACTGTTTCAGGCATTTGCTGAAAAGGAGAATGTGGCTGCTGCCCAACCTCCTCCCTTCATCCCACCAGATAGAATATCACACAAAGCAGTGGATTTGAGTGAAAATGGAAAACAGAGGTCATTGGAGCTCTTCCCCACTCTGATCACCACGAGGTAAACCATTGCTAACTGAGGCACGAGGGAAAAGGTGACAATGACACCCAGCACTGGCAGTGGGGTGGGGATGAAGCTGAGTCTGCTGGGTTTGGAGCTCCTGAAGATTAACAGAGTCATTTAACCTCTGCTCTAGCTTCCCTCAACTGCTGCTTATCTCAGGTTCATCACAGGTACTAAAACAGCCCCTTGTGAGGTTAGTTTTATTTCCATCTGCTAGGAAGGACACATAAATCTTGGCGTGAAGCCTCTCTCATGTTCAGTAGGATATGATATTCATTTACAGTCCTTACAGACATACAACTGATAGTTTTGACTTACATTTGTGGCATAAAATGCAAATGTTAAAATGAAAAATGTTAGTTCAAACTGAAAAGTGAAAACATGCTTTTTAGTTTGTTGAAACAAAATGGGCTGGCATTTACAAAGGAAAATAGTTCAGTTCTGGAAAGGACAAAGGGAAATGCTGTTGTTAGTTTTGAATTGACTCTCTTTAATTATTCTTTTAATGAAGCTTGAGCCAAATGCATGCATCATTTCAAAGTCAAAAAAATCAATTTTGTCAAGTTCCTATTTATAAAAAAAAACAAGTCTGAAAATGTGTCTACTTTTTCTAGCTGCCTCTTAATCTACCAAGGTAATATCTCCTCCTTTGTCTGACACAGCAGCAGGTAAGAGCTGGGATATGAAATACCCCCTGCTGCTCAACACTTCTTGGTCCCAGAAAATTGCTGTTACCTCGACAGCAGCTTTTGTCCAGCCCTCCCCAAGCTGTTCAGGAGAAGCTTAATTAAGGTTTACAGTAACTCTGTAAGGTAAGTGAATATTAGTGTCATTTTGCAATGAAGTCAGCCAAGCCAAAAAAACAAAAACACAAAGATACTGCCTAACATTAAAAAATACAGCCACATATGAAAACCAGGAGCAGAATTGCAAGAATCAGAGTCATGAGTTCCAAGTACTAGCACCAGAATAAGCTGACAGTTTATATGAAAATACTTATGCTCATTAGGTTAATCACCTGCAGAAATCCTTTTCTAGCAGCTTCTTTCTCTGACTATTCTAGTTTTCTCTTTGCCTTGCACATTGTGTAAGAGGCCTCTGGTCATAATTGGCAGTCAGCTACCACCAGAAAATAGTTGAGAGTCTTTTTTGCTAATTGCAAACATTACCAACTTCACATGCTCATTCAGCTGATAAAAGCACTTTATTTCTATTTACAGGAAGCTGATAAGCAGACAGCCAAATGATGCTATTTCCATACCGGCAGGTTTGCTGCTCTCTGCATCTGTCCATTGCAGCACTGAAGTCATCCTGCCTCTTGAACACTCAGGGATACTGTCAGACACCAGGCTCTACCTACTGACAATTTCATCCTTTATCCTGGATGTTCTTTAGGGGAACATCTTTCGTATCTGAAGTGGAAGCTACAGCAAATACAAAAGAAATATTCCTCTAAAAAAGTACAGTTGATACACAGATAGCATTTAGTGGGATGAAGCTTCAAACCAATAATTGAGCTGACAACAGCTGAGTGTTAGGTAATCTGGAATATCATGTTCTCAAGACACTATGTTGTTGCTTTCTGTGACTATGTACAAAATATACAAACACACAAAAGCACTGTCTAAGGGTTCATTAATATTTTGATTAACTAACTTTTCCAAAGCCAGCAAAGTTTGAAGTGACTGTGGGTTTGCAGGAGAAACAAGGCCCACGCATAGTAAATGATATTTCCCTGGTATTCTCTTGATGAGAAAGACAAGTCTGAATCTATGACTGACAGTGAAAACCCTGAACTTTACTGGAGTAATCTAGGCTCAGAATCCAGGTCCCATATCATGTTGCTAAGGCACAAAATGTTTTATATCTGCCTTCAGATATCATATCTGTCATTCATTGCACAGGATTCTTGGAGGGCTTTATTGACATTAACAAACAAAACCTACACAATCTAAGTGTGGTGTCATCACTGGCACTTCAAAGGAGCTGTGAGAAAACAGTTCTGGGCTTTGGCTGGCTGTGAATATCATTAATTGGTTCTTTGGTTGCTTTATTCTCTTAACAAGAGACAGAAGTGGGAAGTTTGGAGAACTCAAATTAACAGTGATGGATCTAAGAGCGAATAGAAGAATTCATTTTATATGCCCATTAGGAAAGCAAGCTGTGAAACCAGCTTTTCAAGATAGGAATCAAAATACGTGTTTCTCTTAAATTTTGGCAGATCATTGACAGTGAGAAAAAGTAGGCTTACAATAAAACTCAAGGCCTCCTCCAGTCCAATCTCCTGATATGATGCAGGAGCAAGAATTATAGCACGAGATCCGAAAGGGATATCCACATTCAGATGTTCACCTGGGCCTGCCACTCTTATAGGAATATTCTGCTCACTGACATCATTCAGATGCCACTCACATGCCACCAGTATGTTTACATTTTCATTCCTCTCAGGAAGGTCTCCTGTAATTACTAAAGAGCAAACTGAATGCACGCAGCTGAGGAGACACACTTAGGAGACCAACCCAGGATATAAAAACACATAAAGAATAAACTACCCCAGTACAAATGAATGTCAAAAACCTAAAAATAGTTATTGCAAAAGTAATTAGGTGAAACAAACAAGGCTCAAAAGAAAACAGCCCTAAATGAGCTGTAGCTGGAATTGCTGAAACGTGCCAAGACTTGTGTGAATACAGATAGCAATAACAGGACAAAGCCTTTGTGCTTGGCTAATAAATCAAAGGGAAACACAATTCCCAGACACATGCATTAACCACTGTATCAGTGAAAGAAATAATGCCATATATGAAATGTGCCACTGAATATATTAAGCAGTAGAAAGACAATTCTGTAGACAAAGGAATGTCAGATATCCAGACTTCTCCTGATCATAGATACTGACTTGGGCTAAGTATATATCACAAAATGGAAAGGAGTATATAAAACAAGACATCTCTTGGAAACCAAAATTACTACATTATCATCCAGAGATTATCAAGGAATAGGACATGTTGAGTTATTGTGTTGGGTTGTGATGTCAGTATTTGATCTGTAGCCATAGACACAGGCGAGTAATGTTAATGTCTCATGTAAGGGTGAGAGAGGTGATTGAGGGCAGTGAGACACTGGAATAGGCTGCCCAGGAGGTTGTGAATGCCCTGGCAGCATGTACAGATCAGAGAATCATCAAGATTGAAAGAGACCTTTAAGGTCATCCAGTCTAACCATCAATGCAGCACTACCATTATAACCCCCAAATCACTAAAAACACATCATCCAGTGCCAGATCCAGGGGCTTCTTAAGCACCTCTAGGGCTGGTGACACCACCACCTCCCTGGGCAACTTTTTCCAATACCTGATCACTCTAATAGTGAATTTTTTTTTCCTGATATCTGGTCTGAATCTCCCTGGTCTCAGCTTAAGACCTTTCCTCTGGTCCTCTCACTGCAGGCACAATAGAAGAGGCTGCCCCCACCTCACTACACCCTGTTTCAGGGAGTTGTAGAGAGCAATGTGGATATTCTTGGTGCAGACCAGGATGCCATTGGCCTTCTTGGCCACCTGGGCACACTGCTGAGTAGTGTTCAGTCACTGTCAACCAACACCCCCAAGTCCTTTCCTGCTGGACAGTTTTCCAGCCATTCTGCCCCAAGCCCTCAGTGCTACATGGAGTTCCTGTAGCCAGAGTGCAGGAACCAGAGGTCTCCACAGGAATTAACAGCCCTGGCTAAGACTGCTGTGAGCCATAAAACCAATAATTCACCCCGTCTCGTGGCCTGATGAAGTAAGACTAAGTCACTGTTTCTGCTACTCTTTCACTGCTGAATATTATCTCCTCTTCTGAGTCCAAGAGCTCATGCAATTTTTCAAGGAGGAATAAAACCTCATGACAGAAGAATTTTTATAAATACTTCCAAGTTGTATTTATCATGTTAAATATGTTAATTAAAAGAAAAAAAAAAGCCAAGACACAACAATGTAACAAAAACTGCATTAAAAGAAGAACTTCAAATATATATGTATTTTTTAATGTCTCTAGAATTATTACCCTCTTTTCTTCAAAGCTTAACCTTCATAATGAGTCTTTATCTCTGTTTTCTTTCTTCCTGTCCTCATTTCTGACATACTTTTTCTATTCCAAATCTTCAGCATGAGAACCAGAAATGTGATTATCACTTCATCATTCTACAGGGGAAAAGAAGCAAAATAACAGCAGCATTTCTAAGAAAATAAATAGCCCACTGATAGTATATTCCAATTAATTTGCTCAGTAACTTTCGACCACCTCAACACAGAGGTCTAGTGGTATTTACGTTCTCTTTCTTGCCTGGCCCCATGCCTGTCTCACCTTCCCTTTGATTTTTTAAACTTTCTTACCTTTCTTCACATACATTGCAGCCTGACTCTTTGTTTGACTTCTGCAGGAGGTTCCACATCAGGCATAATCTCTCTGTAAATGACAAGCAGCACCGATGAAGATGGCAGCTATAATGATATAAGATTTTTAATACAAAACCCTTCTGAACCTTGTTTCCCAAGTTTGGCAAGGTTGGGGAAAAAATAATTGGCTCAGATACTTGTTACAGAATCCTCTAACCTGACAGTTGCTTTGGAATTCCATCCAAATCCATTCAAATTCCATACATATGAAATTGGATTCCATTCCATCTATAGCCCAAGAAATATATTTATGTGATGAAAAAGATGTAGCTAACAGATCCAGGCAATAAAATTTAACTGAAATTTTTATAAGATGAAAAGTGTTTCTAGATAAATACAAATATTTCTCAATCCATATTTGATGAAAACTACTGAGTTGTTTCACCTGAACCATATAATCTAACACCTGCAATTTTACCTTGCCAAATTTATCTTTGTCATTATAATGATATGCAAAACCAAAATATTTCCCCTATATAGTGGACAAATCAACATTTTTTTGAATACAAAAATGTGGTTTTTTATTACAGACAAGATTTTACACTTTAAAACAATGTTAATAGCAAAAATTTAACTCAATGCTGGTTTTCCTCAAAAGAGCAGACCATGGCCTATTCAGGGTGCTGTTGGGAGGGATACCATGGAGACTGTCCTAGAGAAGAGAGGTCCAGGAGAGCTGAATGGTCTTCAGGCATCAGCTCCTCCAAGGTCAGGAATGGTCCATCCTGATGAGCAGCAAATGGAGCAGAGGTGGTTGGAAACCTCCATGGATGAGCAAGCAGCTCCTGACTAAACTGAAACATAAAAGGGGAAGGTACAGAAGGTGGAAGCTGAGTCAGATGCCCTGACAGGAATGTCAAGGCTCTGCCAGAGCATGCAGGGATGGATGAGAACAGGAAAGCCAAAGCACAGCCAGAATTCAATCTGACAAGGGACATGAAGAACAACAAGAAGAACTTCTAAAGGAATATCAGCTATGTCTGTGAGCATGGGAAAGGTAACATAACTTCCCTTTGGGGGGATAGATTAGTGTCAAGACAAATAGAAATACACAACGCTCTTGATGATAAAATGGAAAGGAACAACTTAAATGTTATCAAAAATTAAGGCTTCAGCAATTTCCTCCAAATACTACTGAAACAAAATATTTTATTATATGTTTCTAATCTGAACTAAGAAATACTTAATATCTGAGAGAGAAGATAGAATTTCAAAATGTAATCATCTCCCAAGAAAAAAATTTCCAGAGTTTGAACTCTACTTTTTTTACTTTGACTACAGTCTGATCTTTCTATATGGATCACAGTTTAATCCACAGTTTTGTGGATTGTATTTCAATTCTTTCATCCAAGAATGAATCTAAAACACAAGTTAAAATATGTTGGTAATTTCTCATAATCTTTCAGAAAAGGTTCCATTCCTACCCCTTGATTTGGAATAAAACTTTAAAATTCACAGTTTTGCATTACTACAGAATGGGCTTTTTGTCACTCCCAAGAAAATTCATCTGGCTCTGGGTAAGTAATAAACCTTTGAAAAAATAAAATTTTATAATTTCCTAATTGTTGAAGTGATGATTTAGCAGCCTTGCCATTTTTGTAGTTATTGTAAAAACTGTGTAAATGCAACCAGAAATTGCAACATTTTAGAAAAAGTATCTAAATTACCATAAAATTAAGACCTCAATAGTGATACTAACTCATAGAGTATAATGAATTAAGGTTCAGGTGTTGATCTTCCTGGCTTCAATGTAAACAAAGCTTGTACAGTTACAGAAGTGGCTTCTGAGCAGTTCCATGTGCAGATGTGTTTACAGGAGCACACACAAAGAATGTCACCTCACAATAAGGTATAACCCTTCTTCCCTCTCTTCTTGAAGTTGATTTCTTTGGGGAAGAGGTATAGAGCTTGTTGGTTCAAGTCTGGTGCAGTAAGTACTCACAGCCTTTTTTCAGATGCATACACTCCCAAATGTGCATTTAGTCTCAGGTGCACTAATGCCCTCATCGTTCTCATGTCTTGAAGAGCAGGAAATTATTTACTGAGTGAAAGAGATTCTCCACAATCAAAAGGAAAATACAAAGACAAAATCAGAAAGCATGTTTACCTATTAGAGACCAAAATATGAAACAAAAAGCAACCAATTGCAAAATAACCACTTAGAAAGCAACAAAACATTTTTCATCTGTAGCACTGAATGTGTTTTACAAGCAAAGCCAGTATCTTTATGCTTATTTTTTTAAAAAAGTAGCTAAACAGAAAGGCATGTGGAGTTGAAATGGAGAAGGCCAGAGCTGACATGACAAATAGGAAAGAAGACTCAGATACAATCAGTGGATAATGCTGTCTTTTTAAGGAGGAAATTTAAATGTGTCAACTGGGCATCCCCGCCATCAACAGCAGACAGCTGCCAGATACAATGTGATGTAAGAGACACACCTTGGAAAGACCAGCTTCTCATCTGGGGTTAGAAAGAGATCAGAAAGCACAGACCACATAAGTCACAATAATCTCCAGGAGCATCTTTTTGTATTTTTCAGAAACTCAGTAACAGCTGTCAGTTTGACAGTACTTTGGGGATGCAACGGAGCAGGTCAGGCTGATGTCTGCTGAGGATACAACTGGCCTGCAGAATTTCAGCATAAAACCAGTGAAGCTGCTCTCTCGGTCAAGGGTGAGATAAGAACTTTCTTATCTCTGTGAAGAAAGTTTAGTAAATGTAAAAAACATTTTCGTGCTAGCTTTTTCCATGCATCAAACTGCAAATCAGCCCAAGAGTGATAATATTTATAAGCTTATATACAGGTACAGAAGCATCTGCACACATTTTTTAAATAGGACACTAAGATTTGTCACTTCAGTTTGCTTCTTAATGGCTTTTTACAGCATTAATCATAAAGTAGGAATGCTTCACTTTTATTGACAATGTACTTTAAAGAGTATAAGAAAACATCCCCATCTTAAAAGGACAGAAACCCAAGATATATTAGAAGTTCCCTACTTGAAGGGATTTTTTTGCCCTTTTACCCCTCATCTTTCTCCACTACTTTTAGCTGCTCCTGTCCTAGCCCTCTTTGAAACAACAAGAGAACTGTTTTCATAGGCAAAACCTGGAGTTCTAGCTTCTAACCAGAACTAGATTTATTTCACTTGAATTGTATTGGCCTAATTCATCAAGGGCTTTCTTTCTCACTCAGCTTTTGGACAAGCATCTCAACCATACACTCACTTCAAAAATCCCCAGGGCTGCAGCTTGGCAGTCTGATAAGCCCCCAATCTATTACTGCAGACATCTATCTCTGAGAGCCATCTTGCTCCTAACTATGGCCTCATCTTCCACTGGATAAAAGCAGAAAAAACCTTTGTTACTTGTCCTTTGTTCCCTAAGAGTGTGGTTTTCTTTCATTAGTTTCCCACCTGCAATTAAATCATCTTGATTTTCAAAGCTACATAACAGGGATGAAATTTCTAACAGCCTTTATAAACTGAAACCAGTCAGTGATTAGCATACCTTTATCTGACCAACCACCATGTGTGTCAATTTTTCTTTTAAATCAAGCAGTGATGAGGAGGATGACTCTTAGAAATAAGCAAGATAAAGAAGCACATGACTCACTGCGGGACTTTAATCTTTTTTTTATGAGCTATGTTGGATTACAGGCACTGAGATTTCTATAAGTATCAGTATGCCATTGCTTGTGTCTACAAATTATTATTATTAATTTCACCTATCTGCCTAATTAGATAGTCACTGCTCACAGAAATATCTCGAAGTCTCATCTTCAGCTTTTTATTTACAATGCCCTGGGAAGGTAGCAAACCTTTGGCAACATAACTGTCTCTTGAAGAGGGGTAAAAGCTCACAGATTAAGGGAGTCATCCAAGGCCACAAAACAAAATCTATTGCCAAGTCAGAGTTGAACTCAGATAACCTGGATATTGTTAAAATCGACTGTGGATTGATCAAGTAATCGATGTTTTCCATATGGCACACATGGTGCAATAAGTACGTGAGTTTTCAGTGGAACAACATGTTTTCTATGTATGTGACTTAGGTGGGGTTTAAGACTAGAAAACAGCTCCAAGATAATGATTGGTGTTGGTTTTTTGTTTGTTTGTTTGTTTTTGTTTGATTGGTTTTGTTTGGGGTTTTTTTATTGTTGTTTTGGTGGGGGTTTTTTTTGTTTGGTTGGTTTTGGGAGGTTTTTTGCCTTTTTTTTGCTTGTTTGTTTGTTTGTTTGTTTGTTTTGGGTTTTTTGTTTTGGTTTGGTTTTTTTAAAGTAATTTATTCTACATTTTCATTTTGAAGGCTTTGCTTAAAAGCAAATTTGAGTAGTTCTGATGATGGACGCATAGGGGACAGTCTGGGTTGCCAAATGAATTTTGAAAGAGTTGCTTTTGTGAGGCAGCCAACAGAGAGGAGGCCAAATCTGATTTAATTTTTATTTAAATAAATGCCTAGTGACTAGAAGTAAAAAAAAAAAAGAGATCTAGAAAAAAATAAAATTATATATAATATAAAGTATTACAGAAAGCCGTGGCCCTCCCAAAACTTCAAAACCTTCAAATGCAGTAGTCTAGGATAAGTTCCTTTCCAGGAAAGAGCTGTCCATGAGAGCATCAATACCCACCTTTAATAGATTTAATTTACAGTTAAGGTGTCAACACTCAGGTCTGGCCTCATGAAGGAGGGACCAGAAAGGCAAAGAACACATAATGAATAAAAACCTCCGTGCATGCCTATAAAGAATCTGGGACTGAGACACTATGAGATCAGAATAATCCCAAACAGAGGAGCTGCCAAACAGAAGGAGGAAAAAATATTTACTGGTCTGTCAAAGAGCTGAAGAACAAAATAAGAGAGAATTCAGCAGATGTGATTGGAGATTAAGAATAAACTGAGACTGACACACTACTGTGAAACACTCAGAATTAGTGAAAAGGACGTAATATAAATAAAGGCAGATTTTTGAATAAGCAACGAATTTTGAAAACAGAGATGGAATAAAGTTACTAAACCTGTAAGTTAGGCCCCATCCTGAATCAGTAACTTTGTTAAATTATTGATTCTGTTAAGAAGAATTTGCAGCTTGACTATATCCCAAACTGGATATGCAGCCATTTATTTCTCAAGAAAACAGTGCTGACATTCTTGCCACCTTAAATAATTTATAGTTCACCTTGTTAAAAGTTTGCATTGATCTCTTCAGAGAAAGAGCATAAGAAAACAAGCATATATAGAACAGAAAAGTCAATAAAAATCACTCCTTAACTCTGCTTGGAGACATAGAAAATGTTTTTCATGTACTTGTGAGAACATTTAAGTTTTTGTTCTTTCAGACATTGTCATAATAACAAAATATTTTTGACTTTCCTAAAATTGCCAGGGTCTCAATCTCTCAGGTGGCTGAAGCACAGCCACATCCCACAGCAAGGATAACAGTACCATTCCACTGCTACACCTCTAGAACTGTTAACTACCATCACTAATTTTATTCCAGAGCTCAATGAATGTGGTTCTGAATGGGTCTGTCTCTTCTGGGTTGGGGCAGGAGGATGGAGAAGGAAACTCCATTAAATGCTCCTTCCTAAGAATTTCTGTTTGCCTGAAAACCCTTGGATCCCCCCTGATTGAAACTTTTGCACAGATTTTCAAAGCCTGGAGGAGAAAAAAAGCAGAAAAAGACTTAATTACTAGCTTTGCAAAATGACAGGGGTCTTTAATTTTAATTGATTTACATAATTTAAGCTTAATTTTGTCTTTCAAAATGCTTTCCAAAATTACATGTTATATATTTAAGTAGGAGTTGTGAGGAAGGCTAAGAATAAGAGAGGTTTAAAGCTGTGAAGCCAGTGAGGGAGAAGCCTGACTGCTGTGCAAACACTGGCCAGCAGCGTGAGTTAATGTACACAGTGATCCTGATAACATAGCAATAATTTTCATATCAGAATGTAATCTGATATTTAATCTTTTGCTAAAGGCAATTTGTTCTACTTAACTATCAAAAGCTCAGAGCTGAGGTAAAGTTATCTGCAAGTGATTTGAATGGGAAGTTCTCTTGCTGTAGCAAACAGATATTGGAGTTTGGGTTTTGGTTTGCATTAGCTGTACTTCCCTCATATTTCTCCAGCTTCAGCATTTTGTTATAAAGTGCCATGTTCCCCTCCTGGACACTTGATTTTAATAAGGACTGGGATGTTTGTGTGCTTCTTCAAGCAAGATCCCAGTGCTCAGAACACTGGGATACTGCACGTGCTCCTTATATCAGCTCCCCACTGGCCACCCCACAGCTCAGCTGGGAGATACAGAGAGATTTTCCAACCACTGCACAGACTTGAAATTAATGGAATCTTTTTTATTGTCCTTTGGTTTTTTACTTTCTTCTCCCAGAAGTAAAATGTACCCCCAACACATGTGGATTACCAATTCTCCAATCTCCAATGGCTTTTTTTTATCAGGTGGCTTTAACATTAACTAGGGAAGGTCAGTCAAGCAGAAGTGATTTTAATTAACCTTCATCCCCTGTTAGGCTATGTTAGGAGGTCAGAGGGAGAAAATTCAGCTCATTTCACCTTGTTCTTTGTGTCATACATTTATGACAGTAGAAAAAAGGCTGTGTGGTGAAGAGCAAGTCCACTGATGAGCAAATATATTCCCTGCTCAAGATGAAGTGAACTGGATCTTTTTGCAAAACACTATCACTGGATGTAATTGCAACTTGTAAATGTAACTTGTTTATTCTATTTCCTAGAGTTTGTAATGCCTGGGATTAAAAAAAGCAGGTGGAGCTCTGCCTTGTAATTAACCTGTTTAAACTGGCAGCTTTATGGCTGCTAAACAGAACTCTGACTCTTAATCAGTTCACAAAAAAACAATTATTTACAGTTAAACACGATAGTCTGGGATATTGATGCTGGGTTAACTGTTCAATCTATCACAAACTTCCTTGTGCATTGCTGGTCAAATCACTGAGACTTTGTTTGTCTTAGGTCAATGGAACAAGGGTGAATAATAATTCCTTACTTCTGGGATGGGTAGTGACAGAACAATCTGAGGTTTCTTGAGGTGCACAGGCATACCTAGTGTTCATTTTTCTTAAAGAAGTTAAACCAGGTTAAAAGAAAACCAAAACCCCAAAAAGAACCTTTGAGTATTTTCAGCTTTTCCTTTTCTGCTGACAGGAATAGCAAAGATACAAGTGACTGAATGCACTAGCATCCTCCCCTTCATCCTTTGGGCTCTTTCCTGTCAGTTCATGACTGGTTTGTGTATGAAGATTCAGAGCCTTTTAAGCATGGCAGGAGGAATAGTTGCTTCAGTTCCCTGTGCAACCCAGAAAGCTTTGATGAAAAAAAATATTAATTGAGCTGTCTACTCAGCTTCTCACTAGACCTGCCCCCTCTGCAGGAGCAACAGAGACTCTAAGACCAAACAGAGAATACTTAAGGGCCACCCGTGTAGCCTTTCACTATTGCAGAAA
Source organism: Sturnus vulgaris (assembly GCF_052056855.1). Lineage (NCBI taxonomy): Eukaryota > Metazoa > Chordata > Aves > Passeriformes > Sturnidae > Sturnus > Sturnus vulgaris. The sequence goes on from NC_142245.1 coordinate 30,041,653, forward strand.
TCCAGATCTTTGTCAGAGTTGCTATGACTCTTTGACATCAAATTTCCCAAAATCCCAAGTAGCCAAAACCATTACATTTTTTTTCCAAAGCAGAGGAAGAAGATTTGGCTGGGAGCATTCAGCTACACAGCTGTCACATAGCAAGCATATTTGGCCCTGTTGGTTTTTTTTTTTATCTAATATTTTCATTTCACAGGTTGAGGACCAATGATGTCCTTTTGGAAAACACAACTGTTTCTTGAGTCTTTTTCATGTCCAGAGGTCAAAAATTATCTGCTAAATTCAATTTCATTGACTTCTTTGATTTACTTTCAGAGAAGAATATTATATGGAATTCCCCAATCATCTACCCACATCTCCAGGAAATTTCAATTTTATATTATACCTCATATCTATGTTTTTATTTTGCCCTTATAAATCAGGTAATCTTGCTTTCTTTAGGTGCTTCCCAAAGACAAATGTTTATCTGATAAACCATAAATGTAACGACAAGTAGTTAGCATTCCTTTTCCTTGACAAACAAAACAAAACAGAATAGAGGAAAACACTTGTGCCATGGTGGACAGATAATACGTTTAAGTTTTTATTTTTTAATTGAAATTCCTCTTCTGTGCTTGAAATATTACCCAAAGTAAACCTCATTTCATTTTCACTGCCACCTGCTATCTCCCTACCATGAACAAATAGTTTCATGTTAAAAATTCTGACTGTGTCTAGAGAAGACAAATGTCATCAGATTATAAGACTGAGGGCCTGATTTGATAATGAGCTTTCCTCTTTCCACATTAAAATACTAAATGAGTAAAAATATTTTGAAGTTATTTCTACTCTAAAAAAAAAAAAGGAGCATTCACTTTCTCTGAGCTAGACTAACAGCCAAAACTAAAATAAAACATACACTTTTCATTGAGCTATAAGAAGTGATGAGCTGACCTCCTTCCTTTGCCTATTAGAAGTCTTCAGCTGTTGTTGAATCAGTAAAATTGCAGCAGGCCAACCCAGATCTATGTGTCTACAGCAAATTTGAGTATTTCTGGGACACTGTGATTCCTAAAGTTCTCCCAACTGAAACAGCAGCTAAAAACTTTGCAAGAGAGGACACATCTGATTTAGCAATGTATTTAATCTTGTTTATCTCTCTTTTAGGCATATGAATAATCAAAATTAATTAGCGTGATTATGACTATTTTTAAAGTTCAATATGTATTTAACTGAATTAGTTAACTACTGACTGAATCAGGACATGTGCAAAAATGGATCTGGATTTTTTTTTTCCTTGGTTTTAAGAAAAATGGAGGAATCAGCATTAAAGGGCTGGCTGGCTTAGCTCTTGAAACCTTCAAGGAGAGTTCACTCTGGAATACAGCAGGTTTCATGAATGAAGTGTCTGTGAAAGACAAGAAACAGTAATTCAAGAAAAAAAGCCCTCAAAATATATTCCTGAAACACTGCATTTTTTTTCTCTTGCTGTTATTCTTTCAGCATTTTTAAAATGCATGTATTTAATTAAAGAAAGAAAAATTCTTCTTTAACTATGATTTTATCTTCATAAAAAAGGGATTTCTGAAGCTACATTGCTGCTGCTATTTAATATCTCAAATCATAGTGTAAATCCACTTATGACATATTTGTTGATGACCTCATCAAAAAGTAACTAAAAAGAAAAGCAATAAACAGCTCTCAGAATGCAAGAAACGTAACAACCCCATAGGAATATCATATATTTCAGGAATAAAATCAACACATTTTTTTAAACTCACTTTCATGCTAATAATCAAGTGATTCTTCAAAACAAAACAAATCTCTTATTTGTCCTTAAATTCACAACATTTCTCTGACATAGTAGACAGAAAGCAAAGGACGAATGTTAGCAACCACTTGTGAGAAAAACAGTATGTGACATTTTATTTTCATGTGCATTTCATGCACATTTCCACATGCTTTTCTAAATCATATCTCATCCACTGCCTCGTAGAATGCCTCTTAGTCTGTGTATCTCCAGTTTGGCTATCAGGATAACAGTGAAAGCTGTGCTAAATGACACCATCTGCAAACAACAAACCTCTCTCTTCATCCACAACATCAGTCATTCCTCCCTAAAAGGCACAAATTTGAGCCTGGTAAATCCATGTTGGCTTCTCCAAATTACCTTTTGGTACTTTAGGTCCCCAGAAACAGCTTCCATCAGGATATGGTCAACAGCTTTTTGGAGGCTGAAGGCCAACTGATTAGCCTATAATCCAGATTGTGCTTGTTACCTTTCTTAAAAAATGAGAAGGATCTTGGCTACACACTTTAGAAGATTTCCAAACTCACAAGCTGGTGCACTAAAAAGTTACCTGTGTTTTTCTCTCACTAGAACAAAATACTTTATATTTTTATATTGAAGTTAGCCTTTACAATACCTATTTCCTTGTACTGTTAGTCTTCTTATACAAACAACCATAACTCAGCGAGATCTCTCAAGAAACAAAAGAGAAGTTTCTTGCATATGCTTATTATTGTTAAGAGCTAAGTATAAAAAAGAAGGTGACTATGGGCCAGCATAGCCCAGAAAGCCTGACACTTCTCTGAAATGCAGGACTTTGAAAGTGTGATTTGGGAAACAGTACAGCTCACATGCTTTATGGACAGGACATTCTGTAGGTGTGATATTCGTGGGCATGTGCCACACAGTTCATACACATTGCAGATAAGAAAATACAGAAGGAAACATGATAGGAAAATCTGGTTTGGATATCTGAAATACTATCATCCAGGACTGTGGAATCTCCATCATCTATGGGATTTTAATAGAAAATTGTCAGTCAAATGCCTCTTGGGAATGGTAAGTACATTCAGGTAAGGTACAACAGATAGTGAATGAAAGTTCATATTTAAAAGATTTATTGAGTTCCACTCCAGTTAAATCTTTCTTATCATCAGAACTCAGCCATGAGATTCAGCAGAAAAAGTAACAAAATTAAAGTAATGACATCATATTTCCAAGAAATTACCCACTTTCAGTTCAGTTAGCTCAGTAATCCCCCAAATTAGTGCTCATAAATGATCTGTTTCAGGTAAGATCCTAAAGTCGTGAAGTTAGCAGTTTCCCCAAAGAAGTGTTTTTATTTTCCAAAATCTTGAATCAACTACTTCCCCTATTGAGTCTCAGTTTCTGTCACTCACAGTTTACTTGTCATATGCAGCTACAGCTGGAAACTCAGTTCTCCCTCCTTTTCAGTCACAAACTCTTGGCTCTCTTAAACAGCTCCTGCCTTTCTAAGAATCACGAAGTAATTGCTCAGTTCACTTGATATTAGAGGGGATGAAGAGATTCTGGTGTACTGCTGGAAGAGGTCTTCTTGTTGAAAAGAGCTTTGAGAAGGCGAGGTGATGTTATTCTACAAGCTGAGGGGACAAAGGATGACAGTGTTAGCAGATAAAGAAGTGGCTCCAAAATCTGATATACTTTATGCTCATCCTGCTCAAGGCACGTATCCAGTCATAGCAACGTTACAGCAAAAGGTGTTAATGTAATTTTCTGGAGGTTACAAAACTTCAATTAGGTCTCAGAACAATCTGTTTTATTTATATACTGAATTTCAGCATAGACCAGTCGTGCATCAGTGGTATCAGAGGTGATGTTTTGCAACAGTGAAGTGCATTTCTGAATCTCTTTGGGTTTTAATGCTCATTGACTTGGACAGGTAATCAATTGCTGCATCTCCAAAGGCCCATAGATATTGACTTCAGTCTCCAAAAGACTTTACAAAGAGTCATTTGGGGGGGATACTTTCACTTCAAATTGAATTGTGGACCATTAAATCTCTCTAGTAAAATACTGGAACAAACACTAGATGTCAATGCTCCCTCTGCATTTTTAAATAGAACACAAATGCTCCTGGCTGAATATGAGAATCCTAGAAGGATCCCAGCTTGTTCTTTTTCTCTGGCAGATTCTTTAAATTGTTATGGATTTTATTTCCTTTACAGACAAAACTTATTACTTCTACAGTTCTCACTCTGCTTCTCCCATAAGACAATAACAATACCTCCTTAGCATTAGGCATGAATCAGCTGTGCAAAGTCTGGAAGAAGGGAGGAGAAAAAAACGATACAGCAATAAATTAACTTGATGCTTATCTCTTGGTTTCTTGCTTACACATCTGATAAAAGACCAAGGGATGAAAAAGATGGGAACGATTTGTTTTAAACAGTGTATTTTTGTTACATATTACCTACTTTGTACAGCAGATTAGAGTTTGTTTTTTTTATATGCTGCTGAAAAATGAGTGATAATAACAGAATCAGCAGAATTAATAAATATGAATGACTCAGCTTGCCTGGCAGTAACCAATACATTGGAATTCCTGCCCTTTAGACTGAATCACAATCAAAGAATCCATTAGGCTGGAAAAGACCCTTGGGATGGAGTCCAACTTTCGACTGATGACCACCTTGTGAACTAGAACAGGGTACTACGTGCCACATCCAGTCTTTTCCTTCCTAAACACCTGCAGGCACAGCGACTCCACCTCCTCCCTGGGCAGCCAGCTCCAATGTTTAACTAACATTTCTCTGAAGAAATTCCTCCTGATGTCCAACCTGAAACTCTCCTGGCACAGCCTTAGGCTGTGTCCTCTTGTCCTATCAACTGGTTGTCTGGGTAAAGAGGTCAATCCCCACCTGACTACAGCCTCCTTCCAGTTAGTTGTAGATATTTAAGAGACTTCTTCTGCTCTCTCTTCTGCAGGCTAAACAACCCCAACTCTGTCACCTGCTCCTCAAAGGACTTTTTTGCCAGATCATTTCTATGAACTGGAAATCTTCTATATGTCTAACAAACCAATAAAAAGGATACCAAGTAGCAGTCATAAAAAGAATTTAAGGAAAAAAAAAAAAAGTAGTGTTCACAAAGAAGACTGTAGTAATTCAGAAACATAGGCTCTAGTAAACTTTTTTGACTCATTGATAGTTCTTAGGATGTTGTACATGAACAAGGTTAGATATGAAAACATATACAATATGAACACTATATAAATATTTTAGCTAAGCATATCATCTATGCTCCTCTTGAATGCAATTTATTTACTGTGACATATTTGTCATGTCCTAGACTGATCCACCTGATAAACCATCCAAACCCCATATTTTTATTTCAGTAAAACTCTAATGTGCCTCAAAATCTTGTGTAGTTCCAGTTTAGATGCTGCAATCAGCATCTTCCCTGTGTTCTCAGCCCTCCACCCCCTGACACTGCCCGTCTGCTCCCACACTGAGCCAGCCCTGCAGCAAGCCAGTATTTGTGAGAGGTAGGATATGAGCATCTCACCGTGGGCAGGTAGGGCTGAGGAAGACAGGTCTGTGTATATCAGGTATAAATAGCTTGCACTAGACCCAGGATCTGTCTTCTGCCCCATGAAAACCTTAAAACTGGCCTCAGAATATGCAGAGGTAGTCCCTGCTCCAAAATTAGCAAGGAATTACTAGTACCCTAGGCAGGTGCTAATGCAATGGAAGGGTCAAGGAAAAGTGCATTGGAGATAATGGGTTTCAAAAAGGGCACTGAGACATTCAAGCACTGTGAAGTACAAAAAAAGTTATTATCAGGAATAAAACTACTTTGTCATACTGAAGTTATAGTGGTTTCAAACAGAGCTGTTAAGAGGCGTAGTCCCACTTGAGCAGAGACACTAAAAAAACTGTAGATAGATCAAAAGGCAGAGGGGCAGGCAGGCAGACATGCAGAGAGTCAGACTATTAGCCCAAACATTTAGGGCTCAATTAGATTATATTTCCACAGCAGCTAATCCACATATATTTCCAAAGAAATCAATACACAAAGAATACTCTTACATGACCAGCGTGCATCCCTAGAAGTGCAGGATGAGGATTCAGTCTCTGGATCTCACCTCAGCAGTAAGGAGGCACACAATGCCTCCTTTACACTTCTGGGAAGAGGGAATACACCCTCCCAAAACAGACCTCAATTCCTTATGAAGAAAAGCTTTGCATCCTCATCCACATCTCCTCCAGGACTGCTCTCAGAACCTTGGCCTTGGAGTTTACATGGTTTCTACAGGGGGCTGGAGATACACCATTCATCAGACCTGAGGCCTTCATCAGCTACATGAACTCCAGGAAAGGAAAGACCTTTAGCTGGGAATGCTGCAGAGCCTATAGCTCCTTTTAATCTATAAATAACATTTGTAATGCTGCACTGAGAACAGACAATTAAAATGCTCTCAATGAAACTACCCTTAAAAAAATACATCCAAGGAGATTTATATGCATTGAATAAGTATTCCTCTCAACAAGCAGCATAGCAAGTGTTTAAACCTACAAGCCTTTTTATTACCATGTTATTTTTTTTTTTATGTTTTTAACTGATAGTATCTGGTTTTCTTCTGTACACGCCTCCCTAACTCTATTTCACCAGTGGATTTGTCTTGTGTATTTATGGTGGTTTTGATTAACTCCTCTGTAAACTAATTTATCTGTATGGTCAAAGGGGATTTGTGATCTCACTACCTGAGATAATTTCCTGTTCTTCCTGTCTCTGCATTTTGTTTTGTACTCTTCTTATTTCTGCTTGTACTTTTCACCTTTTCCTTCCAAGTCCAAAGGACCTTCTCTTTTCTCCAGCTAGTCCCTTAAATTTCTTCGCAATTCTGACACCAAAGATTTGCCAAAAATTTTCCCACACAGATCTCTGCCACCTCAGGTTTGCAAACTCGTCTCAGGAGTGGGAGAACTGGAGCAATCCAAAGCATGGCTGTGGGAAGGAAAGCTCGTGTTTCAGTTTCCCTTACTGTACCAGCAAGAAAAAAAATGATTTGCTGCCACACAGTGATAGGAAAATCCAGCCTGGATACAAGCAACAGCAGCAAGCAGAGTAATTTTGAAATGTACCTTTACCCAGGCAACATCAAAGTGTTTACTGCCCCATATTTCTGCTTCCTTCCCCACCCTCAGAGCTGCTCACTTATACACATCTGTCTATTCATTAACATCTAATTAAGCTGTACATCTGCTGCAGCTTTACATCAGCATTGCATCCCCCCACATTTAAACTGCCTGAAGCTTTCTGTCTTTTTTTTCATATTTGTTTCCGGTGCAGTAAGAGCTAAAAAAGCTTTTCATGCTGATTGACAAACAGAAAGAAAATAAACTCTGGGTTTTGAAAAGGATAAAAGAGCAAAACATGCTTCTCATCCAAAACCAATCTCTCCTCAGGGATGTGCCCCAGAGAGGCAGGGAGGTTTCTTTTAATTAAAGGAACAATGAAAAAAGAAGAGTATCATAGCTGTAGACACCACAGTCAAGGCAGAAATTGGGTAAAATTAGTTCTGTTTTTTTCTGCCATGAGAAATAGCTGCACATTATCACTTTTCCTCATTTATTCTGCTGCTTGTTTCCAGCCCATTTCTACATTCACAAAAGCTAAGGCAGTGCCAGAGATTAATGGTCAAACCCAAGGCGATTTCCTGCCTGGATTTCATACTACCCCTCAGTGGGCATTGCTTAGATATCTCATATGCAATGATACTCCAGAAATCCATGGAAATGGAAGATGAAGCAAGCAGTTCCAATGCCTGCTAGCACAGATAGGCTTGCTCATTCTCTTTTTTCTGAATATAGATAGATTTCTTCTCTGAATTACAAAAGAGAGATCTCAGGGAATGATCCTGGATATTTTCCAGTCATCCCTAAATATACTGGTGCTTGGATGCTGGATTTCTTTCTTTCTACCAACATTTTCAATGCAGAAGGATGTTTCCATTTCAGAAAGATGTTAAGATGCTAAACCCCAGACCAAAGAAAAAAGACACTAGCCAAAGAGGTTTATGACAAAGCAGTATGCAGCATTGATCCATAACTGTTATCACAAGTAACTGTATTTCCTTATCCATATAAACAATATCCCACTGTGGTGTTTCAGCACAGAAATATCCACCTTAAAGACAGAATTCCTTCAGCAAAGCAAGGCAGCCTGCCTCACTGGTGACAAGAAAAGACTTCCATGAGGTCCACAGTTCTCAGAAGATATTGCATACACTGATAAAACTGTTTAGATTGTGGCTGTCACCACTCAGGTTCTTTGACTTTTGATGCTCCAGAAAAACACGATGTGTGAGTGCTTTGCCAACAGATCTCCATTTTAAGCATTTAGAGACATGACCACATCTATAATTTTCTGAGATTCAATTCAAATTCCCTGCAGGAACACAATAGTGCATTTTATACACATATGTCAAAATGATTTGAAGACTTCAATACCAATAGCACATGCAAACTACAAGTGAAAGTTCCATGGACATATTTTAAGGATGGAGGTCTTTTTCCTCTCCTCCTTTACACAGGAGGCCAAAAATCTTGTGTAAATAACTCCTTGGGACTTTTATCTTCTTTTGAGCATTTAGATATCTTTCATAAAGACACAGAAGCTCGATTTAGAAGCTGCCAGTGAGATAACCCATCATAACTGGAAGAAAGTTGTTCCACTGATTAACTGCTCTCTTTTAACTTATCTAAGTCTAGCTTCCAGATCCTGAATCTCACGGATTCATCTTTCTGACAGAAATACCACCTACAATAAGCCATCTCTTCCCACGATCACCTCTTAATTTCTCTTTGATGCACTAAACTAATAAAATTTTCTCTGTTTTTCCCTAGGATAATGTATTTTTCTATTATTCTTTTCTCAACTCTTTTCAATCCTTTGTAATTTTTTTTGAAGGATGACTATTAGAACTCAAAACAAGGGTGTATCATAAGTGCCAAAGGTTCATGACTCATAACAGCAGTTAGAACTCTCACTTAAGCAATTGAAACAGCTGGAAAGAAACATGCTAGTCCTTCTTCATGTCATGAAAACCAAAAGAGAAGTACTTCCTTGTTCATGTATGGTATTTCTCAATCAGTTCTTCAGAAGCTGTATTGAGCCATAGCTGCATCAGACTGCCCACTCGTGTTCACTGCTCTGGTGGTGTTCTGCTGCTCTGGTGCTCTTCAGTTAATAACTCCAAGTATGAAGCTCCAGTTTCCCAAGACTGCTACACTTTCTGCATGCCTGGTAATACAGCCATGTAGGAAAAGGACACAAACACATTTGGGCTGACATATGAGCTTGTTTACTTCTGCAAACGATTCAGAGCAGCCTCTATTTCCCATATTCAATTTGTCATTGCTATTCATTTACTAATTCTGTGTCATCAGAAATACACTTGTGGTATTTACAAGTGTCGTCCTTCTAGATTAGACCTAGTCAAGAATAAACAATGTCAGCACTTGCCCAGAAACAAAGTTTTAGAGCCGTGACTCAAACTTTAAATTTATTCTCACTTACCCCTACCCTGCTTCTGTGGGCTCTCTTCATTTTGTTTTACAATAATTTTCTCATCAGAACACTGTCAGTATATTACTTATCTAAAAAATGCTTTGGATATATTACATCACAGAGAAACATTCACTCTCGGAACGCATCTGAGACCTCAAAAACTGCACTCTCTGCTTGACAGACTCTTCTATAAAAGCATGCTGATGGCATTAATTATACTGCCATTTCCTTCTGCTCTCCCATTTGTGCCTTTCCTTGATTTTGCCACAAGTAGACACTCCATGGTTTCTCGGGCAAATCTGCTGAACTCTTCAAGTCATTAGAACACACATAATTATATACTGGAACATTCCCATTTTTTCCAAGATTTGTTAAAAAAAAAATAATCCATGTCTAAGGAAGATCTTTACCCAATATTTTCCTTTATTTTCCAAGAAAAGTACTCAACTTCTGGTTTCTAACACTCTTTATGAATAACATTAAGATGTGGAAGATTTCATTATTACTCTAATCCCCAGTATATTACTAAAGCATTCTTTTTCTTTTGGGGTAGTACATATTAGTGAGTATCAATTAACACTATAGCTTTCTGTGCATCCTGAGATGAGTTTTATCAGACTGGATCTGTACAGAGATATAATACTCATTTCAGCAGAAACAAGGTGATTCTACTCCAAAGTTTACTTGAAGCTTGGGGCAAGAGACCATAACTCCCAACAGAGAAGAAAGAAAGCATTCATGGTAGTTCTTGGAGATGCTGAAACTTTATTTTACTTTCTTGTGCACATATTTCCAGTTTTCCTAATGGTATTTTTTTTTCCTCAGGCAAAGGAGGAAGTGGAAGAACATTTGAATACCATTAGAATTTTACTTAATATGGCAAAGTATGCTTTTTAATTGCTGAATCATGCATCATGGTAAAGCAGAAGCTGTTTATAAAATCTATAAATTGGACCAGTTAAAAATATTTTTATTGCAAAGGGTATGTTTTCAGAAAAAATTGTCTTCAACTGAAAAACTGTTTTATTATTGAAGAAAATAAGCTCCCAATTAATTTTACCCGATCTCCATGAATATGGAATTTAAAAAAAAATAAAAGGAAGAAAAAGACACTTTAAGACTTTTAATCCCTTTTTTCAGTTGTGAAACTGGGAAAAAGAAAAATTAAAAAAAAAAGTTGAGGGTTTACTCAGAAATAACAATAACTCTGGGAAATAATAAGAGAATAGAACTGAAGTTTTCTTTGAAAACTTTTCATGAACCTTATTTCTGTTTTTGATTGACTCCAGTTGTGTCATTCGGAGCAGGAGCAGGAACAATCACCATATGATATAATGGCACACAGTTTGAATGGTAAATCACTGGGATGAAACACGCAAATTAATATTAGCTACATGAGTGAAATGGGTTGAAACAAACTATTCATCAAACAATTTCAAATAATAAACTAATTAATGCAAATTGTCATGTGTTCATGGAGAAATAACAAATGCAAAAAGGGCAAATTTCACTGTCAAATGAATTGTTCTCAGGGAATAATTCATCTAGCTGCAGAAGACAGAAGAGGGTTGAATGCTAATGGGTAGGAACAAGGAGAACACAGCACAGAAATGGAGCTAATTCATACACAGCAGTAAGTCTACAGATTTCTTGGGAAAAATGGAACTACGTACTGCTGAGTCTCTTGAAAAATAGGATGCATCCTAGGTTTAAACCCATGTGTTCAATTTCACAAGATTAATATTTCAGACTGCAGGCTCTCCAATAAAGTGTCTTAAAATGAATCTGCAACACATAATATAATAGCTCTGCTCTCAACTTTAAAGGAAATGAGTTATTAATAATACATGGATATGAAACTATTTGTTTCATTCTGTGAAATTTTGTAGAACCTCAATAAAATAAAATGTTTTATTAGAATAATTGCATAAAACAAATCCTGCAGAGTCATGATACATTCATTTCAAACACAATCTGTGCTCTTCAGACTTATTTATTTGACAGTGTTGTCACACCTACTTGTTGGACACTACAGCCCCAAAGAACCAGCTCCTGTTTCAGCAATGCAGAGCTGTCAGGATCATTTTGAGGAAATTAGGCATTAAGCATCTCCTCAGGTTTTCCTGTTTCATTCTGGCAGAGCAGTAATACAAGCCCAAATGTATACACACAGAGACTGAATGCACAGCTCGTTTCTTTCTGGATCATATTGATTAATTTTGGAGAGGGGTTAGAGAGAGGTCTGTTGTCATTGATTTCCAAGATAAATGAAGAACTGAGCAGCGACATCCTTCTCAGCCAAAAGATAACACTTATATACAGTGCAAGGAGTAAGCAAATTATTAGCTTTTCTGAAGTATCAGAACTGCTTTTAGATAACATTAATTTCAAATAGATGAATGTAGATACTTTGCCCTTTCAAGACAATATTTTTTTCTTTCAGCTTCAAGTCTTTGCTAGTTATAGCCCCAAAGGACATTATAGGATGCTTCACTGTTTACTACAAGCTTAAGTTGCTGTACTAAAAATATCTGATTTTGTTCTGCATTCCTGATCAAATCTATTCTAACAAGGTAATAGTTATGTGCACACTCTTCAGCTGTCAAATATATGTTAAATGGTGAAACATTTATTAAATGTGAGTGCTAATGCCAGGAGAACCAGTTACTGCTACATTTCTGAAAAAAAAGAACAGAAGAAAGCTGTTCAACACCTGCATACACTGTTTTGTACCAAACTGCTCTAATTAGCACATTTTGAGATATGATTAGAGCACTAGAGGAAGCTTTCCAAATGCCATTAATTATGGATGTGATCTTAAATTATTCACTTTGAATATTTTTTCTTGCTATGCCCTTCTATCTTCCACTAACTTTTTGTTGCATGCTGGAATAATCCCAATTAAACCTCAAATGGAAGTTTGTAACGTTAAAGAAAAGGTAAACTGAAAATTAATCAACTTTTTTTTTCTAAGGTGCTTTTTCTAAACAGAGAGAATGTGGGTAACAGTCAATTTTTTTCCTATTAAATGTTCATCATTCTCTATCTCAGTCTCTACCAATATTGGAAGAGTGATACTTATACAGTCATTAAGCATGAATATTTCCATCTTGAACTAAAATAATATTGTGGAATGCAACAAAATATTTGAGCAGTCATTCATCTTTACTCCTTTTAAAAATTACTGTATCAAGTGAGTCGTGCCAGACTCTGGTGTATCACAAGTAGTATCACATGTAGAGTCTAATAGCTGGTGACCAAATGCAACATGTGATTTTGCTTCCAATAAATGGTGCCAAACCACCTGCATTAGGAAGAGTTTTAAGAACCTTTTCCAGGATCATATGTAACCTGACCTGTCAGGAATATATTGTTGCAAAGAAACGAGAATAGAATTAGGAAGGAGAGAAAGAGAGGTAGGGAAGGATGGAGTCATCACATAAGAAAAACAGTGAGCAAAGCTGGGCAGAATATAACATTCTTGTAGTGATAAAGAAAGACAAATCATATGCATCTGTTTAAAAATAAAGCTCACATTTACATATAATATATAGGGACATAGTAAAAAGCTCCCACGTATGTCCTCTTGACTAGGCAGAATAGTCAAACAACCCTAGTGCATGCAATGACTAAACATTGCCCTGGATTTTACCTTTTTTCTAGGTTAAAGTTCCTCCTATAAAGCTTCCTCTGGGACCCATTAGAAACTACTAGCACATACTTATTTTGTTAAAGACACTGATAAAAATCCAGTGAAAAGGAACTACAATTCTCTTAAAAGCTGTTTAACACATGTGGCCGTGAAAAAGAGAGAAGATGTATTCCAAACCTGAGTGCTATCACTTCACACAATAGCTACATCCTTCTTATAGTTTAACAGATTTGGAGTCGATTTCTGGATAGGAAACCCCAAAGGAAAACACATCTAGGAGCAATCATTCAGAAGTCTGTTCTCCTGCTGATCCAGTGATGTTTGGCTGGTGTCATGTGCAAGCTGTCGATCTTAAGGATAAGCAGGAATTACCCTTGCATTTGGCATCATTAAAGCTCTTCAGAGAGGCTGTTTCTGACATCCTCAATCAATACCTCACATGGCTACTATGCTGCTGTACAGCAGAGCCTCTGTGCAGCAAGCAAGATGCTTTCTGCTGCCTGGAACCGGCTCAAAGTCACCATTGAGTTGGCAAATATCAATGAAATGGATAACATTTCTAATCAGTCTATCAGCAAAAGGAAAATATCATGAAGAAAAGTGCTGAATGAATGCTGTCCATATCACATAGATGCTCCTCTCTAGTTGCCCCAGAATGAAACATGGGCAGATGGAGTGAGGTGCCAATGGATGAGAGAGACTGAGCACCCTCATATTTGACAGGTGCTCCTGAAAGTCTGGAGTGAGCCATCTCAGAAAACAGTCAGTGATGTCCATTTCATTTCATATGGTCTTTTTTCAATTAATCACCAAAGAGATTTGCTGTAACCATTTTCTGTGGAGTCCAGGGGTACTACGAGTCATGTAAGAGTCTCCTGAGTATCTTAGGACACCTTGCTCATCTTGCTCTTCCCCCCCGCTCTCTGAACTTCCAGGAAAAGTCAGTGTGTCCGAAATGAAAGGTAAATAATGAAGAGCAGGGGAAAACTGACTGAGGAAGAGAAAATACAATAAAACACCTATCCTTTCTGGCCAGACAAATCCTAGCAATCCATCATAAATAGAATAAACACCAAAGAAAGTAAAAATAGATGGCTTAGGAAGACTGCAGCCAGGATGCCTCACATATTCAGGCCACACTGCTGGTGATCAAAGGCAACAGTATTTTAGAATAGAAAATTTCAGGCTTTATGAATCTGATTCCTGTTAGAGAAATCAGATTTATAAAGCCTGGCATGGCTTCAGATTGCTTTCCCAGCAGAATATTTCCTGGTTACCTCTACAGCTACAGCTCTTGGGGCCACCAAAGAAGTTATGGGAATGTCCTTTGCTTCACTGGTGCAAGGTCAACAAGAGCAAAGAAGGAGCATACTACAAGCAACAATTTAGTTTTCCTCCCCATTACTCATTTTTTATCTTCTAATGCCCTCTACACATTCCCAAGACACGTTCAGTACCATGCAAAAACTCATCATCAGACTGTTGCTAATTACTGATAACTAAAGAGAATATCCTAACACATGCAGGCATTCATAGACAGTTACTACTGAAAATCCAGACTGACAAGCCCCAGGCTGAAGAATAAAAACTTCAACTTTTAAATCTGAGGGGACAATTGTTTGTTGTTTTCAAAACTCTTCCCCACCCAGCCAGCCTTGAAGTTATTGCCTCCAATATACCAATTTGCTGTTGCAGATCCAGAAAAAGGAGAATTGCATTTTATCTTAATTTGACTTATTGTGTCTCGGTGAAATTTACTTTCTAAAAGGCCTTTAAGGCAAGAAAAATTTCCTTAGGGAAATGTCATCATCACCATTGTTTTCCCAACTGTTTTTCTAATTATATAATAGGTGACATTTTCTTCCTCCCCCTCCCATGTGGAAGCAGCTCTCTGGCACAGCAGACAGGAATACTGTTTTACTAGTGACATTTTTTTCACATGCTTACTTTCATCTCAATAAAAACTGCCCTTCATATTTTCTACAAACATTAAAGAACTCTTAGTGAGTTTTTGTCTACTCAGATTTATTCTTGTCTGTGTACTTCAGAGCATGCTATGGTCATCATTTGCTACTGCTTGCAATTACAGGAAAGAAAATTGTGCACCTGATAGGGAATAAAGCTACAGCAGCTATAAAATACATTGGCCTTTCTGCCCCTTACTATAGGACAAAGGAGTTTACAACCTTTTATAAGAACTCTTTGCCAGACACACTAATTGCCAGTAAATAAATTGAGCCTTATCTTGTCAATTACAAATGTGGTGACTAGCTCTACATTTGCTACTATAGCATTCCACATGCTACATACTGTACTGAAGAATTTCCTCCCCTCCCAGCAGTGAAAGTCACCCCAAAAAGTTGTTTTTGTGCTCAGGAAGTGACAAAGGCTGCCAGGCACACACGGATTTTTGGTAGACTGAGTGTAATGGTCTATGTTTGAACAGGACTAAAATAGCCAGGTTACTACTCTTGCAGGAAAAATCAAATTATGATTTTCTAATCATCAAAACTGTGAAGTTTGGGTTTATATTTCATCTTTAGGGAACCCAACTTTCAAAATGATCCGGTGTCCCCTTGTCCCAGCTTGCATAGCAAAATTGGTGTTGGCTACCAGGAGTAGGAAGCCAAGGAAGAAGTTAAGGCACACTGACGACATAAAAATGGTGATAATTTTAAACTTGCAAAATCCAACGTTTACGCCAAAGGAAGCCAGATCCCAGTGCAAAGCATCTAACATGCTCACACCTCAAAAAGCTAAAAATGTGTGCTTGTTTCTCCTTCTATGATGACTGGACACTAAGGCACTGATACAGCTACTGCTGAAGATGATGATGCTCTGTCCATTGAGTCCATGGGCATCAGTTGGATTCCTAATGCAGATAAAGGTTAAAAAATTGTGTCTCATTAATGCTAGGACTCATTCAGCCCTGAGCACATAAAGGGATATTAAAAGCTGCAACTCTCTTGCTTAATTTTAGCTCCCACCACACCAACCAGAATGTTGAAGTATTTATATAGAGGCATGAATCAAGTCTAACATCTGCAGAGACTGGTGACTCATTTAATGGCTGACCAGGACTACAAAAGCCTAGATTTTTTTTTTTTAAATAAGCATTTGTTTCCCATGTGGTTTTGATGCCAGTGGTTAGTCTGCAGCTTTAATGAGAGGTGACAAAAGCCATCAGTTTTATCTCAGTGTTGACTGAGACATGGATTCCTGCCAGTATTCCCAGAGGATTCTGAAGGACAAGGAGGTGTGCAATTAAAGCTAGCTACATAGTGAAGTGCAGACAGTGAAAAGATGGGACCTTGATGATAAGAACAGTTCCTCTCCAGTTTTCCCCTCATAAATTCATTTTTTTGGCAACATAGTTTACATTGTCTTATAGAAACCATGCTGCTCTAATTCAGTGACAGCTCTAATTACATTTCATTTGAATGTAAAATTTGAGCCATGTTCTGAAAACTCAAATAATATCACAGTTCATATTAGCAGAGCTGCTGAATTTGTCATTTAACGGATCCTCTGAAGAACGCTTTGTTCTGTGTGTAATATTCTATTTCACTGATGAGAAATTGAAGAAAAGTATGAAATATGTGGCTTTAGAAAAAATCTAGCATATTTTCTTGGCCATGTCTGGGTCACATAACAGAGTAAAGAGTGGTGAAATTACTTTTACCATGATACAAAATATCAGTGGCGGAGCTAGAAGCTAGAGCTCTACATTCCTGCTGCCTTTCCTCTACCTATCTGTAGACCTCATTGTTCAGAAGACAAGATTTCTAAAGTTTACACACTCTGGAGATTTGGTTTCTAGGTTTTTGGAGGTTTTTTTGGTTTGTGTGCAAAGCAAATACCCCGGAAACAATGTGATAAGAACTCAATTTTCACTACCTATGCTTTCTAAGCAATCCAAAACAAGCTGGAGTTTAAATACACAAGTTAGATTTGGTAATAGGGAGTTAAGGACAACCTTATTTTTCTGCCCTGATTTAGACAATTTATAGCTGTCAGAATTTTACAACTTGCACAGTGTATTAAATCAGCATGCACATCAAAGTATGCTCATCAAGTATTTGTATGCGATCTTCAACAGAAAAATTCTCTTTCCATTTTAAGTTTTTGGTGTCCAGCAGTGATAACAAATTTAATACCATTGCAAAGCCACCTTGAGTGACAGGATTCCACAAGAGCCTCTTGAGGACCAAGGGGTTTGGAGGTTAAGTGTGTCATTCAAAGAAATCTACACCAGTGAGAGTGTCATGAACATCCTTGCTGTCATTTATTTTCAATTTCACTGCAGTTTCTTCATTACATCAGTTGAAAAGACTTGAGGAATTGTTTCTCTCTGAAAAATTAGAATCAGGGAAGTACCTATATTCTGATGACAGCCTTCTCCTCTAAAACTTTACATTGTCTACATTTCTTTAAAAATAGTAAACTGTCTCCTTACATGACATGTTCCTTTATTTGCTCATATATTCAAAAGTGAGCTCTACTAAACATGTCTGCCTTAAGATCTTCACACCCTTGAAAATACATCTGTTAAAATAAGCAGTCTTCAAAAAATTCTGGCAGATACAAGAAGGGATGGATAGTCCCAGACTAGTTTAGATTTGGATAAGTACATTGATTTAAAGAAGATATGTTCATACACACCTGCTAAAGTTCCAATTAACAGAAAGCATTCATCTGTATGCATCACAGATAAATCTTCATTAACATTAGAACTAAATGCTAACTTCATTTAAAAACAGTTTTCTTAAATTCATGTTGAATGAAATAGATACATGCAGGGATTTTTATAGGTGTGGTACTTGATCTGAGGTAAGGCATGATACGAAAACACTACCAGGAAAAAGGGATCAGCTGACCAATGCAAGCTTTTTCAATAAGTCTAAAGGCATCAGCACTCCCCTATATCTCAAAGGTCTTTGCATAGGCACACAGGTCCATCAGACTCCAATGTTCTCTCACCCCAAATTTTTCTAGCCCTACTCTAGAGCAGTTCAGTATTGCTGATGATAATAAGAGAATAATATACAAAGAATATATGAAAAAGGTAGAACATGGAATACATGGAATGCCCTTGCAGTGCACACTCAGCGCAAAAAAAAAAAAAAAAAAAAAAAAAAAAAAGGAATGAAGAATATGACCTAAATTTCAAAGACAATTAATTTAGAGGAGAGCTCTTGGAATAATCATCCAAGAAGAAAAAATAAGCACAGTTTTTATGCTGATAAATTACAGGCCTGAAAAATTATGAAACTATTGGGGTTTTTTTTGTATGATGCAAAGCCCTCAACTGCTACTGGTACATTTAGAAATGTGTGTATCTGGCACAGGAACAGACACTTCACACCAATATCACAGTGTCTGGCTTTATAGACCACCTTTCCTTAATATTGCATTTGCCAGCAAATATTTTATTTCTACTTAGTCTATGATGTATTATACAGAAAGACAGGTCTGGTAATATAACAATGGCTTGGTTTCTATTGAAAAAACATATACATAATGTTAAAAGAATTACTGGCTCTCCACTAGTGCCTGATGAAAGCTGGAAGGTCCTGGGATATAGTAGTATAGCCTGGAAATACTGCCCACAAGGTAGTGATTGACTGCCACTGCTGCCTTCAAGAAGTTCCTCCAAGGAAAGAACACTATGTCCTCATTTGGGGTCTTTTTGTTTGCTTTTACTGTTCAGTTTCCATGAGGGACTATTTCTAATCTTAAAATTCCTTCTTTTGTTTTCAGCCCTCAGAATATGGCTCTTGAGGTAGACAGGTGGTTTCTCATGTAATGTTAAAGGAAAGAATTGAAATATCTGTGTAGACAATAAAAAACCTGGTCCAGGCTCCTGTCTAACCCTCTCTAGTTACCACATATGTCCTGGGGTCTGCACGTTACAAACAGGGGGAAAAAAACCCACATTAAAAAAAGAAAATAAAAATAATATTTTTTTTTTGTCCTACTCAAGGGTATTTTTAGATAGCTATTATGCCAGCAGTAAACTGCAATTTCCCATCTAAAAGGAAGTGTCCAGCTTCCTGTATTCCTAATCAGGGACCTGTCTTCATTTCAAGCAAAAAATGTTTGCATTCATTTCCTGTTAATAAGTATATTAACCTGCATGTCTGTTTGCATTATGATTTCTTTCAGCATTTCAGCCCAGTCAGCTACTGTATTACTAAGAAGGATCATTACTGATACAATACAATTTATGAATTCAGGGTTATTGCACGGATACAAGCAAGAATATATGTTTATTTTAATTAGTTTGTAATCAGATAAAGGAATCAAAACGTGATGAATCAAAGGAAAAGCCATCACAAAAATGGTTCAGTGAATCATCTATAACAATAAGCAGTGACAACAAAGGAATACATTACTTGTTCAAACAAGAGTATGAGCATTAACCAGTCAAGCAACATGAAAAATGCAAACCAGAAGGCAGCTAAGTGTCCTGCTTAACAGCTCCCAGAAAATCCAGAGCTGGAATGGGAACACATATTTCTGGTACCCAGCACCCAGTGCTGCACTCCCTGCCTGAGCAGCCAGCCCTACACGTGTAGCCACTGACATCAGTGACCGTCATATTTCAGGCACTCCGTCTGTGGTGACACTAATTTGGGGGCTTTTCCCAGTATTTCAGCACTCTGAAAGGTCTGCTTTCCAAAACTAGCTCCAAGGCAAGAAGCTAACAGGAAGAGGTGGTTTCACCTCTAGGACCAAATAGAGATGTTTTTACAGCAACTGACTTCAATGTTAAAGATGCACTATTTTATCATGCAACCTGACCTAAAAGCCAGAGGTTCACCATAACAGCACAGAGACCCATAAGCATCTTCTAAATTAACTCTCTTTATACTAATACTAGGATAAAATTATTATCCTCCCCACCTATTTTGCCTTAAGATCCTCTCCTTAGACTCCAAGTTAATTTATCCTTTTTATAGCATGTTTTACAGGTTGCTGATCTGTCTCTTCTACAAAGCCATAGCAAAATAAAAAAAAAAAAAATAAATAGCCTATTCCCTGGAATAGGTCACTTAGGAAATTATTTAGCATAAATAGAAAATGTATCCCAGCAGAAAAGAACCTGGTCAATAGCCAGCTGAACATGAGCCAGCAGTGTCCAGGTGGCCAAGAAGGCCGATGGCATCCTGGCTTGTATAAAAAATGGTGTGGCCAGCAGGACCAGGGAAATGATTGTTCCCCTGTACTCATGAGACAGCATCTTCAGTGCTGTGTCCAGTTCTGGGCCCCTCACTGGAAGAAAGATTTTGAGGAGCTGGAGTGAGTCCAGAGAAGAGCAATGGAACTGGGGAAGAGTCTGGAGCACAAGTCCTGTGAGGAGTAGCTGAGGGAGTTTATGTGTGTTTAGTCTGGAGAAATGGAGTCTCAAGGGTGACCTTATTGCTCTCTACAGCTGCCTGAAAGGATGGTGGGTGTAGCCAGGTGGGGATCAGCCTCTTCCAATCCCAAGGAGGTCCTGGATGTGAAGGTTAGGGCTGCCTCCAGGCTGGGGTGGGGAGAGATTCTGCCTCCCAGTTCCAGGAGGCAGTGCTCTCACCGAGTGGTCCTCTGAGACAACATGATCCAAACTGGGCTTCTTTCAGTGAATCCAATCTTCCCCACCTCCATATGGTCATAGCCCATGCACATATACGTTCCTATGCAATGCTGTGCTATTTTTTTCTCTCATCTGTATAATGCACTGAATAATAAGCTTTAGAGAGTGCCAAGAAGAACTTTTCTTTGTGTAATTATTCAGCTATTTTCCCCACCACATTTTAGCATGTGTGCTGTTTTCTTCCTCCAAGCTAAAAAAGAAACTATTTTAAAGCATGTGTCTATTCTGAAAGGATGTGGTTGGGAAGAAGAGAAGTTTATTACAAAGACGTTTGTGTTCAGATAGCCTAACAGGAACTCAGGATATTGCCATTGATTTTCAAGTGGTATAAACATGGTCTGCCCTCAGACTCTGCATCTTGAGGAATAATTGTTTACTAGTTAGCCATAATGCAAAAAAAGTTGAAATGGTCACATTTTAGTGGCAGCTGTAAGATTACAATTGACTTCTTTTGGTGTTTTGGTTTTTTTAAACCCTCTTTCAAAATACACCATTAGAAATCTTTTGACTCTTTGAAAATTAATATCAAGCTTGCTGCTTAAATTCACTCTGTTCGAAGCCAAAAATTGTTCACAATTGCATTTGCCTTGAGCAGAACAGAGTAGGTTATGAAGTCCAGCTAATAGCACTACCAAAGACAAGAAAAAAGGAATTTCCGATTTGCCCACAGCAAAACTATTAACAGACGCCAGTGAAATAGTAAGAGTTTTTTTAGGCTCACACAATATACCTATTTGCGGTCTAATAATTAATAATTTATTGCAAAATCTTACATTACAAGCCCACTGGTTCAGTGGACTCTTGGACTTGAACCAAGGCCTTTTAAAACACTGCATTTTTTTCTTTTGAAGTAACTGTGTCTTTTGATACAACTGTGTTTTGTGTCCAGCCCCAGCCTGCATCATTCCTGACACTCTCAAAAACTAAATTAATAGTTTTTATACAAGCCAAACAGCCTAGATAATGAGGAAAATAAGTGGTTGCCTTCAGCTCTTACATATACTTGTGCTTCCAAGTACTACTGATCAGTGCTAAAGCTTTCTTCACTTCTTTAATGCCCTTTCCTACATGTACAGATTCTTTTGCAGAATAGTCCTTCAACCCCATATGGACGTGTGCATTAAAGCTTTCTACATATTCAAGCAGGAGACAACTCCATGCTGCTTGTTTAACAGAAGAAACTAGCACTGAAGATGCTGAACCTAATTTATGTATTGCTGAAAGCCTTCCTTTTATGATTTCAGTCAAGAATATTTGAGTTTTGTCCTGGGTAACAAATATGAGCAGGTATTTTTGAGCCACCATTAAATTTAGCAACACCTATCCTCCCTCTTCCTACTTTCTTAATTTAAAAACTGCTCATCATTATCTATTTTTGAACTATCTACCCAGGTCCTCTTCCCATAAAAATTGTGTGAAAGTTTGGAAGGCGTGAGTTTGAAAAGATGTCAATATATTTTGTCATTCAAAATTCCAGTAGGAAGCTTCAGAGCACGATCAAGGTCCAAGACCTAGGTAAGCTGCAAGCAATCTTTATTTTCTATCCTTTTCTTATCTATAATAAAATCATATTCTACTGGAAACAGAGTTGACTTTCCAAGCATATGTCAGGCTCAAGGGAAGCAATTAGATGTAAAGCAGGCCACCTGGTATGACAGTAATTAGACTCTAGATCTGCTGTTATTAAGACCCAAAGTTGCACTGTGAAATTAGCTCAGAACTTTAATTAAACCTGTAGTAACAACTAACTTTTATTTCTTAATTATTCTTTTTATTTTTTTTTGGAACCCAGCTGAACAGAGGCTGAATGGCTCACTGAAGTAGTGAAAAGTTACATAGCTATTTCCATCTGTACTACCAGTAGGGATCAGAACCACCTTAGCTGTTATGAGTGGTTATTAGCACAAGTATCCCTCTGGCTTTTTGGCATCCACAGAGAATTAATTAAAAGGCTCAAACTGGTGTGAAGTTACCATTTCCTGCTGTCAGTTTAGACCCCATACAGATGAGAAAAAGAATCCTAAGCTGTACCTGTATTACTATTAGCAGTTGGGTTCAGGGCATTTGGTGACTCCTCACCAAATTTGGGTCCTCATTCACCATGCGCAGATTACACTGACAGAGCTTATTTGTGCAAACAAGTGAGATTCTTCCAGAAGAAATTGAACCAGAAGGTCAGATTCTCACCTGTATCAGATGCACTCCACACCTGATATGGACATAAACAGTGAATCAAAACATCCCCAAAGCCTTGTCATAGCAGCAATATACAGGACTAATTTTAGTCGGACCTGCACGTCCTAAACTTCGCATTATATAAATGTAAGATCTTCAGCAGCAGATCTTTCAATCCACTAAACTCCATTGCATCAAATTTCTCAACACAGCAATGAGAGGCAACAGGTCAGTGGGATTTATAGTATATGAAGTACAGGGAGAGAATGTTAACAAGATATTTTCATTTTCTATCTGAGCATGGCACTTTGAAGAGAATTGTATAAACGACTACCTAAACAAAGTCCCAATGCACATACTCCTCTGTAATGCAAAGTTAGAACCGGCATATAATATACAAAGTTGGGGACATGCGAGATAGTAGTATTTTAATAGCATTTGTTGTGCCTAGGTGCTGGATTCAGAGCTCTGAGCTTGGATCCTGCCTATCAGGAGTCTCCTGTATGATCTAAAAAGTCTTTGTACACACTTTGTACACACCAGTAGTATTATGACAAGCAATAAATATTAATGCCCAGGCTTCTATTCTACAATATCAAAATAAGAGAAACAGGATCCAGTGATCCCTACTGATGGATTAATGCCACTGAAGCCAAAAGTAGCTCTGTCAGTGTATTCAGTGGGACATTCCCCTCATAGTACCCAACAGCATCCAGCATAACATCCCAAGAAAGGTAAATATTCTTGCAGAATATGCTGCCATCATATTAATCTACAGAGTTGTATGAGAAAATGCAGGGGAATGGACACTTGTGGAGGCAGAAGTTTGTTCTTCATTTTCAGGCAACCTCAGCTGTTACACAAAATAATTCCAGATTTTCTGTGCATTAAAGGAAAGACTCTGCCATTTATCACTGTTAACTTGTGCTTTATATCAAAGGCTATAATTTAGTAGTTTGGTAGAGCTTGGAACCAAAAGATTAAAAAATAATTTAAAACTCCTGGGATGGGCAAGGAGATTTTTTTTAATTTTTACTCCATACAGGACACCTTAATTGGGATGGTCTGTATTTTAATCACTACAGTACAAAACTTATTAATAAAGCTCATCTGATCCATTCCTATTGCCAAAGCACAATTGTTTCCTGAACTACATAACCACATATTCTACTTCAGTATCATAGGATTTTATCCTCATAATACTTCTATTTAAAATAATGATAACATCCTTAGTTCAGGTTTAAAAACAGTGTTAATTAATCTAATTTTTGCTTTTCATCATTTATGCTCTTAATTACTCTTAATTTAGCTCTCTTTGGATCACAGAAGTTGCATCATCTGATTCTCAACAAATAGGATGACAATACTGGTGCATGACTTTTATCTTTAGACTTGAAATCTATACAATATTACTACAATTATGGCTAAAAGTTTTTTTGCATTTTGAACAGTACAAACAAATTTTTAATGCATACAATCCCTCTATTTACAGGAAAAGATTAAATACATTGATGTCAACAGAGGATTCTGTAAAATCTACAGCAAAACAAAATTCTTTTTAACCCCACAGGTAAAGGTCTCATTACGTTTTTTATGACCATTGCCATTGTATTAGAATCATTTATTTACAAGCAGTTCCCAAAAAAACCAAAAACGCATTGGCAACTTCTGTGAGGTTCAAAGAACATTGAAAGCACTCAAACTTCCCTGATAAACTTGTTCATACATACCTTTTACCCAGCTCTATCTTCATTTGCGTACTTGGTCATATATTTTGATGCATTCTTCCAGACAGCTGGAATTTGCCTTTTACATTTTTACTTCAAAAGACAAAAGTAGTATTTTCTGACCTTATCATCAATCTCAACAGGATCCTTGCAAGTTTTGCAAGGTGCCTGGACAAACACAACTGTCCCTGAGAGATCAGTTCTGGAGGCAAGAGACAAGATTCTGCACAAGTGAAAATCTGAAGTAGCATGATGGTGCACTGATAAAAAGAAAAATTGTTCCAAGGTACTTCAAATTTCAGCTCCTGAACAAGCCAAAAAGAACATCCTGCATGACTATCCTGATGGAGATGGGGATAAAAAAAGCCGCTTCCAAGGCAGCCAGGTCTCAGCTTCTCATAGATACTACTCAGGTCCCAGAAGCACATTCAGAAATTGGTTGGCAGGTAATGCAGTGCACAGAATTGACTTATAGGATGCTCTCCAAGGGACATGAAACTGAGCAGAAGGTTAGAGCTATTCCCTGCACCAGCTAATATTTTTGCATGGTAGCTTTGTGAGCATCCTGCAGCATGGGCGCTATGGAATAGCAGTATATCATTAAAGCAAAAATCCCTAATTGAATAATTAAAGCACCTCACATATCTTGCCAAAACGTCCATTATCAGAGTCCACCTACACTGTTCTGTACCCCCCACAGAACAGCTCACATCTACACAAGGCCTGTGAAACAGTGGCTTCCAGCCAGCTTCCTTCTGCAAAAGAAATGCTATGAGGAGCACAGTACTCCACAGTAGAAATATATCACTTTAAGAGTTTGACAGTCTTCTCTGAAGTAGGCCGAATGAAATAAATGAAGAGGTGAAAAAAATCAGACTTTCACAGCAAAAGGTTTTATATTTGTATATGTATTTGCACATTCCCCAGCATCAGATGTCAGCTTAGTGTGAGGAAGAAACAAGACACTG
The DNA here is from genome assembly GCF_052056855.1 of Sturnus vulgaris. NCBI lineage: Eukaryota > Metazoa > Chordata > Aves > Passeriformes > Sturnidae > Sturnus > Sturnus vulgaris. Next base: position 30,067,136 of record NC_142245.1, read on the forward strand.
AGGCACTGACATTAGCCAGCTACATCTCTTTGTTCCTGGGCTGCCTAGCCCAAGTGGAAATTAGAGTAGCTGAGGTTATAAAATTGTTTGTTAGCCAAAGAGGGCTAAAAAGAAGGGATGACAATGCCTAAATACTGTATATTTCAACAATTCATAAATTTGTGTTATTTTTTACCTGATGTATCTACTCAAGAATAACTAGAAGTAAAATTGTAAAACATTCTGGTTTTTATTATTTGCTTTTCTATTGCCTTTTAAAATTCAGTGTAATATTGCATCTACAGTTTTGATTGCACTTTAGAATAATAAGAAGTTAAAAGTAGTGAAGGTGAAATTACTTTTTAAACTCAGTCTCAAACAACTATGAGCAATCTTCAAGTTGTCAGCTAAACTTCAGGTAATTAAAGTAGAACTTCATATTTTTTTATTTCTTTGATGAGAACCACACGCAAATTTTGAAATTAAGCAATGTCATGACAGCAGGGACAGTGGAATTTTGAGGGTGCTAAGCAATGGCATAGAATAGCTCTTTCTTGGTAACAGCAAACTCAGTCATCTGGTGCACTGTTTACAGGTCATGAATTTTCACCTCCCTGCCATTCTCCCTGTCATGACAAGTAATTCCTCACTAGCCATGGAAGTGGACAGTAAAATTATTATTGAATGTGTGCAAAGCTTATTTATGAATCTGGGTCATATCTCAGTCACACTGATGCAAAGCACATTATCTTTCTTCATTTTCATAATGCTACCGTAGATGTACACAAAGACAAGAAAGAGGTGGATTAGGCTGAGCATTTTGTGCACGGGAATACCTGCCGAGGTCTCAGCACTGCCTTTGCTGTGCATAGCAACAGTGCTCAGCACTGATACAGCAGGGAGGCCAGTATCTCAGCTCTTCACCAGTGCATTCCAGCTGGGAGTCCAGAGCCAATGAATGATGTATTAGACGTATAAAATGGATCTCAGTGCATCACAAAGAGGAGAGGGGCTTTTGATGGGGTTTTTTGTTAAATTCTATTATTTAGATATTTTATATGCTTGCTCAATGGCTTAATACAGTTGCTCTGCTACTGTCTGAAAATATGTCAAGCTGTCAGGAAGGCAGCTTCCTAATAGCCCTTAAAGCATCAATTTCAGAGTATATTATAAACACTACTAATCCCTTCAAAATCCCTCTAAGGTACACAAGTCAATATCATTACTATTATTAGTAGTACTTTTTCTTCTTTACAGTTGTTGAAATTGCAGTAGAGAAATATGATAAGACTTCATCAGCATTACAATGCAGAGGGTAGGTCCTCATGCAGCATAAAACTTGTTAATGCTGCTGAAATCAAAACAGGAATAAAACCATTATATTTTGTGAGAGCCTACACTTACAAAATGAGAGCTCCTTAATTGTCATAGTGGGTAATTTTATAAGGAGACAGGGAGCTTGCAGAGAGGAAATGAATTGCAAAGATTTAGATCTTACCTACCTAAAAGCTATTAAATAACATTTCAAAATAAATAGCATTTAAAAACTTTTCAAAAGCGATTGCTGTGATTGCCCCAGAGATGTTACACAGCTGGCTGCAGCTGTGACAAGCTGGGGACCTGTGCTGTGCTGTACACTTTTCCTTACAATGGAAAGGTGCATGAATGGGGCTCTAAACACACTGAAGGGTTTCAGAAAAACAGTCTTATGACTGTGAATATAAAGGAAATGAATAATTAAGGAAAGCCAATGGAAATCACATGTTGGGTCCTATTTTATGGTCACTGGCAAGCTACATGCAAATCTCATTTATCTCTGCCCCACAGACATTTGTTCTTACCTAGCTAACAAAGGTGGGTACTGGTGCAGTAAGAAGCAGCACTGCAAGGGCAGAGCAAAGTCTATCACGTTTGTATTTTCCTTCCCTTCCTACAAGGAACAATATGGGTGAAATAGAAGTAAGGAATCAATGATGAGTGAGAACCAATCAATGAGTGAGAATGAATGGGCACAGAGCAGGAAAACAGTGGTGGCCAGAGTGGACTGATTGCTCCATTTTTCCAGGTTTCAACAAGGGAATACAGGGGCTGTGAACTGGGAACCACTCCTGCCTCTAAAAGAATTTGAACAATGGAACCTGACTTCTCTTTTCCCTATATATCCACATAATAGGAATATATATCCACATAGGAATTCAGATTTTTCCCAAAATCCAAGCCACCATTTGGGAGCATCAGTTCCTTTCAGGGAGATGTTCAGTCCTTGTGAATGCTCGAAATAATCCTGCTTGAATACATAGTAATATTATAATGTATTAATATCTGTAAATAACAAGTGACACAAGAGAGACCCTACATAAATAAATTTCTAAGCCTGTCACTCTATGTAACTCAGCTGCTTTACCTTATGCAACACTAAGTGGCAGAGTTTTAAAGCCATCAGAGTGAGTTAGTGGTGATGATATAAGGATGTATAAGGAGAGAAATTACTCCCTGCTCTTTGCTGGCCTGCTGTACTAACCAGCTGCTCTCGGATGAAAAGTGAGATCTGCACCAGAAAAATCTCCTAGCCTTGCAGTTTTGCAAAGACAGCCCGTGGAACCTGGGTGCACAAATGTCCCAGGACTGAAGCCAAGTCACACTCCTTTTGAGGAAGCCACTGCCAGTCTTCCCATAAAAATAATTTTTTGAGTGCTAGTCTCCAAGGCAAGGTTTAAAATCATTTGGTCTAGAAGTCATTGCCTCTAACCCGACACTGACTCCTTGTTCTGTCCGGTGCCTTGGTTGAGAATTTTACAAAAAAAATTTGAAAAAGGAAAGCTTTGTATACTCAAGTATTGCTTTCAAAACAAGAAGAGCTCAATTGTCTTGGAAAAGACTTCATTACCGAATTGGCAGAGGCAGCACAACCATGGGAATAAATTTATAGGTAGGATGAATCTGTCTCTTTGAATCATAAATTGACTGCAAACAGAAAATCACACACTACAGTGTCCAATGATTCTCTAAAGAACACCCATCTCAAAACACAGCCTGTCAAGTGTCAAATATATTATTAACTAGAAGTAAAAACTCAAATAATTCCTCCCTAGATTCTCTTTGGGGAAGTAAAACTTTATACTGTCCTTAATACAAAGTGCTTTACAGGCACAGTACAATCCTGTACTAATGCACTACCTATCAGAACTGATATTTAAACACCTTTCCTACTGTAGAATTTTGAAGCAATAGCAACACTTCTAACTTCTATGGCAACTTTATCCAAGGTTCTCTGAGTCATTTAAAAGCAATAACTAATTACAGCTCCATGAGTTAAAGACATAGTGACAGCACTTTCCCCAAGGTAAATCAGACAGACTCGAGGTGTCATACAGGGTTGTGCACAGGGCAACAGACCTGGAGACTGGATCCCTGAGATATCCCTGTGTCAGTGCCTTGCATTAAGCATCAGATGCTTCACTCTCCCACCCTACATATGCTCCTAATGCTCAGCAAATTCTCATTACAACAAAGACACCGTGAAGTGGTTTTAGTTCTTATTGACAGTAAATGCACATTATTATCTCCAGGTGTTTTGGTTTTGTTTTAATATGCTAGGGGGTTTTGCATTTTACTGAGATGATCTTCCTTTCTACTAAACAACCAAAGAAGTATAGAGTTACCAGGGGCTGCTTACATTAGTCTCAAATGTCTTTTCAGCATATTAAAGTGTTTTCAATTACCTCCTAATATACCTCCAGGGAGCCTAGGAGAATAGAAGGATTAGTAGAGTAATGAGTTTAAATTATTTAAGAGTTTGGGGCTTTTTCCCCCCCACCTCTTATTATGTGACTTTGTTGGATTTAATCCTAGGCCAGAGATATTTGACAGTACAAGCCAGGTTATAGCTGATGACTAATCTTGATCCCAAATCAAGGGGTTGCAAGAAAATAATATAAAAAAGCAAATTGCCCTTCAAATCTCCAAGATGATACAGTAAAAAGAATATGGAGATCTGCTGTATTTTGCACTGATTGAACCAATATTTCTGTTTTAGAAGTTTCTAAAACTGATAAGACTCATGAATGGTAGAGGAATTTATTAGGCAGGAACATCGATGAGGAAAAGAGGGCAAGTGATCCATTTTTATTGCATCATGACATAATAAAATTCCAAAACTCAACCAGCTGAATCAAATATCATAGGGGAGTGAAGTGAGGTAGCTGATATTTGTGTAGTTCTCTGTGGTAGTCACTGTTATGGGTATTATGACCCAAATGTTTGAACATCCCAAAGCTATTAGATGCATTTTAGCCTCAATGTCATGATGAAGTGGAGAGATTTAATTTCTATTACATTCAGGAATTAGAGATACAAAAAATGACACGCTAAAGTTCACACTGAAAGTTCAAGAAGACCCAGAATTCAGCCAATATCTCCTGAGCCCTACTTATATCCCTGACAGGCCAACAATCTACACAAAGCAATAATGCCAAAAAAAAACCAAAAATGAAAGCACCAAAATGAAAACTAGCTCATGATTCTAGAGGGAAGTAAACACATGCTTTACAGAAGATATTTATTAGGGCACAGTCTTCCAATTTCAGTCTTAACCTTTTCTTATCTGGTATATTACACTGCTTTCCTGCCTTTGCTGTAGGCTGCTTTCATGTCTTTCCTTCTTCCTGCAGTTTTCTGTTCTGCCTAGCTATTGTTGAAGGCAAATCTAATTGAGCTGCCAAGTTAATTTTTCTGAACCTGAAAAATTAGGCTACATAACACTTCCATCATGGTAACTGTCAATATCTTCACCACAATTTATGCAATTTCCTTCACACTGGAGCTTGGCTTCTATCCTATATGGTCCTGTGAATTAAACATGGGTTTGTTGATGACCGTCCTAAAACCACTTATTTTAAGTTACTGATTTAGAATAAGGATCTAGACATTTTGCCTGGCTCCTACATTTTGGAATGGTTACCTAATAGAAGTGGATTATAAAGTGTAGTATATTCTCAGCAGCACAAAATATGAACAGACTTCACTGTTCTTCAATTCTATATATTTTCAACATCACAGCTGTACCAGAATTTACAGATGTCCTCAGTTCTAATGTGTCACTTACAAAAAACACTGGGGATCATGAGAAATCAGTGAAAAAAAAAATGTATGTGAAAGATATTTCAAATAAAAATCTTAATTGCCTTATACTGTGGAAGAATATCAAACATATACTGTATAGAGCTGGAACTACAGTAAGTTTGAATATTTTTTCCAGTAATATTTGTTCCTCACAGAAGTAGTTAGTCAAAATGCAAACTTTAGGAAAAAAAGGGTTAGTTCTGTTTTGTCCTTCCCATTCCTCCAGATAAAATACTGAATTTCTTGCAAAATAGTCATGTCAGATTCTTGAAGAGATCCACAAACTTGCATTAAGCAGAGAAACAATCCTGAATTTGGAATTCCTTATGGTCAGGCAAACCTTTAATCACAAAGGAGTCTCTTTGAGTGGTATTGACTATATGTAGATGTTTGTGTGTCCATATATATATATATATTTTCCTAACATTTTTTTTCCTTCTCCCTTCTTCAAAAAACCCCACTCTACTGAAAAAGTCTTGGTTTATTCCTACTAAAAGAGGGGAAGAAATTATGTGAGTAGGAAAACATCTTTTTTTTGTCTCTGCTCTTGTGAACACCTGACTGATTTTTGATCTTCTTCATCCACTATATTATCTGTCTTTGCTAACAGATATAATGACTGCTGTTAGTCAAGAGACAGCATTTTTTCACACTCATACATTCATAAGACTGAGTAATCATATATGAATATGTGTAGAGATTCAATTTGAAACTAAAATCTAAAACGTGTCAGATACATCAGATGACTAGAACAGGATAAACAAAATTATCACAGAAATGAAAACAGCAAAAATGTATCAAAGGCACAGCTTCCATAAAAGTGATCCAAACATGAAAAATCTTAAAATGGAGACATTTCCCAGTAGTTTACCACTAGAATCAGTTCAGAAATCAGAGCTGGACAAGAGTTATTATTCTCATACTGTCCCCAGAAAACAATTTTCATTGCTTCCACTGCTGCTGTGGTCTCTCATGACAAACTCAACCTACAGAAGGCACCTATACCTTATGACAAATGCTATGAAGAATGGCCAGTGCGTTTTCAAGGAGTCTTCTTCCATACTCCTCCTCCTCTTCCGTGCCATCAGTTAGCACACTTAGGGCAGTCTCTATGTGTTGCCCAGCCTGGGCAGGACTGTAGATGGACACACCCTAGCTCTGCTAACTCTTGTGTGAAATCCTGTCGGCATTCACAGACAACCCAGCAGTTAAAACATTGCCTGCCGTAGCAGGATTCCACCTGCAAACTTCAAAGCAGCAGCAGATGGTTTGGCTGGGGCTAAAATGCTTCCCCACACCCCCAGGACATTCTGCCTGCTAAGAGTTGCTGCCCAGAGGCACAGGAACCCAGAGGTGTGGAAGAGATGTGCACATATAGCCCAAGTGCCCTCCTCCTGCTTTTTGTAAAATGTGTTAATGTGAATAGGTTGAAAGTTTTAGCCTGAAGAAAATTAAATACATTATGTAAAATGGCAAATTATGCAGATTTATACCAGATAATCAGTTGGTGTGCTTTCCACTAAAGACAGCTAATGTCCAAATAGGATAGTTTGAACTTGAACAAGTAAGTTCAGATTGTTCCCACAGGGCATATCCCTTCACATTCCTGTAACACTACCTTGTGATTGCCTCCAAAGGTACTGTTTCCTATTGTGTTCATATTTCAACCTGTTCTTTTTTGCACTTTTAGGGACCCACTCACCTCCACCCTACAACTCCTTTATTTTAGACAGAAATACTAAAAGTGAGTACTAAACTGTGCCATAGCAAGCAAAATACAGAATGCAGAGAGAGCTTGGAACCCATTTCTGATGAGAGGAATTCTCTGAGCATTACTGCTTTGAGAAACTAAGGTAGTAATGACAGCTTTTGGCAATGAGAAGCAAGAAGAAGAAGGTAGAAGGATGATGCTACTGTGCTTGATGAGAGAAAAAAAAGGAAAAGATAACCATGGGCCCAAACAGTTCCTTCCCCCAAAAACAGTTGAAATTTGGGCTCAGGCTGTTATAGGAAAAAAAAATCCTATTTGTTCCAACACACCAAAGGGAGCAGTGGCTCTCTAAAGAATGATGCACAAATTCAGTGGGAACAACTAATTTATTCAGCTTGGAGGAGATGGAGGAGAGACCCCTTTGTGGTCTCTAACATCACCATGAGGAGAAACAGAGGGGTGGATCTGATCTCTTTACTCATGTGAGCAGAGATAAGACTTGAGGAAATGGCATGAAGCTGAGTGAGGGAGGTTTAAGTGGGATATCAGGAAAATCTTTTTCATACATAGGGTGGTTGGGAACTGGAGCAGGCTCCGCAGGGAATGGTCACAGTACCAGCCTGACAGAGCTCCAGAAGCATTTGGACAATGCTCTCTGGCACATGGTGTGACTCCTGGGGTGTCCTGTCCTGGGCCTGGAGTTGGACTTTATGATCCTTGTGTGTCCCTTCCAACTCAACATATTCCATGATTCTATGAATTGCACTCCTGAAACTAATCCACTGGACTCTGACCTTGAAAATTTCTACTGCCAGAGAGAACATCTGTGGAAAGTCAAATAATTTTCAGTACTTGTTCCTCCTTTTCCATCATTTTTTCTCTTTTTATGCAGGTTGTAACCACTGCAGGAACAAGAAGTTTTTTACCACATTTACACTAGACACAGTACTGTAGAGACCTTATTTAGGTTGGTGTTTCGTGCTAGTGTAATCCTGTCTCCAGGTATACAACACATGACTGCTCACATCATTCCCCAGTCAGAGCAGAGCGAAATGGCCACCATTAAAAACAACTGATAGCTGTGAGCTTGCACGAGGCAGATCCTTTGGACACTAAGGTATTGCTTTCCCAAGACTTAACAGAATCAAACTTGCAGGCTTGTGAGAAATCTAGGTTCAACCTGGATGATCCACAGGCCTCAGATCTGAGAGAAACCCATAATCTGAAGAGCCCTGAGAGAAATGACATGGAGCCCTAGCTTATTTCCTGAGAAGAAATTTAAACCCCTTCATGGCAGCAAGCTCTTGACACTCTGGCCTCTAAATCCAGAAACATCCAAGCAGGGTCCCCAGTGGCAGTCCCACCAGCTGAGTTCAGAGGAGAAATTATTGTGGACACAGCAACTGAACTAGGGCTGTGAGAGCTGACAACTTTATTGCCCTAAATTATCAGACACAGCTGAGCAGCAAACATGGCACAGACTGAACTGACACTGCAGCCTTTCTGCTGGTGGAAACAGTTTCCTGATGAAGTCTCTTATTCAGTAATGGCAAAATACAAGAAACTGGGGACTCTTTTTCCTACTTCCTTTAATAGTACCACTAAGCTTGTGCCTGTTTAAGGGGCATATTGATTTTTATTAATGCAGGGAAACTGTAGCTTTTTAAGAATAAGACTCTTTTTTTTTGTTTAGTTTGAGTGGTATTTTTTGGTTTGGATTTGAGGGTTTTTAATGTACTTGTTTTTCTTTTAAATTCTTCTTAGCATTGCAGGTCCCAATACCAGTGCATTATCTGCTCTTCCCTCGACTTGGATGCTTACACAGGGAGCCCATATAAAAATCCAGACTTATCAGACAGGATTTCTGCCACACATACCTTGTAGTGGTCTGTCAGTTGTACTGTGCCATTTCAGAGTTTCTAGATTGTTCAGATGAACAGTCTGACCACATTTATCTTCAGGAAATAAACATAACATCAGCCTAATAACTGCCACCAAACCTCCTTTCACACAGTCCCAAATTGCTTGTGGGTCCCTCACTAGAGAGATGCATTTTTGTCTGCTCTTGTAATTTAGAATAAAGAGAAGTATTGTATTTGTCAACAATCAGCCACTGTACTGTTCATAGATTTGTTATTTTAGGGTTTACAATTGATCCTTGGTGATGAGAGATAACCTCTGTAAGATTAACAGTGCTAACTAACATCCTCTGCTGTGCACTGTGGGCTCTGCAGAGCACTTACAGCACGGTTCACCATGGCAGCTGCCAAACAGCTGCATTTTGACCCAGGATCTCAGTAAGGCACCTTTCTTGCCTCACAGTGGTCCCACCACAAATGGGAGATCAGGGAGGGATGAAAGGTCTCCAGGTGCTCAGATAGGCAGCTGCTTCTCCAGACAGATCTTTGGGATCTGATGAACATGCAGTGTTGGTGAGGCAGTGTCATTGCAAAGACAAGTATGGATAACAAGGCAGTGGTTTTAGGGGTTGTTATTTTTCTTTGTGAAGATCAGGAAACAAGAGTGCATGCATGGGTGCGTTTGGCTGTAGCAGCCCTGCAGAGCCAAAAAAGACTGCACAACTCACCATCAGAGAGGTTTGCTTAAAAGCACACACTTCTAGTGATGAGGAAAATAGTTTCTGATGGTTACCTGCCTAATACTACTCAGTTCAAAGTCAACACAGAACTGCATTACTTTTACAATAAGTTCTCCCTCACATTTTGTATGAATTTTAACCTCTTCTCACAATTAGAATGTGGGAAAAAGGTTTCTCTTAAAACAAAAATTAGAATTACAAAATTAAACAGTTCTAAGTGTCTTTGCTATATCAAACACCAGTAATAAGGTTTGTATACCACCCTTGGTCTTCACTGCTTTGTTAATACCAGCAAATAAAAAGGGCTGAGTATTATTATCTAGGTGTAAGGTTTGCTAGACTGCTACAGCTTTCATCATACAGCTAAACCCTTATTGCAAGCTAAAAACCACATGAGAAGCCTATATTTGGACAAGTGCCACATTTTGCTTACTTTGCTATTTTTTTGTCTCCCAGTTTATCTATGATATAGGTAATGACTACATTTTGCCAAAATATTTTTAAAATTTAGAATGATTTTTCTATTCCATTGGATTTTTTCTGAGTGACAAAAAATTAAAATAAAAAAAAAGTTTGACTGAAATACAGAGCAAATGGAAATCTTCAGGAGAAAACATTTTTCTCTCTACAGTTTCCTAGGTTTCTTTCTGAAATTAAATGTTATAATAATACTGGGTCAATATGAAGAATAAAAATCTCGTAAAACTTCATAAAATGAAAAGTGGGCATATTTTACCTATTCTGTTAGTGTTATTTACCTACATTGCCTCTGCTATGTGTCTTAGTCTTATCAAAGCAGATAAAAAGCACCCTATGACAAGTAAATTTCATTACTTACAGATTGTCAAGTGGTCTTTCATTCCCAAGATATTTACTTTGCTATTTAATCTCACTTTTACATGTTAAATCAATACTTGTATTGGCATATAATAGAGACACACAGTACCAATTATTGGCAAATTAGATCCTGACACATATCACTGGTTCCTAATAAAAGTGTTGCCCATGGCTTTATGTACCCCACCATATAATTAATAATTTTGTGTTCTGGCAGATCCTGGCAGTTTTGACCTGAGCTTATCATCGGTATTTGTAAGAGCACAGGAATTTTCTATGGGCTATATTATTTCACATGATTCCTGTGTGAAGAGCTGCTCAATAGTGCAGTAGCCTTTCTTTGCCTGAGTAACAATGGCAGTACTGATTACCCTTAATAACATTATTATGCTGTGTGCACAAATCAAGCACGAAGAGCAATCAGGTGGAGAATTAGATTGTTTAAAAAAAAAATGATTTTTATTCTTGCTACATGTCTGCTGAACCTTGAAAACAGTAATGAGATGGCCTTTAAACTGCTACTGCTTTGATAAGAGATGAGAGGTGCAGCCAAATAACATTTCTTCCAGTTTGGTAGCTATAGCTTGCAGGCACTGCTCTGCCTAGAGGTTACTTAGAGTGGAAGTTATGGAAGAAGGACTTGAACTGCATATATAGTTGGTATATATGTAGATACATAAATATTTTAATGGCACATTTTATGTAGAAATATGGAAATATTAAACCTCAATCAGTCAAAAAACTCTGAAAGGAAATGAAAGGCACAAAATCCATTAGTGGCTGAACTGGTTCTGGAGAGTCGAGATAATACTAGAGAAAAACAATACAAAACAAAAAATGAATTTGATTTTGTGTGCAGCCATCTCATAATATAATCAGTGGTTTGTAAAACAGTTTTTCAATAGCCATACAGAACGGCTGCCAAGGCTTTTCTGGTTCTTCTTACACCCCAAAATGTCTGGATAATGCCACCTAAACTCAAAGTGTGGACCATAAGCAGATTCTCCTCTTTCCAAAGGATAAAGATTTTTTAGAAGATATCTCAAACATTCAAACACAGACACCCCTCAAAAACCTGAATCCTTCAATATATATGGTTTATAGCACCACTTTTTTTATTTTGCCCTGTACTGCCAAAGGACTGACTGTACATGGAGTGAAAGCAAATTTTAAGACTCAGAGTAAGAACAGCCCCTGAGAAGATTCCAAGTGACTGCTTCAGTTTTTCAAGGGAGATTAGGTAGTCATGGGAATTTGAGCCATTTAATCCAATTTGAATAAGCAAGCCATTCAGCAGCTTCCTGTAAATATAACTCATCTTTGTAAAAACTGGTCCTTATTGGTTTGGACAGTATTGTCTTCTGATCCATTCCTTGTTTGGTGTTATTTGTGAAGTGCCTGGTTAATGGCACTGTCAAATATATCCTTGTGATTCCTTGAAGTGCCCTTTCATTTTACTCCCTTTGCCTTATTCAACACTTCTGGGGTTTGTTTTTTTTTTCATTCTTTCTTACTTATGTCCCATCTCTTACAAATCTTTTCCAGGCAAGGTAACTTAGCCTTAGGCAACACACTTGAGCAAACGACACAAAAAACATAGGTATTTGGTCTAGAAAGCTAATTAAATGATGACTGCTGTTCAATCCAAAAAAGTCATAGCAAATGACAGGAAATTTCTATATTTTAAGAGGGAAATTGGATGAAAATTAACCAGATTTTCCCACAACAGTATCTTTAGGAAGTTATTTTATTTTCTAGTCTATTAATGTGCTACAATTGTCACACCTAGAAAATACAAATCCACCGTCATCAACCCATTGTGCATGGCTGAGTGATGGAGTTTCTCTGCTATGTGCATTTTCTCATGCTTCAAGTATCCAGGGATTTACCAGTTCAGTTGCTACTACAGGGCGTGTAGCTGCCAAGGTTTTGTATGCACAGGGTACCCCACCTGTCTTTGCAATCACAGAGACTGGGTGCACAGGTGAGGATAGGAAAAATGCCTAAATCTCACTGGCTTCAAACTTTGCCTCCTCCTCAGCCTGTCCAGTTCAGCAGATGATCCCAGATGTCCTTGTGGCTGCAAAACTTGCAAAACTGAGACACCAGGTGCTGGGTATGTGAGAGCAGAGGAGATGACTCAGAAGAAACTTCACTGATTGCATAAGTCTTCTGGATCTGCTGCCAGCTGGCAGAGTGTAGCAGCTTCACTAAGTTTCACTCACTGTGCTGCTCACTTCTAGATTGGGAAGAGGGGACTGAGGGCAGCATCTTTCTCCTCTCAACATGAATTATAAAAAAATAAAAAATAAAAAAAGAGGTGTTTCCACCCACCTCACTGCTGATGCCTGTCAAGAAGCAGAGATTGCTCTGCAGACTGATGCTATTCAAAGAGTTTTTAAGTTCTTCACTCCAATTTATATCTAAAGATCTGGGGAGGAGGTCACCTTTTCTGGCTAGAAAAGTACTAGACTGCAGCATAGGAGATCCTCTCAAGTGGGTGAGACAAAAAAAAATAAGGTGAAGCACTATTATGAATTCAGACAGTAATTCCAGATCTTCTTTATTCCTTGAGCAAGCACAGATTTGCCATTTCATAGTTAAGTTGAAGGGCTACTTTGCCACAAGTCTTTAAACAAACACTGACAGGTAAGTAGACCTGACCTTTCCCTTACGAAAAACAGCAGATAATTAAAAAAGGTAGTTTTTTTTGTTTGGTTGGGTTTTTTTAACCAGATCATCCTCCTGCAATAACAAAAACAAGATGCCTTCAAGTAGTATGTTTTTAGACTGGTGGGATATAGATGCCTGGAAGACCTTTGTCATCAGTGTGAATGAGAACAGAAATAAGACATGATGAAGACTATCTCACATTCTAGGCAACATTCTCTCCATTCTTAAAGCCTGAATATTGACTATTGTCCAAACCTCCAGTTTCCCTGGAGCATCTCTGTAATAGTTTTATTCAGAAAGTCAGCCTTCAAAATATCAGTTCAAAAAAGGTTGCAGATATTTTGCATGAGGAGATTGATTCCTCTTATTAATTTCTAGCTTTGACTGAGCATAGCTCTGATGAGTCTCAGTTCCCTCTTTCCTTATCTTATTTCTTCTTATAAACGAAAATTCACAAACTATTGGGATACAAACTATGCTGAACTGAACCACCTTCATCTCTCTGCCTCTTGACCTAGCCCCTGAAGTCCCCATGTCTGAGGAGGGAATGGTATGGTATGGCACTATTCTGTTCTTACACCAATTTTTTTCCTACTCAGGCCTGCTACAAACTGCTTACAAATATTTAGTTTTGCTGTAGTAGGATTAACTTGTTGAGTCTGGTCTGAAACCAGAGTAATTAGGAAAGCATTTCTTCTGTTGTGGGGCAGAGCACTGAAACCTCACACCATTAACCTGAATTTTTTCCTCTGAGTAGATTCCTCACCCACACTGACCACAAGACCCCAGAACCTGCATCACTACTCAGTCATGTGGACAAACGCATCATTTATGCTTGATCTCAGTGCTCCACCATTCAGTTATTCCCATTAACTAGTTCTCTTCTATAGGAAAATAAACATGTTTTTTTTTTAATTTAACATAGTACACCTACAGGCAAACTAGTCTAACAAATCAAGAGACCAATATTGACTGTTGGTGTAAAGGCAACAATGGTGAAGGATTTCATCCCCTACATCACCCAATTCCTGGCTAACATGCTTTAATGAGATTGTTACAAGCAGGTGAGTGTAATTCATTTTTCATATTCTCCCTCACCTCTCAGCCTCTCTACTGAGTTTGACAACCAAGAGGGAGACAATTAGCAGCTATGGTGAGGCAAATGCATATTTTATGAGTTAGCTGGCAGAGCAGAGACACTCCTTTTTCTTTAATGTGTTTAGACAATGAGCTGTGGTGAACTTGAACTGCTGACCCTGTGCAATAAACCAGGATGTGGTATTACCACCCTCTTGAGCCCTACTGCCTCAGAAGACTAATTTTTAAAAGTTGACTTAAAGCAGTTCTTTAAGGGGGAAAAACCTAACAATCATAACACTTGTAGAGAGAAATCACACATCCAAGGGCTTTGCCTGTTTTTCTTTAAAGACAGCTACAAGGGAACCATTGAACTACCAAGAGCGAATCTGGATGACAAGGCAAGTTACATAGTTCTAACAGCACATTAACTTCAGTAGTTCAAATATCAGCCTGCATTTTAGTCTTATAATGTACAGATATGTGGTTACTGCACTGAAAAGAGAGAGAAAGGACAGCAACACACACGGACCTGTTTGGGGAAAAAAGGCCAACTTTATTGTACAGACAGCCCGTATTTGAAGTGTGTTACGTGCAGCTAGGACAGGACAGTAGCTCATTGGACAGTTGGGAAAAACATGCTTGGGACAGTACCTCAGGATGTATCCCACGGGAAAGACACTATAGACTGTACTCAGACTGTATTCAATCCAAGTTCAAGTGCATATTAATGAGATAAAACTTTCTTGTTAAATATTGTTTGATCTGTTAGAGTAGAATATATTCTAATAGCACAATTCAAGGCACTATTAGCTTTTGAAAACTACTGTCCCCTGGATATTTCAAGTGACAAAGTATAGATCCTTGGCCCACATGTGTTTGCCTTTGTATACAAATACCTCTTCAATAAACTCTAGGAGGTAAAATTAAAAGCACTGTGTCACTATTTTCAGGTCACTTCAACTAACTAGAACATTCAGATTTCTTTGAAAAGAGCTTCAAAATTAATTTTGTAGACGGGACTAAGTCCAACTGACAGGCACAAATAGGTCTAATCTCTGAGAAAGCACAGAATTTGAAAGAAGTTCTACTTTTCTTTTCACTGCTTCCACATACCCGGTTCCCTTTGATTTTTTTCATCTTTCATGTCTCCCTAGTGACAGTTCCAGTAAAGCATACATTTGTTCAGGAAACTTCACTGAAATGAAGCCACTAATATGGGGACAGTTTCAGGCAGAAGACATCTTTTCTGCAGAAAAGTACTGAATTGGTCATCAGCTGACTCATGCATTCCTGCTCAGCAGGGAAACTCGTATCACAAACAGGACAGCTTTATTTATTTTAAAACATGGCAAGCTCTCTGTTCAAAGGCACCAGCAATGTAAGTAGATAAACATGTGAGTGAAAACGGGCATAGCAATTCCTAAAATTATTATTGAAGTATTTGGTTGTGCTTCAGCTCCTTCTGGGAGCCTGGATCTCTCCAAAAATAGTGGGTGGGATTTAAGAATATTACAGGAATAACCTTAACCTTCCCTCTAGGGATAGCCTGGGTAACTTAAAGCAAATTCAATCTCTAAAATCTAGTAGAGGTCAAAAATGTAGAGTTCAGCAGAACAATGTGCAATGTGCAAAAACTGCCTGGGGTCAGAATAGCTGACCTAACAGTATTCATCTTTTATACTGTTTTATTTACAGCAGGTACTGTTTTCCCCTTCATGTAGCAGCACCTGAGCAATGTTGCATCCTTACAATGGCAGCAGCTATTTCTGGCTAGTGAGCCTGTTCCAAATGACCATGAAAGAGCTCATGAATGGCTGAATTACTTGCCTGAATGTTTCTAATTAGCCCTGGCAGCCTGTTACAATGCCTAGGTACTAAACAAACAAACAAAAACAAAACAAAAAAACAGAAACAAAAAACCCCAAACAAACAAACAAAAAAAAAAAAAAGAAAAAGGAAAAGTAAAGATGGGTGAGAAAGGATGAGAAAAGAGGAAGCAAATGATACATAACCTGTTTTAGAAGCAATTCAAATTGGCCAAAACCAAAGAAGTCCTGCTTTAATCATTTCCACTGTGATGTGCAGATGCCATGGAGAGAACATTTGCAAACTCAACTTTGTGTTACAGTCATGGAATTATAAGCAACTGAATCCCATCCAAAGTTCATGAATTTAGTGGGAGTTTAGCATGCGAACATGGGTAAGCATTTGTATAAATGCCATAATAAATAAAAATTGTTCCATGAATGATAGCCTCAGGTTTATAGCACATAAGGGATATATCTATAGCAAAAAACCCTCCACAATCCAGCTGAACTTTCCAAAGCAAATACAGCTCTACAATTCCTTATTCATCGGTGGGAACAGTCCTTCCCACACTGCTGCCCCGTGCTAATTATCTCTTTCATATACAGGGCCCAAGTTTTGATCATCCTTTTCAGCCTCTGAGGGGTCACTCCCCATGTACACCCCTGCACAGGCAACAGGCAGAGGCTGCAAGAGCACACAAAAGCGTGGCTAAAAGTCACTCTCTGACAGATGATCTCCATGCCTACAAACTTGCCCAAGCACACTGAATTTATTACTGTGCACACGGCTAGACAAGGTTTGCTCCTGAGGCAAATGAGGAGTAACTTAACCTGCCTGACCTTGCATGGGAGAAGTTGTGGAGAGCTCCCATTAACTGAACTGGGGAAGCAGTAACAGAAACCCTGGGAGATTCAGGAAAGAATGGCCTTCTAAACTGATATATCTGTTGAAATTACTTGCCTGCTTAAAAGCAGATGGGTCAGCATACTGAAGCTGACTCTGTGCAAGACCTCTGCTCCTCCAGTATGAAAATTCCAACTCATGTCAGCAAAGCATCATTATCCCTACCCAGTACTCTGCTTAAGATCCCACAGGGTACTTGCATATCAGTTTTTCGCTATGAAATAGAATGAAATGCTAACAAAAATACAGAGCTTTGATGTTAAAGAACGTATGTGGTACCCGAAGGAATGACTTCTCGTCTTGCTCCTGTCTAATTAAATTCATGAAAACTACCTTTAATTTCACTTCTGACTGGACACTTTTTAGGATTGAAAATGTGCTTACATACATTGACCTAAAAAGTTACAGACACTTCCAATCCAACCTCCTTAGTATGAGGACATTTGACTAACTATTCGGACCCAGACCCCTGTCAAAACTTGAAGAGCAATCACATTATTTAAACAGGCACAATTATTAGACAGCAATTACACACAAATATTCTGTAATTTTATCACTCATGGAGGTAGAAGTAGATTTGATTAATTTTTAGATTTTTTTTTAATTTTAGCTACTTGAACTATCTCTGAAGGACTAAACATGTTAGATACAATTCCCTTAAGTACTTCTTCAGAAATATTTTGAATGAAATAGATCAGTCTATCCATGCTGTAGTCAAATCTACCATCCTGCCAAGTTCCTCCAAGAAAAACACCAACCACTGCTAAGACCTTTAGCAGAACACCACATCACTAAGTCTGTATTTCCTTCTTTGATTTAAAACTGCCTTTCTGATCTCCCCTTGAAATCTCTGCTTTATTTCTTCTGCTTTAAAATCTTCAGAATAAAAGTAAAGGCAACCCCCAGAGGCTTCAAGGGTTTTATTTTTCATTCACTCCTCATCTTTGTTTTCCTGACACAGCTGACAGCAGATTTGGGCTATCAGCTATATACTTCTGGATTATTCTCAAATGCACAAGCGAAAGAAGAACACCCATCAAAGGAGGGAGGTGAAAATGCCAATCTATACAGTCACAATGCAACTGAGGCTTCAGAACTGAGCACTTCTATATTCCCTTCCGAATTTAGAAAAATGTGAAGAATGGAAAGATATGAAGACCAAAGGCTACCATAAAGTTATATAAGAATTAGAGCACAAGTCAAAAGTTAAAAATAAGACAATGGGGGAAAAGACTAGAGTCCAATATTGTTAAAAGTATAATAGAGTAAGGATGGTGGTTTAGTGCACCAACTTCAGCTTTTCTTTGGAACTGATATGGCCAGAATAAGAGGATCCAGCATCCAATAAATGCACAGACACTCATTCTAGTTGAAAGGTAATGAAAAATAAATTTCAGTTTTATTCAGCTCCTGTCCTTAAACACTTTACCAGTTGCCAGGAAGGAGTGATTACCATGGCAGCCAGTAGCTTTACAGACTAGTGGCATTTGAAGCAAGACAAGCTTTTAAAATTTGTTTTGGGTGGTTTGTTTCTCCTTATTTACCAGGTGGGACAAAATGTACTTGGTTTGGAAAAATAGTTTAGCCATTGGGTCTTGTATTTACAAGGATACTTCCCCTCTGCCTCCCAAAACACTACAATTACATGTCTTGTTTATCTGATTGACATGAAGATGTCAGCTTAAAATATGGATACAGAGCCCTGCTCTCAGCACTAGCTGAAAAGTTAAATGAGAGGGGGGGAAAAAAACAGCATAACCCAGCTACTATCAAAATGCAAAACTTTAATATTTTTTAAGTTTCAATTTGCTTATTTATCTTTGGGAGTCTTAAACTTGATTGCATTTTGCTTTTATTACAATCAGTCCCCTAGACACAAGACTTATGTCTGTTCCTTACCTGTTTTGAAATCATAATGCTGACTTAAAATCTGGGAGACCTTAAAAAGAAATCAAAATGTATTTACTTTAGACTTCTGCTTTCTGCTCCTTGAGCAGAAAGCCCCAACTTCAAATTTCCCTCTCCTATAGCTGGGACAGCAACTATATTTAATTTATTTATTTGTTTCTGTAAGGTGGGAAATCACATTTAATCACATGCCTCCAGATGTCAGATCTTTAGGAAAAGAGAGGAGACGTGGCAACATGGTGTCCTTTTGATACCCAGTCTTGGCCGTTGCTGGAAAAAAGTGCAGGTGAAAAGCTCACAAGAGAAAAGGCAGTAGCAGAGTTTCTAGAGTGTTTCCCATCACATTTATTACCTTTTTCAAGTATAAATCAAAAATAAAGGTTTATTTCCTGATTGCTTTCATTTATCTCAAAAAGAATAGCAGAATATTTAACATGACAGCAATATGTCTGGCTGAAATAAACACCATCACATTTCATCTCATATTTGGACAGCTTTGCCTCTCCCAGTAGTCTATGTGGAATACTCTATTTTCTTTGCTGTAGGATTATTATGTTGTTTCCAGCACTGATAAACTGCCCACAAAGTGCATAGCTGCAAGGTCATGGCCCACAAATTAAGATGCACTATTTCCCTGTGAAACTGTGAAAGGCTCTTTTTCCCTTCCTTAGTCGGTTAAGAGCTGGCTGGACAGAGTCCTTATAGGTGAGAAAATCAGTGCTAACCAGGAGGATGAGACAAGATCACTTCCTGGGTCCTCACCATCTGTGCTCCTGACAGCTGGTGCAGCAGATGAAATCCGTGGCACTGCACGTAGGATAGGTGGCTGGATACTAATGCTTCATGGCAGACACTGTCTCCATATAATTAGAATCCAGGCTTAGGTGAGCTAGGAAACCGCCAGTAGACTAATTAATTGTGGCAGTTAGCACATGCTTCTTCATTTCCTGGTAATTAACTGGCAGTGAATCTTTTTTTTTTTTTCTTTTAAACAATTCACTTTTTAATTTAAAAAATGAGTTTGTAGAAATTCCACAGTCCCTACCAACTAAGAAGAAATCCTACAGAAGTAGAGGATGCTTTCACATATCCTGGTAAGGTTGCTTATGTTACATTCAGACTCAGGCAAATCTGTTCCCTTACAGATACAATAAAGAATTTAGAGATATTTTGTGGATTTCAGGCCAGAGGAAATGGCTGAAAGTTTGAATTTGAAAAAAAAAAAAAAAAAAAAGTGGCTTAAGGTATTTTAGATTATTAGAATTTCCTTAGAGAACAGAACAGTTATCAACTACTTATCTACTACTTATCCACAACTACTTCCCATGCATTGATTGGATACACTGTGATCTATATTTTAAAAGGCCATTCAATTCAAAAATTCAGCGCAAAGAAACTTGCAAATAAATATATTGTGATAAAGGAAAACATAATCATATGATGGTTGGAAACTGTTAGAGCTGGCCACCAGGAAATCACCTTCTAAACCACTTTGACTCTCAAATACTTTCTCTCTCACAGAACAAAACACTCTTCAGGTAGGAGGAAATAAGACATTCACTTATGACAGTAAGTCTGCTCCTGTGTGAATAAAGGTGAGATTTTTTCACACTGTTGAAATCCACCCCTATTCACTAGCTGCCTTTTTGAAAATTACAAGTCATACTCCTACTTGCCAGTGTCTGACATAACAAAACAGCTTCCTGGTTTCTGTGGGTACTTAGAGATTAGAAATGTAGCTAGAAGCTACTTTCCCCCTTCTACAATTCTCCAGAGCACAGACCTCAGAGGGACACTGATCTGAAAGGTTTGCATGCTCTTCTATTGCAGCTGTTGTGAAAAAAATTCCCAGAGGGTTTAGCTGAAGACTTTGAAAGCTTTAGATTTGTTTTCAAGATTCAGTAACAAAAGACCACAGCTGAAATTGAAAAGGGTCCTCTTGTGTGTTTATTGTGGCATATTAACCAAACCCCCCAGAAGAAGGCTGGCTGCTGACCTCAGCTTCAAGGTGCATCCACAAAGACATGTTCAATGCACAGGCAGAACAGATACTCACAGGCATTGCTTACACTATGGGAAACTAAGGCCGACATTGTATTTTTCTTGTTACTGTGCAGGCTATTTTGAGCACTGGCTTCAGAGTAACAGTGAAGGCACCCTTCTTTTTTGTGTCTTCCTTAACTCTAATGTTTGTTATGGGCAAGAGGTCTCCCCACATAAGCAAAGATCTTTGAAAGATACAAATAAAATCCCTCTGAGAGCATTAAGGACTGTCTGCTTTAGGACTTGCATTGTAACACTGGACTTTGTGGAGTTCTCAGAAGTTCTTTTTTCTCTATCCTCTATTCCTACCCTTTCCCGAGCAGTTCACCTTTGCAGAGGATTGGATGGGCACTGCTCCAGCTCTGCTAATGACTGACACAGACATGTAGAGCACAGCCCCTTCCTGCTGTCTTGGCCCAAGAGATATTAGACCTAGAAACACTTCCATGCTACCACTCATGAGTGTCTAGCTTGGTTGCCACATTCATACTGCCAGTCTGCTTCCAGAGCTGAGAAAGACTTGGTGCTGAGTTCCCTCTGCATCACAGAAAATTGTCATTTCACCTCTGCTTGCCTGAGGGGGTCAAACTGAATGGTCTAAAATAGGAACTTTTGTTTCCCGCTTTATATTTGCATGTCCATTAAAGAGCAAAATTATTTTCAGGAAAGGATTCAAAGATTTTATTGTCATAGTCTATGAAGAGCATTCTCTCCATTTCTATTTACACATGTGTGAGAAAGGATTGCATTTAGTTTGCAAATAAAATCTAAAAGTGAAGCACTCAGTTCTGGAGCTTGCCTGTCTCCTTGGAATCTATCTCCCTATGGGTTCGAGACACAGGGAAGCCATGGAGATGAATTCATGTCCCTGCCCTCCATTTCTCTTTGCTCCAGTGGCACCACAGAGTGAGAAGGTTAAAGTCATTTCTCAGGCCGTGGAAAAAACATCCTCAGCTCTGCCAGTTTGATATAATCTGGCCAGATGGAGCTGTCCAGGTGGGCATGTCAGTGATTTTACTATGAAAAAAGATTAAAGAAAGATGAGGAGCATCAAGAAGATAAGGAAGGCAAGTCCTGCAGTTGAGACTTGAATGGCCTTTGATTAGACTTCCTTCCCTGAATTTGAGGAGAGGAGTGGTTTTGGAACAATGTCACTGTTAGCGCGTCAGTGGCTTCCTTTTCAGCCCTCAGTGGTTTGCTACAGTGGAAGCAAATTGACATATTTGCATGAGAAAGCTCTCTATTATCATCTCTGGGCTCAGGTTGGATTGAGAACTAGCAGAGCTAGAAGGAAAAGAAGAATAGATTGCCCTTCAACAGCAAAAAAACCAAACCCCTCTCTTGTCCTCTTTCCTCACCCTCCAAAGCAGCTTTAAAAAAAAGAAAAAAAGAAACCTGCCCCAAACATCCTTCCCAGGTGACAAAGACACCAGGGGAAAGATTTTCCCTTATCAGCCCTCTAAACGCTTTCTCCCAGGGTTTTCAGTTTGTGTGAACCTCAAGAAGGAAAATAAAACAACAAAGTTCCTGTTCTGCAAATAGACCAGACTTTGTGTTTTACTCACTGGTCAAGCTGGTCTGGGCAAAATACTTTTTTTTTCCATCACACACACTCACTCTGTTTCAAGTTGCCAGGATCTATGAGCAGGAGATATTAAGCTCATATGCCCTCTGTAACTGCTCCCCTTAACATCAAGTATTAATTTAAAGCAAAGACCACTTTCCCTTTCTCCCCACTCCACAGGACAGCTCAGCACTATATCAGAGACAACTTGCACAAAGATAACAGGAAAAATGAGGCCCTTATTGGGAAAATACATCATCCTCTCTTCATGAAAGCTACCAAGACCTGTTCTGAGAGCCTAGATAACAGATTACACCAGCATCTCTTCACTTGCCCCTCCCCAACCTGGGAATTCCTGCATTTAAAACTTCCTGAGTCAACAGCAAGGATTTCTGGCCAAAGTCATGAAAAGACAGCACATGCATGCTTGACAACCTGTCATGAAACTTAGTAGCCACAAAGAACTGGGACACCCTCTCAGGAAGGCAATCAGATTTTCTAATCTAACGGGACAAAACAGCAAACCTTTCAGTAACAAACACAGATCACAAATTAAATCCCGCCAAGACAACATTGAATTAAAAAATTTAGAAATCTCTAAACTAGGTCAAAGAAAAAGTGAGAACTACTCACCATATTACAATGAACTTCCACTTTTCTGAAATTCCTAAACTCAGAAGGAGCTTCAGACTGTGGACAGATTACTGGAGCTCCTGAAGATCCCTCTCATCAAGCACCCATGGAGGACTAAAAGAAATGAATTCTGACTGCCTGCTTCCGTATATTATCTTCCTAATTACTCCTTTTACACCTTTCAGGTGCAGAGGTGATAGCAGGCATCCACTTTCCAAGTGTATTGCAATTATGTGCCATAGCAACCCCTCTAAAAGCTCCTGGCATAAAGATAATGTGAACAAACACAGGCCAAGGTTACTATCACAAACACAACAGATTGCTGATGGAAACAGATAACCCCTAAAATGACTTTGTGTTCTGTTATTTCAAAAAATTATTCATTAAAATATGGTGTTTATTGCTCCAGATCCTGTACCATCATCCTTTATTATCTAAGTCAAGCTGTGTATCCTCAGTTAAGAGCACTGTCTTCCACATGTTTTATTCCTCCTGGTAGTCAGCCATGGTGAGCTATATATGCAAACAATATTTACTGGGGGCTTGGGGATTTATTTTGCTTTTGCCAGGATTACTGTGCTTTGCACAGTATGATTCTGCCTCAAGTGCTTAGCACCTGCTCAGTTGCAGCCAGAGAGCAGCTCAGGCCATCCATTCTAATGGCTTGTGACTAATGCTGCTCATCTGGGGTGCTTGAACCAAAAACTGGAAAGACAACACGCTATTTCTTCCTTTTACTGGGGAGTTTTTTTTCCTATCTTGGCAGAACATACTTGGGATATTCAGGTGAAAAATGTTAAAACAAAGTGAGAAAAGAAAAAAGAAACGGGTTGAGATTTTCTTTCATGAGAGGTCATTCAGAATCTTGTTTGAAGTAGCATTTTTTACTCCCTGTCATCAATATTACACAAGGCTTTGCTAATGTTTTTTTAGTAAATAAGATTGGTCCATATTACAAATTTTTCCTTATATGAAGGTAAAGTCCTCAATAAAGGCACGATCTGTGCTTTTCCTCTCAAATTATTAAGGTTATCAATGTGAGAACCTGGCCTAGCCATTAATACAGCACCTATTCTTCAAGCGATTCAAGTACCAAAAACAATCTTCACTCTATGAAAATTTAAAACCAAACTAAACAAAACACATTCACAGTTTGGAGCATCTTTCTTGATGAGAAGAAAGAACTGTCTCCAAAAGTAAACTCAACCCACTTTACATCTGAGTTCTGTATACATCCATCATTACACTGAAACAAACCCTGGGCAACTTCATCTCTACTGACCACACTGACCATATTTGCTTTCAGTTCCCAGATAAATTGGACATTTATAATATATAATATTATCTATTTTAATATATTTATAATATATAAAGCAGACTGCCCTGGAAAGTAATATCTCCAAACACATTCTATCAAAAGTTGAACAGGCTGAGTTTTCTTCACAACACAGAGTTAAACTTTGAATACATTTGAAGCTCACTTCTTGTGCCAAAATGAAGAAGTATCCAGCCACCTTGTAGAGGGACTTAACTTCAGGCTATATTGCAGCTGCTTGCAGACTCTGGCCCTCTATTAGAGGGCCAAATTTTTCTTCATTGAGACAGACCTTCAGTGTACGAAAAGGGATATATTTGAGTTAAATGCACCCTCTCTGGTGATGGTCACAAATATTAGTCCCATTCAAATACCTAGACATCTAGCTAGCTAAAATGAAGACAGATTTGTGTTAAACATACCAGAGATCTCTTGAAATTATCTTACTGAAATATTTGGAACTGACCAAAGGTTTTCAGATCTGACCTTAAGCTGAACCTTCATACCAGCCTGAACCCAAGCCTTTTAGAAATACTTGGAATAAACATCCTTTCAGGCTAAAACTTCAGTGTTTCATGTTCCTTTTTCTTCCAATTAGTCTGAAATCAGAGTTTTTCACGTAGTATAGGTGCCTTTCATAGAAGGAATGGTATAACCCTCTATAGACGGGACTTATAAAAATCTTGTGGTATATACTTTGGCCAACACCTCTAAGACACTGGAGACAGCTCTGAAGGTTTAGGTTCCTCTGCTAATAAGTAGAAGTCAAAGTAAATTTTTTTTAAAAAACACACGAAACAAAAACCACAAAAAACCCTCAAACCATCAACTGAGTCTAGCCCATGGAGATGGGAAATAATGGTAGGTGGTATTGATCCTATACTAGGACAGCAAAAGATGCTAATTGTCAAAATTGTAGGGTTAGACCCACGAAGAAGGTGACACAGCCAGTAAAGGTTTTTGCCGTTTTTAATCCTTTAGTGGTAAGTATCTGTCCCCAGACATATAGAATAGATTAAAAACCAAGACTAAACGAATTGGTAGGCATGTATATTCTTACTTAGCTAGGCAAGGTAAGGTTAAAGAACAGCATATGCTGTTATGTGCAGCAAAGATGCTGTTATTGATCAGCACTTCTGTCTCATATGAGAGTGGAGCAGAGCCCCACAGACTGAGCTCAATGAGAAGAACAGGTTGTGAGGAGCTGTGAGGTACAGCTGCTCCCACCCCAATCCCTCTCTGCAGCACAGTAATCTGACTGATCAACTCCAGCCCTCACCAAGCTGGAGAGAGAATCAAGAATTACACGCAGGGTAAATGTTTGTGTGTAACCAAACTTCCAGAACAGAAGAAAGTTCATTTCTACAGCAACATAATTCCAACAACATGCTTGATGCAATGGCACTTGCACAGGACAGGCAAGAAGACAAGAAGTATGTGTGCTTTGGGGAATAATTTTATGGGCTGAATGGTTCTGCAGGCCTTTGCTGTGTTGTTATTTTTAACTAGTTCTTTTATCTCTGATTTTAGAGCGTCGCTGTGAAATACAAGCAAAGTAAGTGAAGTACAAACTTAGCAGAGAACCTTGAATCAACACGTCTAATTCTTCCTCTTGGAAAGAGCACTCAGGGTTAAGAGGTTGCTTTAGTCTCCTTGTATATTCATTTTCTTCTCTGATTAAATTGTCTGTGGCAAATCAGAGTAAATGTCAACATAGTGTTCTCTTTTAGTCACTGTATCACTAGAAACTATGTACTCTACAGCTGACAAAAAGAAAGGATATTGTGCTAACACAATGTTTGGCAGACGTGACTTACAGTGCAGGTCTGAGGCTCAAATCCTGCCATATGGTAGGTTTGTTACAGATTATACCTTCTAGACACTGTACATGCAATTCACTCCACCAAAAAAAGCCCTCAGATGGCGATGATGATGCTTCCTGCAAACATTGTCTAGATGGGAAACTCTGCTCCAAAGAAACACTCAGCACCATATGCTGAGTTGGTTATTGCCTCTTGCTTATGCATGTGCTCAGTGTTCATTTTTAGGAGTCAGTAGACATCAATCTCTGGGAACCTAAACAGAAACAGGTTCAAGGCAGATCACACATACCACATTTACCCACACATCCTATTCTCCTGGGAAGTTTAAGAATGAAAGTTATAGATCCAGAAGGCTAGAAAGAGTTTCGCTGTCACACACAATACTACTGTATCAAATATTAGGACCAGATGAGGTTTAACACAGCTGGGAAAAGGACCCAGTGAGAGTGTTGGACCATAAAGGGAGAAGTGAGGATGGAGCCTAAGAAAGCTGGAAGGACCTAGGGAGGCTTTACTACCTCAATATAAAATGACAGATTGATTTGGCAGATTTAGAAAAGTTTTCCCTTTATACTGGTGTGTAAATAGCACACTGCAAGAACAGAAAGCCCTCATTCCTCTCCAAACCTGAACAGAGTAATTTGCACCTTGGTCACACAGGCAGATAGCTTGAACCTCAGCATGTTCCTGAACAGTAAAGCAGGGGAAAAAAGGGACAGTGAGTGGCAAAAGGACTCTTTTCTGGGTGCATGACCCACTGGTAGCACAGAAAGTATTTGGGCTCCCTGGTGTCCGCATCACTAAGTGGTGGAGATGCTCTGTGATTTGGGATCACCTTTAGTTTAAATGTTTAGGTGTTTAAAATGCCTCAAGTGTCTTAATGTTTGAAGTAATCCTTAGGTAGTCAGATCAATTTATCAATTCTGAGTATATTCTTATTTCCTTCCCAGGAGCTCTCTTATCATTGTGCTGCAAAGCCATCCTTTGAGGAGTCTCCAGAGCCATGTGGTTAGGGATGGGCCAGGACAGGGTTAAACCTTTATTCTTAGCAAGCATGTAGTCTAGTAATGGAAAATGTAAAGATAAAAGCCGCTGCCATCAGCACGTTTTCTTCCATATCAGCACTTTGATGTTGAAATCATTGTGGTTCAGAGAGAGCTGGGCCTGGTTGCTTTTCAAGGATGTAATGAGCAGTGCCTAATATGCTCATTATGGTAACTGTTACAGACATATTTCTGCATCTGAGCATATCACGACACCCCAGCCGGTCTCACGTCTGTGTGCACATGAGGCAGACAGCTGCCAAGCAAACATCCTTAAAGTGTATGCATCTTTCCAGCCCTAAAATGGACACACATTGATCCCTTCCCCACTCCAACAGCTTCTACAGTCTCAGAAGTCTGCTGCTCAATGCCTCCCTCTCCCCACGAGACCCTCATTAAGGTGTACACGTGCAGTGGCTTCAGGCCAGCCTTCTGCTCTGCACTCCTTAGCTCATTCCAGTGCACTGTGGTTGCACAGGTACACAGCAGATGCCATTATTTGAGTTGGCATTTACCAGCAATTAAAACACAATAACGATAGAGCTTGTCAAGACATTTTCTCTTCGTGGGATTGCTTGGGTTGTTTCCATATTATAAGTGAAAATAGCTGCAATCCCTGTTGACACACATTGACACCTCACCTAATGCACTAGTTTCTTTACATCTTGAGGGTTTTTGAACTTCCCAATCTCTGTCCTTTTGCAGTATGTTTTACGGTATTTTGTAAATGCTTTTTCTTCTCAGAAGTGAGTCATTTGTCCCTTGTCTGCCCCACACTGGTCCTAAATAGTACAAGTACTGAATAACTAAGTAATGTTGTAAACCCAGCCTTCCAGGGTTTACTTTTCTGGCAGTGAGGTGTGTGTGACTGGGTTGGCTTGTCTTTTTTACATCCCATCACAGATGTTGTGTATATCATGTGTATCTTACCCCCCACCCCCTCTGAACAACCATCAGAGCTGGAGAGGTTTATTTTATTCTTAATCAGAACATACTTTGAGGCTGATTATTTTTCTCTTCCATAGTCTTAAGTAATTTCTGACTGCCTCAGTCTTCAGTAAGAATTTTTGTCTATGGGAGAAGTCAGACATCTTGTGCTTCTAGGTACAGAAAACACACTCAGTGCTCCTCCAGGAAAGCTTTAGCACCTGAAACTCACCACTAGAATTCAGTGTCCTGAATTCAGCCAACCCTCATCACACAAGAACAAGACTTATGCAATGCATTCTACATTTTTTAAAAATCTGTTTCAGCCAATAAGACTACTGAATGTGAATTGCTTAATTGCTGCATTTGATATATAAATGCATGTAAGAAAGAATGAATGAAAATCAAGTCAGACTTTAGAGCAGAGAGTCTCATTCAGCAGTTCTGAGATAACTGGAAATGAAAGCAGGAACCTCCTTCATATCCATTGGATTCTTTGGTTGGGCCAGGAACAGAGACAGAGCTAAGAAAAATACGGTTAAAAAAAAAAAAAAAAAAAAAAAAGTAAGAAAATAAGATGACTCCTCACTTATTTTAATTAAAGCACTAAAGAGGCCTCTAGGTCCAGCCGGATCCACTGAATTGTCATCTTCAGTTTCTCAGCATAACATCAGTGCTGCATCATTTATGGAGGTGTATTTGCTTAAGAGTTGTCCTCGTTAAAATTCAATTACATTGAAACTATATAATCTCTCATTGTAATAACCTGATAAAAAGCCCTTAACTGCCACACCACGTGCCCATTTAGCAAGAAAATTAGCTCAGCAAAGCACATAGTCCTAATTTAGCAATTAGGTTGCAGTTTGTATCAGGCTATTTCAATAAGATTGGGAGGCGATTTACAAGGTAATTTTGCTCATTGCCGACTATTAAAGGCATGTCAATAGTGAACAGAATCCACAGTGCACATCTGCATAGAAAATGTCTTCGAGCATTTCTAAGAGTAAAAAAGCTATCGTGGAGTGGATCTTTTCTTTGTAGTATATTTGCCTAATCGGTGAATTATATTTTCTTTCTGTGCTAAAAGATGAAGTGGATATATGTCGCAAGAATGTATTACAAGATGAACTGTGTTCTTACAGCACCAGGGAATTGTCCTTGATTTTGAACGACTTGATTTTTTGAAAGCTTAGATGTGATTTTTAGGGTCAATTCAAAATCTCCTGAATTTACCTTAGAAATATTGAGTGGAATATAAGCTTATTGACTGTAGAAGAGTGTGCTGTGGATTAAATGGGGTTCTGTTAGGATCTGCTTGTGGGTCTGGATGACTTTGACAGATTTATTAATCATAAGGAGATCATAGCCTGTAGAGCTTTCCACACCTTGGCTTGAATGGGGGAGCTAACTTATGTCTGTGCAATGAATTCTCATTTGTTGAGAGGTGATACCAATGCCATGAACTGTATTTCTATAAGGTCCAAGAGAGTCAGCTTGGTACTGTTGACCTCCTCTCTCTCCAGCTTTTATCACAGACCAGGTAACAGAAAAACACATCGATGCAGCTTGCTCTCAGTATCCACCACTGTCAGCAGCAGGAGCTTTTAATTACTGTGGTATATGTGAAGCAGTTGACCATTGCCACTGAAAGCTAAAAGGTCTCCTAGAAAAAGAGTTAGTGATGAGTTCCCAAATTTTGCAACACACAGAAGCCTACTAGTGCCCTTTGCAGGTGTAGTGGACTGGTAAGTTTCAAAGACCATAGTTCCAGGAGTCCAGCTGCAAATTGGAGAATTTTCAACTCAAGATTGATGGGGAGAAGTCCAAGGAAGCAATGATATCCTGGTATTTAGGCTCTGGCTCCCAGAACAGTCAACATTTACTTGGACTAGGATCTGATATGATCAAGACAAGCTGGTTATACAGTGTCTTTCCACTTTGTCCTTTATTAGGCTGCCCAGTAGATGGCTTCTTTCCTTGGCTTTTTGGTGGTGTTTTTGATTATTGACTTTTTAAACAATGTTTCATGACACATTTCAAAAGCCCTTTCATGAGAGCAAATCAATAGAAGAGAGTTCTTTCTCCCTGGAGCTGTTTCCAACCCCACAATATTGCAAGGAAGGTGGCATGAGAATGCTTCAGGAATGAGGATACATTTTCTGAGGTTATTTAGAACATTTTAAATTCATATTCCTTCTAGCTATCTTTCAGTTTATATTTAAAGTTTCATTTTGGTCCCTTGCTATTCATTTTGTTATGAAGTGTTAATGGTTCTCTAGAAGTATACATCTTCTATTTGTAGGACTGATTTTTATCTCATACTAAGTCTCTTTGCCATGCTAATGAAGTGAATTACTAGCTTTAATTAATATAATTACTAGCTTATTTTCCTTGGTATTTTTTAATAGCAGAATTGAAATTCTGTTTGTTATTTATAAGTGTTTATGTAGAAACACAGATAGACTAATAGTTGTTCTGTTCTCATGTGCAATATCAGAATAAGATAAAGGGTTACCAGTAATAAACTAATGCTGAACTACCCAAACTAAATGGCTAATTAAATGAAACTTTTGTGCATATTTAGCTACACATTCCTTTTTTATGTGCAAAAGAATTATTACATCCATAAGTACCTTTTTGTCACAGATAAGGTTTTACATGCAAAATTATTATACATGTAATTTCTGTTGGGAGGCAATGCTAATATTTTTTCCCTTAGAAAAGTTGAGTTGCTTGGCAGATACGAATTTCACTAAGCAAGGACTTGATAGTAGACCACACATCTGTTGACTTTGGGGGTCCTGTATTATTCACAGAATTTAAGCTTCCATTTTAAAACAACTAGGAAACAAAACAACATTTTCATCAACCCTTGTAATTTTAGAAATACTCCTGTCAGACTCTCACTGTGATTTTTTTGCTCATTTTTGCATCTGAAACAGTCACAAATAGGAAATTGCAAGCTGCATCTGCATGATTACCTGACTTTTGCCAGTTTTCAATCAGGCCATTGTGGTTACACTATGAACCACTCAAAGTACAGAAAACCTGGGGTCGTCAGGTGGACAGACTTGTTTTGACACAGAGGAAATTGTTTATCAATGGCTCAGTGAATTCCTGTAGCCACAGCTCTAGGGATCACAGCTGCTTAGAATTTCTGCTGAGCTCCTGTGATAATGATGTGTGACTTTTGAGCTTTTGCTCAGAGTATTGCAAGATTGATGTTCTGTAAAGTTTGCAAGTGAAGAGTAGAAAGATATAAAGCGATCTGGAAATAGCTTGTCAGAAGTCATATAACCCACAGCTTGTCTTGACTCCACAGGCTTTTTGCACATTAAAAATCCCTAGTCTTTCGTCCTCATTGTTCTAAGGGAGGTTGCTCCTGTTGCATCCATTCCATGACAGGTTGGAACTGACATGATCTCTCAAGGAGCAGCAAGAGCAGGTTTCTTTTGAGGGTGACAGTAGAGCTAACAAGGCAGTGACTTCACTGGCAAGGACCCGGCCCCAAAGCATCTGAAGAAGAACAGAGCAGGTGTGGTCATGGTGGCCTCACACAGGCAACCAGGACAGTCAGAGAAGGAGCTGTGATGCCTGTGGGTACTCTCAGTGTCTGCTTGCAGCCTGTATAAGGAGCCCAGGAAGAGAACCTCCCAGCTCAGAGGAGGCTCTCAAACCTCATCAAGTGAATTATATTTACCTTTATGTGCTACTGTGGAACAGCTTTTCCTCTCCAGCCTCCGGGCACTACATAAACAAAGAGAACGAGCAGGCAAATGACTACAGGCTGACCTATTAAGAACTGCAAGATTTACTCTCCTACAGGCATAATTAGCATCCAAAGCAGCTGTACAACATAGTCTAATCCATACAAATTATCAGCACATCAATGACTGTGGTGTAAAATACTGCCCTGACCTTGAGTAAATTGTTTCCTTAGTCACGTATATCCTACCCTTTCCACCTACAGAATGAGTAGGGTTTAGAACCTGAACTCCTGTGTACTTGTAAATGGCTTTGAACACCATGGGTGAAAGACACAACTGAAGGGAACACTCACTGGAAGCGAGCACTTGAAAAGACATGAAGTGGAAAGTTCTGGAACATGGGCAAGTGACAAGAAGGAGCAAGGAATGAGAGAAGACCTACAGCTATGCTTGTTCCCTCTGATGATGCACACCTAAAAAAGGGACAAAAAAACCCAAGGAACAGAAAGGAAGTGGTAGGCTGCCACAATGGGCAGGCCTACCTGATTACATCAAACTAATGACCTCCCCACAGTGATTTATGGGCTAATCTCTCCCCAAAGGTGCAACTTATCAGTGAGTAGCCAGTACAATTAGGGCTGCTCCATGTATCACTCGAGGTGCTGGCTCCTCGGCAGGACTGTCTCACACAGGCTGTTATTACCACAAATGAAAGGTTTGCTTTCATTTCTCTGCTTTCACTTGGCACAGGAATTGCTGCTCAGGGCTGAAGAACACAGGAGGCTTCTGCAGCCTAAGCAGGGATCTGCTTAATTGATAGGCTTGAGCCAAAGGGGCTGTACAGAGAGACATAAGCTGAGAACAGGACTCAAAACTCTATAAGCAGGACAAGTGATACACTCAAAAACGGAAAACTAGCATTTGCTAGGGAACAGTCATACTAAGAAGAAACGTGATCTACTGAAAACTAACTCAAGCTCACTTTCTGTGTTGTCCTCTCTTAACAAAATAGGGCTTGAAAAATGGGCAGTTTAATGTTTTTGAACTGGAAGAAATGGGTATGTGTATTTACGGTTTAACAAATTAATGAAGAATTAATCCTCTATTATGCATAAATAGTGAGTCTTAAAATGCTTAAGATACCATAAAAGCAGTAGCACAAGTAGCAAGGGATCTATACAGAATTCAGTCTGATGTTTTAAAGCATAAGGGAACCACTGCATCAGCAGTGAAACAGTTAGCTCTCCTCTATTGTTGCTATTATATATGCCCAAAGAATTGGCTGTAATTTAAAAGACCATAAAACCTGGTTTAGATTCCCTGAGTTAGAGAGATGAGCTGCTTTCACAGCTTACAGGCTAGTGGTTACAAATTTTTACCATTTGTTATGGTTCCTGAAGAGATATTCTCAGTCACATGCCTTTTGTGGAAGAGGTTTGTTGTCTTTCTAGGATGCTCTGAGACCAAAATAATGCCATTGAAAGTCAAGACCTAAATCTGTATACACGGAGAGTTTGGATGATAGTTTTACTTTACTGAGATAAACACCAGCCTTAACAAAGAGCAGAGCTCCTTCTTTACACTTTCTTTCAGCTTTCATTAGTGTCTAAATCTGCCAGTCTGGAATAGTTCCTTTGTCAGAGAAATATAGCCAAAGAGATGATTCAACTTTGTGCTGTATGTGAAGCAGCTGAGAGCTGCAGTACTGATGAGGGAATCAATAGAAGGGCATGGATAACAGGATGAGTGGGAAGTCTTTCACACTTTGCAGGCTTCCCCTGGGAAGTGTGCTGCTGAGGAAACGATTGTTTTTATAATGGTGTTCACTGCAAGCATGAAAAACTATGCTGAATTTATCCTGCTTATTCTTGCACTTCCATACAGCTTCATGGCTCCATGTGATCTGTAGAGCAGATCAAAAGGCCACCAAGTGCATAATGGACTGTCAGCAAAATCGTGGGATTGAGAGAGGTTCTCATTGCGCATGAGTGGAAGGAGCAATTTTGAAGTCAGCAGGATGAGAGTTTTGTCTTCCATGGAAACTAGCAGGTAACATGGACCATATTTAGAAATAAGAGCATTGGCAGGATACAGAAACAGTGCTTATCTGAAAGCCTATCCTACAGGAATTGTTGTGGATATTTTTTCTGCCTAGGAAGGGAGGAGGAAAATGTCCATTTTTATTGCAAATGCCTCCCAGTCACTGACTTTTTCCTGGATCAAAGGAATGAGATCTTCCTTTGGAGGTATGGAAGTAACATTTTTTTCCTGTTAATTTTTGTAAAGCAAAATGGAGAATTCTAGGTTCCTTTTTTAGCCTGTATATTTCCAGGTTTGAAAAGATTTTAAGGAGAATCTTGTGGCTTAAAACCAGGAGCTGAGGAAAATGGGGGCAAATCTGTTCTGAGGCTATAATGGTAAAAAAGGAAGGGAAGGAGGCAGGAAGGGAATACAGACATAACTGCCTAAGTGTTAAATAACTTTTAAGTGTTTAAACCATTGTTTGTGTTTGATTTCCATTTCCATGTATGTCAGTTCACATCTGTGTCCTAGTTCTAATTCTGCCCCTAGGACAATGGGTCATTGCCAGTATTCCAACCCTTCTGTAAGGTGATTTTCAATGGCTGCCTCAGCAAATGCCTCCTCCAGCTCAGAACATCTTTAGGGAAACAGAAAAATTTGGTATTTGAAAGCAAAGCTATGCTGTTTGCTCCTGAGGATGTGAGTCGTGCTAATCTCTGAATGCCTGATGTAAGGTGCTTCCAAGCCTTAGTCCACCCTCCAGGCTTGTGCAACATCCACTGTTGCCCAGTTGGATGAACAGAAGCCACCTTGGGGCAGAATATAGCCTGGTCATTTCTGAGACCTACAAGTGCAGATATCTGCAAATATCTTTGCGAGTAAGTCCATAACAATAAAACGATCAATTATCAAGTGATGAATTAAGAAATAATTCAACAGATTTCGTAGCAAACAAAATAGGTTTACCCAATAAAATACTGAAACATATGTTTTACTACAAGCAAAAGAAAGAACTGACCACATAATTAAAAATTAATTTGTGGAACATTGTGTGGTAAGATGTTGTAGGAATCAAAGAAAGGTTCATTCAAAAGGAGTGAGAAACATTTATTCAACTAGGTCATTCAGGGTCTATTAAACTTCATGGTCTAAATACAACCTTCAGCTCAGCAAGTCAAAGTTTATTGGCACCCGGGTGGGTGTTTTCTGGGAAGTGAGCCATACCAACACTATTCTGATCTGCATCAGCTGCTAGAGATGGGATAGGGGCTTAAAAAAGGTGTCAATCTGACCCAGCACAGTTGTGCTTGCACACTGTAGTTCCTAGATTCAGTACTAAATATCCTTACCCTCACCAGCTCTGAAAATGTCAAATATAATATTCCAGTTTCCTCTTTCTGCTGCTAGACAGCTGCTGCTTTCTTTCTCCATAAAGAATTATAGCATGGTTTGGCCATCTTTTGTGCTGGTGTAAGGGCTTCTGGTCCTAAGAGTAACAGGAATTATTCACTGCTCCAAAGCATTTGCAAGCTGGGTTGCATTGTTTATCCTCCACTGTACTAGGAAAAGATACCTTTTGACTGCTGGCATTTCAAATACAAATCACTGAAAAGAATCCATGTCCTCAAGGAAAAAACCCAAACAATTAAACATGTGGTCCTATAATCTTCAGTAGAAAATGGACTATCCATTCCATTAAAGAGCAAGGGAACAGCTATCATTCATACTGAGAAGTGTGGAGTGCTGTGGTGGACAACACTACACCAAGAGTAAATGAATTCTTTCTTACTATTTAGATAGTACTGATTTCTAGATTACAGATCTACTTTGTGGGCATGGCACGTATGCACTCCTTTCAGCTCATATCAGCATACTGTTGATCTCTGGACTGTCACCTCCACACACTTGGAAGATCACAGTGCTTAGAGGTGACAAATAGTCCCATCTAGGGAAAGTTAAAAAGTGCCTTTTTCTTATTTCATTACTTCTTTCTTGCACAGAGACACACTGTGGCACAGAAGTAAATGAGCATTAAAGTGTGAAATTAATTTCTGATTTTCAAACAAAGGGGAAGATGGGACCATGTAAGAACAAAACATATTCACAGCAAAGACACTTCAGAATACCTCATGTTGTCCCCCAGAATGCTTCACATTGTCCTACTCTGTCAATGCCATTGCACCTACAGGACTACCACTAAACAACTCAGACTACATGATCAGACTTTGGTTACAGTCAGATCTCACTGCAGCTCCAACTTCAAAACCCCTACCTGGAGATGAGAGGATTCTACCACTGACTGTAACAACAATGAAGTGTAGATGCAGTCTAGATTAAACCAACCTCAGATGAGTGTGGCAGGAAAGATCGCAGCAGTGGTGCACATCTGATTTTGAAAAGGAAAAAGGTTTGGACCATTTGGGGCAGAGGAGAGCACAGTCCACAGTCATGATTTGGGCAGTTTCCATAGCACTTTCCACCCTACTTTTTTGTCAAAGAGGTTCAGCACTCTTTACTTCAGACAATAAACCCATCCTTGCTTATAACTGAGAGGCCAACTTCGCTGTGCTGGTAATCTTTTATGTGACTCAGGCTGTGAGACATGCTTCCAATACTCCTAGTTTGTGTTCAGTTTGTCTTACCCAAATGTTTTTATTTAAGAGTAAAGAAATTAAGTCAGGAACCCATAATGACCATCCCTGGATTTTTGTCGTTTCTGAAAATGCTGTGAGCTTAACCTTCCAAAGCAACAATGCTTTCTAAAAGGAACAGTTGTAGCCCATTTCCATCTGGATCCATATGAAGGGGATAGAGAGACAGAAAATAAGCTCACTGCAGCTGTGTTGACTCAAATTGCTTGGCCTTCAGGAAATAGACTACACTGTCATTCAGAAAATGTTTTTTGACAGCTTCCCTGATCATCCCCATCCACTAAGGAATTATGCACCAGAGCAGTCATTCCCACATTCTCTGGTAAGGTCATTGATGCAGCTACTGCTGCTGATTTGATATTGTCCAGATTTTACTTTTCCCTTACTTGTGAAGCTGGTGCATCTGTGCACACACTCTGGGATCCTATAAGATTAGGGAACCTTTATTTTTGTAGACCACTGCCACAGTGTAATTTCCTGCATTGTCTATATCAGGAAAAACAGTAGTCTCCAACACTGGTCCCGCTCAAAAGCATCAGCATGTCTGCCCACTATCTGCACACATTGTACTTTTCCCTCTGAAATTCCAGAGATGCCTGCATAGCTGCCTGGTGACTGCATAGCAGCAACAGAGAACTAAGGCTGACTTCTTAGTAGAAAAATATGAGCCTGTAGAAAAAAAAAAAAATGGATGGAGCATCACAGTACACTTTCCCTGTGATAGAATATTATTGATCTTGTTTTCACACTGGAATCTGAGATGGAAACTGAAAAATGCATTCATGCTTATTTACCACAAGTAATGGAAGAGTTAAGCAGAGAAGCCTGATATTCGAATTCTGGCTTTTGTACCTGTCATCCCTTCCTTCCCTTTCCTGTTCTAGTCAGAATTTTCCTTCCCTACTATCTGTGATAGGTCCCAAAGAATTCTGGACACTGACGGGTGAATCTGGCAATTCACAGTGTGCACAGGCCCATGCCAAGCACTTTGTTAGAAGCCAGAAGGAAAAAGCTTGTACAGTTTTGGGTTTTTTTTATACAAGAAGCCCAAGAAAAGCCATACTATTAGAACACCGCATCCTTCTTTCCTGGCATGGCAAACACACTTCCCATGAGGAGAATCTCACACAAATTTTAAATCCAGCAGAAAACCTCCTATGTGATCAGAGACTGGTGGATATCATATATGCAGAGTGTGAAATGAACATAGTTAATCTCTCTCTTTTTTTTGAGCAAGTGAAACAGCTATTAAGAAATACAGCACAAATTTCTGTCTGAAAAGCTATTTCTTGCATACATAAAACACAACAACTCCATCTCCCTTTTGGGTTTTACTGGAAAAGGCCAGTGATTTCTCATAATTAAATACAATTGCTTCAGTTGTATGGACACTGTCAATAAGGAGCCATGTTCCTCCTGCAAAATTCATTGATATTTAAAATGCAGCAAACACATTGCATTTTAAAAAATATGTAACTATCACTGTTATTGGGGGACTTCCTTTTTCTATTTTGGGCTTTATCAGAAATTAATTTTTGTAGGTTTCTTCTGAGATCTCTTTCTTATAGAATGTGTTTTATGAAAAGTAGTCACGGTAGTAAGTGTTTTCTTTGAAAATATTATCACCAAGGTTTTTAGAGACCTGTGATTTGTTTTTGTTCATTCAGTTTCATCACTAAACCAGTGTCTCTCACCGTTTATACTGTACTGATGCAGTATTCCACACAGACCCGGCTTTCTTTTAATGCCATGTAATGCAAATTTCCTTTGAAACGATTTCACTGTGGAAGTCAACATCTCATATAAATACAACATTAACTAGCCATATACATTTCTAATATCAGTAGAATCTTGTGGTTTGACAGTTGATCACACTCTTCCTTCTACATCTAAATTTATTCATGGTTGCTATGTCAGTCCTATCCCTACCTCTGAAGAATTTCTTCACTCTTTTTTATTTTTTTAAATAAGGGACTTTGTTGATTCCATCAACCTCTACAACAGATGAGTTAAGTTTTAGCTATACCACATATCTGAATATATGGATTTCTAGCACTGTACAGGTTTCCACACTCTCTGAAGCTTATATAAAAAAAAAAATAAGTCCACATAGTTACAAGCTTTGGCTCAGAAAGCAAGATATAATTGGGATTTGTCATGTTGATGTAGAGAGGTCTATAAAGAACATCAGGAATATTCAGTGATTCTCTTCAATTTATGAAAAACATCCTCTCAAAATCTTTTTTTCCTCTGTGTTACTCATGTTGCCCTTGTATTTAACTGTAATTTTCAGTCTTACGTCTTTGCAGTTCGTACACAGAATGATACAGCACTGAATTGAGCTCCAAACAATTTCAAGTTTACATAGCTACAAAAACTGCATCACCCAAGAGGCTATTGCATTTACCAAACGGGTGTATTTCATAAGAACAAGCAAGTTCTTCTGCAGAAATGTTCTCCCTCATGTTTTAGCATCAGCTGGAAAGCAGATGTCTTGCTACCAAGAAAACATTTCCTTCTCAAATTAAGTGGTAAAGTATTTGGAGTGCACTTCAAAGGACTTGAGGTAAAGATTTTAAAAGAGCTGTATGTAGAAAGAAGAAAATATCTTGTGAATTTTTGAGATAGGAAAAGAGACAATAATTGTTCCAAAGCCCAAAACACTGCTTTACAATCTTTTTTTAAGATTACGAGGTTTCTTTTGCCATGTTTTATTTTCAAAATGCATCATTAATTCAAGCAGCTGAAATTGTTTTATTCAGAACCCTTTTTACTGCAGGCACCTCATCATCTTCTTCCCCTTCCAAAATAGACACAGAACAAAACAACTCAGAAAGTCAGTTTGTTGATTATACTGATCGTATCTTAGAACTGATAAAAGTCCATAATATTTTCAGGTTTTTTTGGCTTTGATTTTTAATTCTGACTCTCTGTCACCTCCCAGACTGAGAAGAATTTTACTGTGAGCAGAGTACAGGAGTGTAAGATTTTTCCCAAACTAGCTGAATCTAGATTGAAATCACTTCTGGGCTCTATTTAGTTATTTGCGTGTCTGGCTTCAAGGAAGCTTAATAAAACTATGCATGTAAAGAGGAAGAGAAGCAAAAGTGAACACAATTCAGCAAAGTCCTGAAGCTAAACAAGGGACACAAGCAGCTCTCCATTCTGTTCATTAAAAAACTTTTCTTTAATCAACCTCAGTTTATGGCCCTCTCACGCCTCTCTAGATGGCCCCACTTATTTCTGTGTGCTTTACTTTGTGCTTTGTTATTTTTCGATTCTGTGTGCCATATCTCTGCCCTGACATCAGGAATCTGAGTTTTTTGAAAAGAGACTTAAATTTCAGCAGTATTCGACTCATGTAATGTTCAACATCTGCAATACAGATGGCTGCACTGAAGACAGTTTCCCTACAGTCTCCTCAGTCACTGGACACAAGTGACAGTGAAGATTAATTACAACACCCAGCTCAGCTATAGATATGTATGTTGCAAATGTTAGTATTTGTCCAGATTAATCCTATCCCCAGGGTCTGACTGAAAAATCTGTCTTTGATTCTGTTCTTGTTAAACATCATTTCCATGTCTATTTCTTTCCTACTTGCTGTCAATGGAAGCAACTTTCTTCTCCCACTCTCTTTTCCCTACTCCCACCTTTTGTGGACACACACAGCCAACATATTCTGTAGGACCTGGGCACCCTGGAACAGAGGTCATTGACACATTTTTATGAGCAGCCTTTTCACAGACAAAGGGACCTCACATCTTCCTGGCAGGACACCAAAGTACAAAGCCACTGAGGGATTTGCCACTTATGCCACACGTGAGCTCCATCCTGAGCTGAAACTCAACTTTTCCTTTTCCCTTGCTGAATGTGTCATATTCAGAAGCTGAGATGCAAAAAGTCCAACTGAAATATTTCATTGAAATTTGATTTAATGCTTTACTTTCTCAAATGTAATAGTTTTGCAAAATAGCTAATATGATAGCAAAAATCCCACTATTTACTTTTTACCAGATACAAGTCTCCTATTGTCCCAGAAAAGCATGTGTGCTACAAGGACTGTTGTCTGTCCAACACTAGAGACAATGGGATGGAGATTTTCAAAGCTATCTGCAGGACACTTAGACCTTCAAAGACTCCATTGAAATTATTTCTGTAGGGCATTTGTTTCACTGCAGAATTAATTCTTTTGAATAATATTAAGTCCCCTCTAAGGCCTCCTGAGCTTCTTCAGGACAGGTGGAATATTATTATAGTACCAACCTATATAATTATTGCTCCAGGGATCAATGGGCAAAACTTGGGTCTGCAGAGAAATAAATGTATTAAAAATGTGAAAATCATTGGGCAAAACTTGGGTCTGCAGAGAAATAAAGATATTAAAAATGTGAAAAATGTGTCTCAGAAGAAAAAAATTATCTTATTTTCCAAGATCACACAGCACCTGTTTGAATTTCCCTGCTGGGATGAGCAGAATCCTAAAGTCTGCTGCTTCTACTGCCCTTTCTGATTTGCTTTGCCATATGCAAACATTTCCTCCCACACAAAAAGGAGATTTTTCCTCCTTTCTGCTTCATTTATTCAATTTTTTAAAAAAGTCATAGTTACAGATCAAAGCTATTCTCTTGCTTTTGGAAAAAATAAAAACCCTCATTTCTCTCTGTTTATCCTTATATGCATATATATGTATGCATATATATAAATACATGGGGAAAAGTGTTATTCAATTTATCTGAGAATTACTGTTACAGTAGTATTGAAAGATGAAAAAAAAATTGTTTTCACTGTATAAAATTGTTACATATTAGTATTCATGTTTGTGTAGTGGATCCCACTACAGGTTGTGCAAGCCTCATTCCTAAAGGTCAACCTGAATGTCTCCACCATGAAGCTCAATTTTCAGTCTTCTCCTGCAGGACATTTCTGTAACTGTGAGTTCTTTATTATCTATGACAACTGAGTGACCATGAGGTGCATGTGTTCACATAAGGACTGCCTCCCTTCTCAATCTTATTTCTCAGGTTACAAATTTTACAGCAGGTTTTGGCAATAAATGAACTGAGACTTCAACAACTGAGCTGAAGCATAGGATGTGATAGATAAGTCTGAGAAATCCAAACAATCTGCTGACCTTGGAAGTGAAAAAGTTTTGTAACCCAAGTGCATTGTTTGGATTCTTTATGCATTAACACTGATACATAAAAAAACATGAAAGAAAAATCTCTTGGATGCAGAATGCCCAGCTGAGTTCAGGCACATTGCATATAGATTAATAATTTGGATGTCCTTCAGAAAGTTCATCCAAAGACTTTACAAACCCCTGGGTTAAAGACATTCTCTACTCTTAAAAAAAGTGCTCTTTTATACACCTCAAGAATTTTGGTACATTTCAGGCTTGTTTAGGAAGCCCAGATTACACATTCAGAGGAAAAGGCACGTGTTTAGACCCTTGTCAGGGTGGCCCCAGATGCTGCTCCACTCTGTGGTCCAGGGTTGACACCCATCCAGATGAGTTAATGGATGCTCTCTCATCTCTCTGGATCACCCTTCAGATTGTGAGGGTCACTTCTCAGAGTATGGGGCACAGGGGAAAAGCATTTCAGGACTCCACAAGGCTCATTATGGGATGCTTAGCTGAAGAACCAAAGGTGAGAAAAGGGATGGGTGTAGGTGACTTGGGAACACACATGGGAAAACAGAGGAAAAAGTGAATAAAAGGGGATGATTGCTGATATACAGATTGCTGTTCAGTGCACTTTTGTGACTGTGCACAGTGCTCAGCAGAGTCTGCTTTATGTTATTGAATTCCCTTTCTAAGGATTTTTCTATTACATGTGCATATGTGGAGGTCTAAGTGACAACAGCTGGAGTGGGATCCCAGCTCAGAAGCCCAGGTGTCGGTGCTGCAAGCAACTGGAGGATGTATAAGTGTGTATGGAAGTACAAATCCATGAGTGAGTATGTGAGCTTTAGTAAATATTGAGCCAAGCTTGCTGGTGAAATGGCCTGGGGATCAGATGTGCTTGTGTTTCTGAGGGGGAAGCCATGCAAGGATCTGGCTACCAGAGTGGCCAGGAGAGTCCTGGTCAGCCATCAGTGACCTCTCTGTATGCACACATATATTTGTGTATGTGCATTTCTGTGAGCAGCAGGGCTTTGCCAGCAGCTGCAGAGGGGCTCTGGACCTCGGGTTCCTATGTCCAGGTGCTGGGATCTGGGGAGGCTGGGATCCAGGGGGCAGGTGCTGCCTAAGACCACCTGCTAGACAGACACACATGGTACAAATATTCATATGTATACACACATATATCTCCTACTCATGGATCTTCCTCCTAATCAGTCAGGGGAAAAAAATGAGACTGCTGAGGTGGGTTATGCTTGTGCCAGTGCTGATTAGCCTGTCTGGGCTGATCTGTGTGTCCAGATGTCTATGTATGTGCTCTACATGTGTGTTTCTGTGCATGAGCCTACTGGGAATCCACGCAGAGCTGGGGAGTGTGGAGCTGTGACAGCCTCACCTCTATCAGGTCACTGGATTTCACATGTAAAAACACAGAGACAATAATTTGCATTTGTTTTACTTGTGAAATGGGACTTGAAGTAAGAAACTTACATTTCTCTCTGAGTCTCTCTTGAATCATTACAGCTCCTGCTGAAGGTTTTGCCAGCCCAGCTTCTGGAGTGAAGAGTCTGTAATAATAATATCAACATAGTGCTTACATTGCAATCTCTGTCTGAAAAGCTCTCTGAAAACATCTGCTAATTAATTCAATTAATTAATACAATTAGTCTGTAAAAACACTACACACTCCTCAAGTCATCCACTTATAAAGCTTTTCCCTTCTAACTTTTAAGAACTAAAAATATAACTGTGTTCAATTCCCTTAATACCTGTCATTCTTACTCTGTTCCAATTAAGAGCTTACATATTCCTACCTAACTAGAAATAGAGAGACAGTGTGAGAGGAGGGAAGATTGTTTTAGAGTATTAAAGAGAATGTAATTAAATATTTGTTCAGGAGTAATTGTGCATAAATTGCATGAGAATTAAGTTTCATATCATTAGTACATCTTAATTAGTGTCTTTTCATGATCAATGTTTAACTCACAATTGTTTTGCTTTATTTTAAATTAAGTACTTCTTTGTAAACCGTTTACTTAAAGCCATTGCTCATAACATTTTTTCTTGGTACTAGAACTGATGTTTTTGATGTTATCAAATGTCTGTAGGTGCTCACTACAATTTCCCAGTCATAACAGCTCAACTCATTCCTCACAATAAGTGAAATTAATTTCAGTATTTCTTGCCTTAGTTTTTGGAGTATTTTTATATATCTATAAAAAAAGACATGGGTGAAGTAAACTTGTGTACTTAGCTGGAAGCAGCAGTCTTCTCTAACTTTTGGAGATGAAAGGTTAATTACATCAGGGAAAAGGCATTGCAGTATTAAATAATAGAACAGGAAGACGTGAATTAAGCCTGAGCATCTTTTGATCTGTATGATGGAGCACAGTTATAACAGCTGCATCAGAGCTACCTTGGCTGCTGGAGGTCATCTGGTCAAATATTGCTGAATTATGCAGGAACAGGCAATTTTATGGATAATAAAAATACTAATAGAGTTTTGCATAAGCATATTGCTTCCAAGGAGGATGACTGACTCATTATCTTCAGAAACATGAAGTTTTTGGCAGCTCCTAAAAACCAGATTTCCATCTGTAACTAAAGTAGTAATTCAAGATAGAAAAGTCTATATCTTGGTCACAGAGATGGTATAAATTGCCATTGAAAGATCTGTAGGAGGACAAGTAATTAAAAAAACCCCAAACAAACAACAAACCAAACCAAAAGCCAAAAAAATCTCGCAGGCCAGTGTACTCAACAT
Organism: Sturnus vulgaris; assembly: GCF_052056855.1. NCBI lineage: Eukaryota > Metazoa > Chordata > Aves > Passeriformes > Sturnidae > Sturnus > Sturnus vulgaris. Next base: position 30,111,373 of record NC_142245.1, read on the forward strand.
GAGATTTTGCACGTGTTTCTCTTTCCACATGCAACTTTCCATATGTTAACTATACATGTCCATGTTTCTACATTCAATATGTCACATCTCCATTTCTATTTTTCATCGTTTTAGTGTGGAAAATTTGTGATCTTGTAATCTTGGTTCTCTACTGAAAAAACAGGATGACAGACAACTGTTAGCAATTATCTAAGGATAAGCGTATTGACAGTTCTTATTGATGGGTAGTTTTGCAAGTCATTCTGAGAGTATAAGAACAGCTCTTCTGGATCAGACCACTGGTGCATCTAGCTAGATATTCTCTAAGAGAGCAATGCAGCCCGAACTTTTAAGGTAATCCATTCTCTTTGTATTTTTGTATTTTGTGTGTGTATCCACATTGTTTTATTAGGAATAATAGAAGCATAACCCTGTTAATCCCCTCTAGAATCTTGTTTGTGAATATGGGGTCTGTGAATCTGTCTAGTTTCTTATTCAGCATTTGAATACTATCTGCCTCTTGAGCTTCCTGTGCCAAAGCTGTTGCAGTAATTTCATTAATCATTACACCTAGTTGAAGAAAATAACACCTCCATGATCCAGTTGATGTTTCTTCATCAACACGTCATATTTAAGAAGTTCATGTCAATTGTCAGAAACACTTCAAAAGAGTAGCAAATAAATGTGATTTCGAGTAGGCCAGCACCCTTTTGCCTGAGAACATTCATTGAAATAACAGTAAAGGTGAGCCCAGATCTTGGAAGTCTTTGTTGAAAGCTTTGTTGAGCCACTCTGACTGGGCTGTACTTGAAAGGCACTGCACAATCACAGAGGAGGTGAGAAACAGGAGGAGTGAGGTTAACTGGTGATTAACCACCACCACTTCTCTTCAGGTGGAAGATGAAGCAGCCCTCACTGCATGCCATGCCCCCAGAGTAACAGAGCTGCTGCTGCTGCAAACAAGGTGTCAGTGGGCACAAAGGGAAAGATCGAGAAGTGGATGTGTTAGTCAGTTATAGTGGGACTGCAGGATGTCATCACAGGGTGGACATGGGAGTCACAGATACAGATCTTTGGGTTATATCCAAAAAAGTTGAAACTAAAGGCCAGTCTGAAAAGAACTACTAGGACAAATTGAGACTGACAAGATGAGCTTAGCTCCTTTAGCTTCACTAAACATGAGGGTGAATTGAAAGATTTGCATCTTATAGTGTCTTATAGCCTCAGTTTCCTCTGTTTGAGAGTCTGAGAAATGCTGAAAATACACAAAGTAAATATTCATGAAGGAGAGAAGCTATTCCTGTTAAAACAACAAGTTCACTTTTTAAGTTAAAGCATAAAAAAATTGATGTAAATTGGCTAAGCTAAAAATTAGGTTTCAAGCAAAATTCTGAAACAATCTTTCCATAGTAAAAATAGGGACAAAACTAATAATTTTAAGAAGTGGCTAAATCATGTCATTGAAAGGGTAGATAATGAAGTTACCAGTAATCATTGAAGGCCAGATTTGGTGATCTGGGAATTTGTCTGTTCTGAGGACTTTCTGACAGTTGATCCACTATGCTTATCTTCAAGGGGTAACATCCAAGGTTACTCACACCTGGAATGGAAACCAATATTGTTTAGTAAGACTTGCATGAGCCTCCTGTGGCAACCTGATGGAGACAATGATGTGGAGGCAAGAGCAGTGATAATCTCACCCCATTCTCCCTCTGGGTTCATTGCCCTGTTGCACTCTGCTTTGATTGCTTCAGTGCTAAACCTGATACCTGTGGACATTCATTCTAAAACTATTGTGACAGGTGCCTGCTTCTGTACAGACCTCTCTGAGAAATACCTGAGTGGCTAGCAGGAACCTTTTCCTTCAAGAACTGTAAGGACTTTAAAAGCTACTCATTTTATAAGAGTTGCTATTTCAATGATAATTAAAGAAAAAATTGAACATAAAAACCCCCAGGTATTTATTTGGCCATTTTCTTTTGATTTACTTTGGACTTGAAAACATGGAGACGTGACAGAGGAAGAAAAATCAAGTTAGGAATATACTCAGAAATTAAATGACCAACCTTGATCTTAACTAAGATATCAAAGAATAAAGTTTTGGTAATCTTCTACATCATGTATTATATGCTGTCAGTGCTGTAAATATGTGTGTGTCTTTTCACACTCTGACATGCTGACATGTTAATATTTTAATAGTTTCCTAAAAATTTTCTCTCAGCCACATTTTCAATTCACCAAGGACAGAAGGCAAGTTTACATATCTATATGATCAACATCCAGACTTTTCAGATATTCTATTGAAATAAATCAGACACCATTAATGTGATTCAGCGATGGTCATATCCTACAAAATGCAAGAGGTCCAGTCATTTTTAATGTAGCATTTAATATTAAAATCTCAGAAAAGTACAGCACTGTACTGTGCTGTGCTTTCACTTCGTGAAAATACAGTTCAGCTAGGGACCTTAGACTGCTGAAAATTGGTCTTTAAATCAATCTGATTATAAGTCATTTACAAGGCTCAGTTCCACTTTCAGAGTCAGCTGGAACCTTAGCACTGACTGCAGGGAGACCACAATCTATCAGCAGGTCAATATTTAAAAGCAAGTAACCAAAGCACTATTTTTAACATGTAATACTTGATTTAAAGAATGAAGAGCAGGGTGTGAAAGAAATGAGAACAAGATGTGTGTGCAAAAGTGTAAGAGAGATAGAGTTATAAATACCAATAGGAAAGAGCCATAGGTTTCTGATGGTGATATTAATGAGAGAAATGTGAAGAGAATCTTCATATTTGGCTAGTGGAAAAATTCAGTGATTTTCTAATGGTAGGTATTGAAACCTCATATCACCAAATGGATTTAAGGTAAAGCACCGCCACTCAGAGGATAATCTCACAGTTGTGTCAGGCTGGGGGTTGGAATAGATTCTCTGTTCAATACTTCAGTTCCTGCATTCTGCCATTCTGTCTATCAGATGCATTCACTTTCCTCTTTTGTGAGACATATAATCATTCCATTGTACTGCGCACTGCTAATCTTTTGCTGCAATTTCTGAAATCTGTGAAATCACTTTTTATGCAATTTATATTTCAAATCTCTTCAGGGTAGATTTGTGGCTTTGTATAAGTCTTTTTCCCTTGTATGAAATGTATCAAAAAACAAGATGCAGTCACAAAATGTTCCCTTTACTGGATGACTGCACATGTTCATTTGATTTTTATCTTTCTGAAGACAAATGTATCATCACATTCTCTCAGGAACTTGTAGTGAAAAACTTGAAATACTTTCTTTGCATTCTTATAAAAGTTATGATAACATTCCTATGACTGAAACACAGCTCTGCCTTATAAAATAGATGAAATGCAATTTTCCTTATGCTTACCAAGATGTATTAGTAGGCATGAATAAATGATCTCAACAACTTGCGCTACTGGAGTCATGCAGGAGTCCCATTGCATCCATACCCTAAGCTGTAGCCTGCTAAAGGGAGGATTTTATATAAGCCTATTACTTCTGAAGTTTGTTGGTTTTACACAAAAGCCCTCCTCAAAAAAAAAAAAAAACAAAAAAACCCAAAGAAAGCCAACAAAAACAACAACAACAAACTAAACAAACAAAAAAACCCCAGAAACTAAAAAAAACTAAAAACCAAAAAACAAACAAACAAAAAAAACCAAACAAACAAAAAACTCCTCACAAAACCAGCACTATTACACTATTTTCACTTCCTCTTAGACACATACCCAGAGCAAAACCAAACACCTTCTGGACATGAATTGTTAACTTTTGTGAAAATGCCCACAGGTGATGGCATTAGCTATCACAGACTTCTTTGAGGTATTGTGGGCACATTTCTCAAATACTTTAGACTCTTCCCCAAAATGCCTTGAAGACAAGCCAGTCCTACTGAGAAGGAGAGAGGCTAAGACCCTTTTGCATTGTGCTCTCACTGATTCTCCTGGGAAGCAATTGAGTTGTGAGAGTTTGGGCTTGCACAACTTTCCTAATCAGAGAATTACTACACATCTAAAGTAGATCTCAGACAGCCTAACTATATCTCTGTCTGAGCCAAAATCTCCTCTTCAGGCTTCACAAAGCTCTTGAGTGTGGCTGTGTCATAGATGGCATTACAGATATGGACAGAAAGTAGATTTATCCCCACTTATGATTTCTGTAGACTGAAAGGAATAGATGATGAAGACAAGGCAAAAGTGGACTTTGAACAGTTTTATCTTTCCAACAATATGCTTATCATATATCACACGACGTGGTATCTTAGGGGGTTTCTATTACATATCAGTGTCTAAATCAGTCTCATTCTAGGTTGTTATTTCCTTAATGATTTCTGTATGGTGATCTTCCCCTTTTGGGGGATCCAGCCCTACCAGTATTAATAATTACTTAATGTTTGTCTCAAATGCCTAGGTTACAGCATAAAAAGAATAAACTACCAGTAAAGCAAAAGCCATAATTTTTTTATTTCTTCTGTTTCTAGATCTCAGTTAATTAAAAAGCCTAATGTACTATGTCTACATAGTGTACACCTACTGGACATGTATAAGGTGCAAAATCATACAATTCACCTGGTATATTGAATTTTCTGCAGTGTTCTACTTTCAAATTTAACCAGTCCTGACAATTTGCTCCAAGTGGAAAATGCACATACTTATCCCAGTCACTACAAAGGAAATTCTGAGCCTTTAATGGGACCTGTTCTATTCAGTCATATAATTTTTGCCCTTAAAAATTTTTCTTTAAAAACTTTAAACAAAGCAACCTAGGAAAGTTTCAAAATGGTCATTTCAAACAAAGCTTCCATAACTAATTCGAGGAATTGCAGAAAATTATAGCTATATTTTAAATCCCTCAACAATTTTTCACAGGTAACCTAGAATATCAGTTTTAATTTAACTGACATATTTGATGTGCTACCAATGAATTTTTGCAAAAGGTACTAACTGATTTATGGTTTTAATCTGTGTACAGTGAGTGCTTTATGGAAATCGTACAAATTGTGGACTACTCCTTAATACATTCCTAGCAATGAAAAAATTTGTTCAAAAAAATAAAACACATGAAACCCCACTCTGTTTCATCTTTTTAAGTGAAAATTAGCATGTGAAAGCATGCTAATTAGCATGAAACATGTTGGTGATATGATGAAAAGCAATCTTAAATAATCTAAAATTGCACTAACAGGCAGAAGCTATTTGTTTTTTGTTGCTTTTTCGTGCTTTCTTATTATTCTTAGTATTCTTTTTCAGAAAGTTCAAGGTGTCCTGTCAGAGTGACGAGTGCAAAACAGTTGACTAATCCAGAAATATCTTAATGAATCAAAACTAAAGGACTGAATTACCTACAAGTAAAAAAAAAAAAAAAAAAAAAAGTACAAGATTTATGACCAGAAAGCAATTTTTTTCAGCAGATTTTAGTGGTGGTTTCAATGCTTAGTCAATGGTTACTCTCTAGGTAAAAATATTGTGCAATTTTTGAGCACATTTTGGGATTATCAGGAATCAACAATAACAATCATGCACTGAAGCTCCTGGAGCAAGTAGCTGCTACCAGGACCAGTAAGTACAAAGTCACCAAAATCCATCCTATATATATATAAAATATATATAGTTTCAAACATATAAAGTTTCATCCCAGGAGAGTTACAATTTATTTAAATACAGGAAAGAAAGAGGTGTGTCCCTCTTCCCACTTCTTCTTCAGATCTATCACAGAATCATACAATAGCCAAGGGATATTCCATACTACAAAATGCCATGCCCAGTAACTGGGGCAGTTCCTAAGGGGCTGATCATGGTTTGGGTATGGTCTGGGTATAGGTCACTGGGTGGTAAGCATTTGCTCTGTCCATCACTTGGTTCTCTTGGGTTTTGTTGCTCTAGCTCTCATTATTGTTGTTATTTTTATTTTTATTGTTAATGTTAATGTATTATTGTTGTTGTTATTATTATTATTATTACTATTTTCAATTATGAAGTCCATGAGGTCTATCTTTTCTTTCTGATTCTCCTTCCCAGTATGGGGGTAAGGGGAGTGAGTGAGTGAGTGAGTGAGTGAGTGAGTGAGTGAGTGAGTGAGTGAGTGAGTGAGTGAGTAATTGCCTGGTACACAGTTCATAGCTGGGGTTAAACCATGACAAACAGTAAAAACCCCAGGCACAAACCAAACCTAAAAGTTTTCAGTCCCAGTACACATGAAGAAGATCATAAGGCACCTAAGTAGCCACAATAATGTTAAATTAAGGTGAAACTGCATTTAAATAATCTTGATTGTCCTTCTACATAGTGGAAATATTTTCGTTGTATATATTCATCAGAGTGTTGTCTAAATGAGGTACAGGAAAGAAAAAAATTCTGTAGGATCTAAATAACAGGAAATAAAATCTTATACCAGGTTCCATGATCAGCAGTGTGGACTTCTTTTGCAATTGTTTATGGTATACATGACCAATCACTTCTTTGATGGTTGCAGATGGGTAGTGCAGCTGATTTCAGAGTACATCATCTTTGGCAGCCTCTGTCACTGGATTATGGTCTGCTTTCTTCTATCTACAGCAAGTGTCTGAGACCAAGGAGTCCAGAAATTAGGGTTAGCTCACTGTGACCCTAAGCAAGAACTGTTAACTGGATGATGCCCCCGCTACTCCTCATTCTTGAATGAAAAAGAAGTACAGGGATCCAGAGGCAGAAAATAGTTAAAGAAAAAAGTCTGATGGCTTTATCCTACAGCACGACATCTGTTTTTCCTCTTCCCTTGAAAAGCCTGCTGTAGGAAAAGCATCACAGGTTGGGTTTAATTGTTCCTGCTGTCTGCCATAAAATACATTATGCCATTTCTCCAACTGAATAATGGAAGCAGAAGCATGATTGATAAAGAGATAAGCCAGGTTAATTGGCTTTATTTCAACAAACATCAATTAATTAAATTAAACACCAGAGGGAGGGCATCTGCTCACTCTAGTTCAGCCTGGAGATCTTCCTCTCCTCTCTCTGCTGATCATGAAAAGCCACAGGGCTCCCTGGAATAACTCCAGGAAGGGCAACCTCATAATGAAATTATTTCAGAATTGTCACATGGTCTGTATTCTTAACCTTTTTGCAACTCAGTCAGCTAAAAGAAGAATTCAACACAGCTAGCCCTTCATGATTCCTCAGCTCTCTCAGCAGGAATCAAAAAATCAAAATCCCCTGGAAAGGAAACTGCAATCAATCTGTCTCCTGTAATTTGCCTTGCAGGGATTTTGTTAATTTTCTTTGTAATTATGGTCTACAGTCATGGAATGCATTTATTGTTAAGGTTCATTCCATCCTCTACCTGCCAACAAAGACCTGCAAAGCAAGATTGGTCATTTTTGATGAAAGATTATTTTTTATCATAACATGTCAGTCAAAGCGAAACTTTCCTGCTTTTTGTTGCATGAACTTAAGCTTTCTTGGAAGAAAAGGAAGAGATTTCCTACCTTCCTTCTCTTATTTTCTTTTTGTTTATTTTTTGTTTCTATAGGTGTTTGTGATGCTGTAAGAAACATAAAAGAAATCAGATAGTAAAATGGATGGAATTTTTGGTAGTGGTATGAAGATTCTCCCATGTCACAAAAGACAACTCCAGACAACTCCATAAATCCTACATAAAATCAATCTGTCACAGATTTAAGATCATAGAAAATATAGAAGCCAGTCAAGAAGTCTTCTACTTCCCCAAATTAAGACGAAAATACAAATATGATCCCAGACAGATGTTGACCTATTCTGTTCCTAATTTGGTGTTCATAACCTCTCCTCCAAGATCCTGACTCTCAGATGATTCTTATTCCCTTCTGGATCTTCTTCAGGCAGTCCACATCTCCCCTAAAACATTATGGATAAAAGTGAACACAGACTAGTCCAGACTAGAACTGAGGGCATTGGGAGGATTACTTTGAACATTTTCTACATGACATTTATGGTTCTATTGAATATGCTACTTTCACCTCAATAAACTATACTGGATTACTTTTAGTATGCCATTCCCCTTGCCTCAATGCCAGTTATTCCTCAGTCCACTTCTGTGTAGCTGGGAATTCTTACTTCAGCATATTACCTCTTTCTTGTCCTTGTTAAGCAGTACTCTATTTATTTTAACTCATTAATACAAATTACCACAATTTTCATTTTAAATCCATCTTTCAGTGTGCTTCCATCATGTTCTCCTCTCTTGGCAGAAGTTAAATACAAGTGATGTAACAGGGTTGTCTTTTTCATTATCCTATCAGTTCAGGAAAACACTGGAAAATATCAGACATAAACAACCACAGGGGATACCACTTGATAGTATCTTTTCAGTTTACTTGTGACTCTCTAATTATTACTCCCACTTGTGCAGCTATTTTCTCTAACCTTGTTTATGTGACTGTTTTTGAAGACAGTATCAATAATTTGAAGATACACAGTTTCTACTTCTCTGTAAAAGCCCCTTTATCCCTCACACAAGGTAGTTTTCTATGACTTCCTCATGACAAAAAAATTGCTGGATATTTCTCAACTCTTATAGGTTTGCCAATAGATTGATGTTCCAGTATTTCTCCAGGCATTAGAACTTAAACATCCTAGTCACTCTTTCCCAACCTTTTTAATGAAGGATCTATCTTTGTCCATTCCCAATCTTCTGGAACTTCAATCACTCTCCATAAACTTTCCCAAGGGTTTGCTTGGAGACTGCTGCATGTACAATTCTAGTGTATACAAACTGTCCTTGCTCCCCAAAGCTTCTTTCAGTACTAATTTGTCCTAAGAAGAGGAACTTCCTAAATGGAAAGTGGCTGCATGCAATACAATTCGATTCACAGTTCTGTACAAATCATTAAGGCATTTCCATCAGTTTCTATGACTTCTGCTCAGGTCTTTTATGTGTCTCAATTCTTTACTTCATAAACTGTACAGAATCCTTATATTTTAACACACAAAACCAGAGAAAATCACAGCCTGTGATCTCTACTTATATGCACTCTTCTAGGTAAAAAATTATTAGCATAAATATTGAATCAAAATCTTGTTAACTGCTCTTTGGCCAGCTGTGTTTGCTATTATGTGTCCAAAACACTTTTCCATTTATCTAACCCACAACACTGCTCACAGCTGTAGCAATATGACAATGTCTTGGACCCTCGGTGTAGACCTGATTCCACACTCAAAAAAATACATCCTGAGCATGCACACACATACCAACAAAGCAGCATGGCCTTTTTTATGTTGCTCAGCTCAAATTTTAGTATGTTTTTAGTGTTTGCACTGTAAAGTACCTGTGTCTAGATGTGAAATTTTGGGTCGTGTGGGTTAGTGCCTGCCATTCTTTTCACATACATTTGGTTGATATTATGAGGCCTGTGTCTCACTGTGGTCTGCAAAATTCTCAAAATGCCTCCAGGTCGGGTATCAGAGTTACACTTAGCATATCTCCTCTCTTGTCATGAGACTGAAACTGGCTCGTTTTTAGAGCACAGATCCCATGACACTGCTTTAGGCCTTAGGAGCAAGATGGTGCTGACAGCAGTTTTTTATGTCTGCCATCTGTCACCTGGCTGCATTATGAGTAGGAGTACTTGAATCCAGACTAATGACTAACACAAATTCCGTCTTTAATCTAGACCTCAGCTATGTCTAAGAGTGATCAGCTGCCAATCAACCAGGTTTTTTTGGTTCAGGCCCCACCAAGCACAGTGTGCAGTCTGCAGCCAGAGAGAATAGAGAATGAAGAGTGTGTTTACTCATGACATTTTACTTTGTGTCAGTTCTGTAACAGCTAATCTTGTCAAGGCAGAAATAGCACAACAGCCACCTGGTTTATCATTGATTCCCTAAGTTTTTGTAATACTCAAGTGTTTTGAAATTCTGGCTGAAATATATGACAGGAATTTTCCCAATCCCTAAGAATGACTGTCACGACACCTAAACAGTATTTTTGACCTAGAGATATATCACAGGCTTTTCATATGTCCATGTGTCCTTGGAGTTTCACCTCTAGGCTAGAGTATGAGAGAAGTAGAAAGCAGATGAGCATGCAAAACAGGAAAACCACTGTGGATTTAATATATCTGTCTCTCTCTCTCATTGTTGCAGACAGTCACTGGCCTCACAGAGGGACAAATAAGAACATTTAGACATACATTATTAAATGTAATTGTATTGTTACTTATCAGTATAATTAAATAGCTAGGAAAAAACTGTAACAATTCAAGGCACGGTATAAGCAGCAATGACATTAACCTTTAATAATAATCTTTTCCCTTCACACTGTAGTAATGACCATTTTAATTAGTAATGAAATTATTAAATATGGAAAGCGTGAACTGTGCCATGATACTACACATGGGCACCTTTCAAGGACTAGCTGGCTACACACCTTGAATGATGCATTCAGGGAGCTTTATTACTACTGCTGGTTGCAGCCTCTGGGCACTGCGGGGTTTTCTGCAGCCAGGAGGACTAAATTAAGCGACTGCTGTTTTGGTAAATCGAATGATCTAAAACAAACACAGCCGGATTGTGCTGCAATCTTGGGAAATGCTATGACCTTGACAGCCCTTCTCCCAGCTAAGCTGTGTTCCTCTGTTCTGTGGAGATCAAAATCTCTCTTAATCCTGAAAATCACATATCTCAAAGCACAGCTGATCCTCTTGGCAATCCCTTTAAAAGTACTAGCAGATGAGGGCAGCTTCAGTGTTCCAAGGGATATCTCCAATTTAGGCTTTGCCAGGTGGATGCTCTTCATGTACACCAGAGTGTACATTATGCTGTACTGGACAGGTAAGCTCTCGGATGCTTTTCTCAACCCTCCTGCCCAAATTTATAGTCTTCTCATCTGTCCCTTTCCAAAGGCTGCAAGTCAAGATCCTTTTCATCACAATAGTTCTTTTCTGAAGGACTAGAGTCCTTTTGCAAGTCTCAATTATTCCCAAGGCTATAGACACCGTCCTCTAGCAGGGGCTGTTCTCAGAGGTTTGGTGTAATACCATTGTGTGTACTAGCACAAGACTGCTGCCTAATTTCCTGATATTTAGGAGGTATGACAGTCCCATTTCAGACTATAATAGTATTCATTTGTTGGCACGACAGACAAAGATTTGACCCAGGATCAAAGATAAAACTTCTGCTTTTAAAAAATGAACAGCTGGATCCCAGACTTGTTAACACACAGAGTTTGAAATGTCACTAAATGCCTGCTGTCAGGAACATGAATTGTTCCAGACAACTCTGACATGTTTCACAGAACACCTCAGGTTGGAAGGGATTTCTGGAGCTTATCTTGCTTATCCGCCCCCCCTTGCTCAAGCAGGATCACTTACCTTAGGCTACCCAGCATCACATCCAGGTGACCAATTACCTCTGGGTGACCCCAAGTTACTACCCTGTCATAAGGAGAACAATCCCAATTTTCTATTAACATGATTGGAAACAAACTTTAGCATCAGAAAAAGAGGTTATGTAAAATCCACCCCCTTCTTTCTGAGAGCTGTTTTCCCCCTCTTAGGAAGCCTGAGCTGTTCATTGTCCCCACTGGAACAGAAATTCCAGAGGATTCAGAGGCCTAGTAGTGTTTCTGTATATTGCACTATCCATAGAATTGCAACAAATACCACTGCCTAATGCCCACTGAAAATCAACACTAAAAACTCTTTCCCTTCATTACAGACACAAATGACAGGCTTTCAGAATGATTAGTTGGAAATGGCCTTTTCCATCAGATACAAGCCCAGAGGAAGGAGTGTGCCAGAAAAAGAAGATGCTTATATGGGCTTCTTTGTAATGCAAATGTAGGAACATGCTTTTTATCTTCAGACAAGTGCAAGTGCTTCACAAAGATTTTATTTAAAGCTTGTGTTCTCATGCATTACAAAAGTGAAGCAAAGAGACATGCCAGCATTAATGAACTTCTAGGGGCTGTATTATTAGTTCCGAAGAATAAAGAGAGAAAGAAAGAAAGAAAGAGCACACAATTTAATGTCAGACTTATTAACAAAGAGACAAATGTTATTCATGCAAGGAATATGGTAGAATTGAGTCACATCTCTGTTTACTCTGGGGACTTCATATAAACACAGAACCAGTTCTGTATCTATCAATGTTTAAATCGCTCTAGTGAATCCCTAAGTTCCTTCTTTTTTTTTTTTTTTTTTTGGCTGTTTTCCTCACATTTCCATATCACAAAGCTCTGATAGCTGTGGTGACAGGAAGATGCAGTTCAAGTGAATGCATCTGCTACAAGGCACTCGCTCTGTTTTGTGCTTGCCTGGCATTTAACAGTGATGTTGTAAATACATAATGTCATGACTTCCTTTCATTCACTTTCATTTCTGCTCACAAACACATGCAGAGTGGGCTCTGCAGAATGGGCAGAGCTTCACAGGCAAGCCAGGAAAGATGAAAATAAGCAAAAACACAAAACAAAATGAAAAAAAAAAAACCAAAGCTAAAACAAACGTCAGCAAAATAGAGAATTCCATTAATATAATCTTTATTGCCTTACACTATCAGCTACACTTCCAGGAGGACAACAAATACCACATGCCAATATTGGCGTTTTTTCTGCACTTCTCCACCTCTGCCATCACAGGCACCCTATTTCCTTCTAGATTATAGTTTCCAAATAGGTGAGAAAGGGGAGGCCTGACAGACATCTAAGGGTATCCAGATGAGGAGGTGGAGTAACACCATTTCCCAGCTAAACTATGAAACCCAAGTTAGCCAAGTCAGTGATCCAGACTGCCTTGGCAAATACAGAGCCTCCAGTAGTTTAGCTGGCCCAGCACTGGACTCAGAAGAACTATCCATTAACTTCTCTTTTCCATCTTATTTTCTGCAAGGCAGAAACTGCCTGAAATTCCAGCTGGAATTGATTGACCACTGAGGGAGGGAGCAGGAAAACTTATGATGCTATATTTTTGTATTTTGAAGATCATGTGATCCATAGCACCTTGGTAATTAGCTGGTTTTCATATTATTCAAGGTCTCACTTTCCAAAAGCACCCAGCATGGTAGAAGATCATTCCCCAATGCCCAGCATCAAGAGTTGTGGCACAGCAGGAAGCTCGTTTGACCTCATGGCTATTTGGCCATCCTTGGGAAGAAAAGGATAGGAACAGCTCATTTAAAATGTTGACATGGGAACCTACACCTATATGGTATATAAAATTGGTTTTCAAATAATGTTACATATTGTTGAGGGAACCACTTTAGCCTAAATTAAAGCACCTTTGAAAAACTTTGATTCATACATACTGCTATTAAGCAATTAAAAAAAAAATAGAAAAAAAAAAACAGGGAAGGAAGGAGAGAGAAAGGCCATTTCATTGTAGGAAGAACTGTTGAAAAGATTTCTACAGCCAGAGAACATACTGATTAGAGGTTTTCAAGGGTACTCATAATGATGTATACTTCTTAGGCAAAAAAAAAAATCCCATTCTACTTAAAGAAGGGGATGAACTCCTAGAAACTAAGAATTCAAGAGCTCTCTTGAGAAAGCCATTCCTTTAACACAGCTTATATTCATATTTAGATTCACCCTCCCAAACATACACATGTTGAGAACAAGTTCCCAATTCAGCTGACCAAGAGACACGTCCATTTTCGACATCTTCCCTTGTATGCTCAAAACCAGAACATAACTCTAGATATTGCTCTCAGATGAGAAGGAAGAGACAATGGCATTTCCCTTCCACCATGGACACTGCATATGAAACTCTGCTTCTCTCTGAAAGTCCATGACTCATGCAGCACTTATGAGGTGTGTCCTTGTTCCATCCCAGACAGACTCAATTTTTTGACATGCCAAGGCAGAGCCTGGAGTTGTGTGAGCATGGCTGGGAAGTTATTCCAGACCATGCACATAATTTTCAGGGCTGGGTAAGGGACTCTGGCTTTCAAGAAAAAGGGTGCAGCTTACAGTCCAAAAAAGCATGGTGAGAGGAGGAAAGCCATCTGCATTTGTTCATTGTCATCCAGGGTCTGTGGCGAGCATTTTTACATGTGAGTCATTCCCTCTTTTGTATACTTTTGCCATTAATATTGTTGCTGTTACTGTTGGCTTTGTTATCTCATTGCTATCTCCAGTAAATTGTTCTTATCTCAACCCGTGATCTCTGTCTTTTGTGGCTTGTATCAGTGGCCTTTAAATGGGACTACAAAATTGGGGAATATCATCAAAACCATAAAAATGTGCAATTCACAACAGATGGAACACTCAGACAATCGTGCTCTAGGTCTTCAGCAGTTGAAAAAGTCCACAAAGGGATGGGATTTTCTTTACTTATGCTCCTGACTCCTTTGACCCCAAGTCTGCCTATCCTTTACACTTGCCCTCAGCTTTCAGCAGTGGTAGGACAGAGAACCTTCTGTGCCTGGCTGTGCCTGCAGGTTTCACAACTTGTTAATGTTGGTGCTTCATCTTGCCTTTAGAATTTGCTGACTCCTGGCTGGGCTAAGTGAAACAACTTCTCACTTGACAGTCTACTCCAAATAGTAAACTTCTGGGTTTTGTTTCAACCTATTGTCCCGCCTAGGAAGTTGACTGTGTTTTAGAAGCAAGGTAGGCATACTGCACCTATTGAATGGCTGTGAAATGACAGATAAGAGGTAGAAATAAAAAGCAGTGATTACATAGTAGAGAAGAAAACAGTTTCTTAAAAGGCTGGGGAATGCAAAGGAAGCATTCCTCACCTTCCAAAATGTAAACGTTGTCTGCAAAAAGACACTAACTACAAATGAAAAAACAGGATTTAGAACTCTTGCTGAAGTTATCTGCTGAATAATTCATGAAAGACAGAGTTGGGTCTGTTTGAACATCTCCACTAATCACCAAGGATTATTTAGTTATTGCTCATTGGAACACAAGTAAAAGCAACCCACCCAAACTTAAAAATGTAAAGATCTTCAGAAGAAATAAAGTATCTGCAGGCAACACATGGCTTCCAAGTAATTGGAGTAACTTTTGTCCTCCCTCAGACTCCATCTAATGGTCAAAAAAATCCCACCTGCCTTGCAAAAACCAGGGGTATTAACTATCCAGGCTCATTGCCAATTCCCTGGAGCTCACTTCCCAAAGCAGGACAGTGCCCTCCAGGATAGTGGAGTTAAATGGTCCTGGAGCAACAGACTGAACAGAGATAAAGAATTTACTGGGACATCTGGCTGGAAGAGAAGCCTGTTCTGTCCTACCCATTCATCAATTTGGACAATTCATCCTATCCATTCACCAATTCCTTCTTATCTCTGCACATGCTTTTTAAAAACACAAGACAAAATATTTTTCCATAAATAGAGGGATTATATCCTTGTTTGCTTTGTCTAATATTTATGAATGCTTATTTTCAACTTGCCTAACACCCACTGCTCTTACCTGGCTCCTGTAAAGCCATGCCTGTGGCAGATCAGGTCATTAGTAGATCTAGACTTTGGTAAAAGAGCTTCTTCTACCAAGGCTGCCTGGCAAAGTGCCAAGATATCAGAAACAATCTCTTGATATGAGAGTCCCTGCAACTCCTTTATGGGATGGGTGAGAGATAGAAACATGGGGATCAGATCAAAGTAATTGCTGTTCCCAGCTCCCCACTGTGGGAGATGCTGGCATCACTGTTACAACAGAAGATTGTTCTGGGCTCTTCCCTCACTCTCTCTTCTGTTCTGCATTCTGACTTCCATATATTACATGTGGGTAGTCAGTGTATAAAAGTGGGGAGGTTTCACAGTGAACTGCCATTTTCTCAGGTGATTGACCCCTGGTGAGAGAGTAAAGCTAGAAGTGTCCAGATGGCTGCACTGGGCTTTGGGGACTGGATACTATATTTCATGCCTGGATCTCAAATGACCAGCTATGACAATGCATTGGAATATGAAGACAATCACCTCAAATCTTCTGGCAAATCTTTTGCACCCAAGACAGCTCAGTGAAATTTTATAATAATAGACAGAAAAATGTTGAGAAATGAATACGTAGAAGTGCATGTGGGATTTAAGGCAAGAATAAGCATTAGCTGATGACATGCTGGCTAAGTACTGAGAGCAGGAGTTCAGAACCCAGCAGTCAGCTGGAGCCCTGGAGCCCTTCCTGTCATGTCCTTTCTAAGATAATAGACTTCGAGGATAGCACCTCAGTGCAGTGTGTACCTTCTGCCCCACAGATGCAAAGAACTATCTATAAAACTTTAATATCATGTTTGAGTTCACTTAGGCTTCAGAGTATCCTTAAAAATCTGTAAATTCTGAAATTTCCATTATGTTACCATGGAAGAGAACACTGTTAATGTTGCACACTAAAACTCTTGGGGAAAAAAATGCAAATTGTATTTATATATTTATTGCCTAAATCAAGTCCCTGATCAGAATGGGGTGGGAAGAAGGGATAGGTGGAAAAGAAATCTGTGAGTGATACTCATTTGTTCATAATTTGCTATGGGGTCCAGTACGTTTCCTTCTCTTTAACCATATACTTCTACATGCCATAAAACCTCCCTGAAGAGGTTCAGATTTTCTTGTCTATGAAGATGTAATGTGCAATTAAGCAAGTGGTGAGAGTTTTGGTTTTACTCTGGTATTTCTTTTTCATCCATTAAAACTGTGAACGATAATTAAATTTAGTTAAATTGAGAGACAAATAGCAAGATTCTGCAATCTGTGGAATTGAATCTCAGGTATTTGTCCAGAGAACTGGGAATTGCTTCATTGTCTCTGTCAAGTACAATTCCTCAACTAGGTATCTCTCCAAAAGGCTTACAACTGAGATTCAAATGTATTCTCCAAGGAGCATTTGCTTTTATGGTACTCTTCCCTTCCCTGTTTTTTGTAGAAACTCAACACTAGTAACTTGTATTTCACAGCTAAAATCCTCTGAAATGTTGCCATTCCTAAGCATAATCTCTTGACAATTCCCTCCTGAAGCTTATAGTGCACTATTTATTGAGCTTCGACTGAACAACATAGTCAAAATAGCTGGATCCTCAGCATGCAAACCCAAAGCTTGTATATCTGTATCTATATCCAGATAGACAAATAGATAGATAGATAGATAGATAGATAGATAGATAGATAGATAGATAGATAGATCTGAAGCACTGGGGTGTTTTTAGGAACGTGGCAAAATGATAATATATAACAACCTGGAAAGTGAAGTGAGCGCACTCAAATATCTTTTTCCTACCTTCCTAGAACCAGAAATCAATACTTTCTCCCCATCAAAAGCACAGTTCCTTTCCATTCCTGTGTCCATTGCTACACCTCACCTAGCACAAGGGAGAAAGAGCACCACAAAACATTTTATGTGCAGGTCTATAGGAGAAGGGACAGCAGTGCTGCTCCTGTCCTCTTCAGTGTGTTTCACTTCTGGTGATAAAAGAACAATCTTTTGATTGTTCTGATGTGGGAATAATGAAGAAAACCTTTATGGTTCAGTAAGCTTTTGGCCATTCCTCTCAGCCAGAACTGTCCATTAAAGGGTCACAAAGGCACCAATGGAGCACATACACAAAACAGATCAAACTGTATCATCAACTAATATAATTTCAATAATTTTTGACCTAAAATGAGTTTATGACTTGACCTGGAGGCAAAATACACACATATTCAGTTCTGAAGAGCTACACACTTTCAGAGTGTTTCTGAAAGCCCCCAGCCACACAACTCTGACGTCCTGTTTTATGAGCTTTTTTGTGTACCACTGTAACAATTCATGTAGGTTTATGTAGGAACATAAAAACTTCCAGTCCAGAACTCAATTGGCCCCTTCCACCTGACCTCCTCTTCCAGCAGAGGCTTCAGAGCAATGGCAGAGGCTCTGCAGTGTCTCTATAGTAGAACCAATGTTTACTGGTCAAAGAAAATTAATATTTTTACCTCTTCTGTTGCATTCAGAAGTAGTCAAATGCAGCAAATTGGTCTTTGAAATAGGTATTATGCCATCAGTGATGATGAAGGGCAGGATCCCATCAGCTGATTGTAGTTTTCTATAATTTTAAAGCTCATTATTTATTTACATAGATGATTAATTCCTCTGAAGTGAAAAAAAAATTATCAACAATTCCATTACCTAACTTTTCCTTCTAGGTTCTTTGTAGGAATAGGCACACTGACAGCTTCAGTAACTACCATCTAATTAAAGTAATTGTTGGACTGCATTTCTTATTCTATTTCATGTATAATTATACTCCATGGGAAATCTTGTGGGATTTGAAACAGACTTTTAATCTATTCCACATGAATCTAAAACAACTCCCAGGAAAATAATTTAATAGTCATGTTTAACAGTGTGCCACTTCATTTGCACCAGAGATTTCACAGTCTCAGTGCTACTCATAGATCTTTTCAGTCACACAGGGACAACAAAAAGGCTCTTTCAATAGGTAAAAGTTTCCTAAAATTTTTTACATTAATTAAGTTGGTTTAAAAGGGAAATCTTTGTTGATTTGTTTGGACAAATCCTCCTAAATAGACTGACAGCTGCTTATCCTGAAGTTCTATGGATAGGCACTTTGATTCTTAGTTTGTTTCTTAAATTTAATGTGACCCATTCATACTCTCATGAATTCTCCTTCCTTACTATATGGCATGAAAGTACTACCAATTTTGGTTCATTAATAGCATGTACTTTCACCACTACTCTTTTTAAAACATCAATTATGTTCAAAATGTCTTATTCTGGCACCGATAATGCTACATTTTTTCACTACAAATGGTTCTACTAAGGAGGATACAGAGAAAAAGAAAAAACCCTGCCACTTCTGTGATACTTCCATGCTCAGAATGATGTAACTGGGGCCCAGATAGGACAGGTGCATTGGAAATGGACATTTATGAGGTTACCTGTGGCTACATTTAAATTCAGTGGCTGCTGTGCAGCCTACCAGGACACTAAAGTATCAGCCAATGGTCTACTTGAGCACAACACTTCCTTTAAAATGCACCAACAATTTTATTTTTGCAGAAAAGAATACATGAAAGCAAATGATGAGAACATGATCTCAACTGAGCATGGAGCCGGGTGGTTCAAGGACCAACATCTTGGAATGGGAAAGCAATCCTCTGTCCCTTGACTTAAATACGTCACACACAGAGGATACAACTTCTTATCAATCTTTGTGAAACATAAACTCGTCTTTTGCCATTTGAACTGAAAATAGCTTAAGTTGTCAATTTCCTAACTCCAGAATCTTTAAAGAAAAGCTCAAATATGCTTATCTTTGGGTAGCTTTTAAAATCTGGTTATGGATATCCAGGTTAGCTTTATATATGTAAGAAAGCAGAAGCTGTCTAATCCTACAGGTACACAAACACTTCAGACTAGGAAGCATTCAGGGATTTTTGTTTTGTCTCTCAAGGAACAGAAACAGTGAGTGTAGTTATGCCTCTGAATAACAAACCCTGCCATCTAGATTGAAACACTGTAGCTTGATTACTTGCAGATTTTCATATTGGCTAAAATTAGCAGATAAGTGGATCCACAATGTTCTCTTTTCATGCTTTATCACACTGTCTTTCTGTGATTACAGTTTATTAAATTAGGAGTGGTCATTAGAAACAGAGGTTGCTAAGCTATTTATCAGGTTAATTAACTCAGCATTTTCCTGATGCCTTATTGATCTGGCAGTCTGAAGCCATTGGACTAACAATTTTATGGAGGTGTTTTGCAGTTATAGGATATAATATAGGTACTGTCATGCCAGCTACCCAGTACTTATATAAACTGCAATTATCTTATGCAGGTAGATCTCGACCTGCACTCAGACTTCATCCTGACTCACAGGGAGGAATTTCACCCACCAAAAACACTCAGTGGTTTATCAGGTATTAGCTGATAGGGCTTGCAGCTGGCCAAGGAATTATTTCTCATCTCTGAACACACAGCCTGAGCAGGACCATGGAACATGGAGATGGATTTGGGACACTGCAGTCAGAGCACACAGCAAACAGATTCATCCTACAGACTGGGCATTACCTTTTGGCATTATCTACCACCTCACCAGAAGAAACATCTAACAAAATTAAATTGTGCAACATAGGCTGAATACAGGTTCTGTGAATATCTCCTTAGGTACTCATTGTAAAGCCTTCCATGATCACTTTGTGAGACTTTTCTAACCATTTGCAAACAAAGTGACACTTTTTCAAAACTACTGGGGAAAAAAAAATCACATTTTATCAGCATGATTACAGTGGCTTGATGAAGAACTAAATGTATTTTTCACTAATATTTATACATTGCACACAAATATTTGCAGATGATTCTCCTCCATTTTTGTAAAAAATTAATAACACAGTCTAATTGGTAAGCTAGTGCAATGACTGTGAATCAGCTCTTGTTCTAATTGACCACTTGCAGTTATATCACTTGTTAAAAGAATGGACATTTTGAAAGAAAATTAATGTTATACAGGGAATAAAACATTTCAAAATGACAGAAAAACAAAGGCACTATTTTGTGAATTTTTTGAAAGGGTCAGGCACAAAAAAAACCTTTCAAGAACAATCTGTTTTGGAAACACTCTTCATAGAGCAGTACATTTCTATGGGGTTATCTTACCTTTCTTTCATGGTTATTTTTTCTGTCACCATAGAGCATAAATTCTTTTCTTTAAATGGGTAAGGGCACCACGTGCTGGAGCTGAGTGAGTTGTGGGGGATCCCCAGGATGGCAAGGAGGGAGCAGAGCAGCTTGGGGACACCCATGGGACAGCCCCAGGACCAGGGAGTGGGCACTCTTGTGCCAGTGCCCCAAGGCCTTGGCAATTTTATCTCATTAACTTCCAGTAAGAGATCATAACTCTGGCTGTCTCTCGCTGCTGAAGCCAACAGGATTCTTCACACTGATGACAAAAGCAACCAAATCAAGACTATATCCCCCATGGTAGGCAAGTTAGTGCTAAACTAAACACCTAAACAGAATTATTGTGATGGGATATAATGAATATTCTGTTACTATACCAGATTAATTTTGAACAAATTGACTACTGAAGTAGCAGATTTTCATTAGAGTGAATTTTACCTTACTGCCTTTTGATCATCATCTACAGCAAAGAAGATACACTGGTCTGCAAATACTTCCTGTTT
This sequence comes from Sturnus vulgaris, assembly GCF_052056855.1. Lineage (NCBI taxonomy): Eukaryota > Metazoa > Chordata > Aves > Passeriformes > Sturnidae > Sturnus > Sturnus vulgaris. Next base: position 30,132,440 of record NC_142245.1, read on the forward strand.
AAAGAGAAATCCAAGAAAATCCCTAATCTCCTTCACGTTTGACTCCCTACATGTATCTTTGTTAAATATATATCTTTATCTTAATTTGATAGAAAAGGCAAGGTTCATACAGCTAGTCAGTGGAAAACTAATGAAGCCAAATAGAAATTTATAAATAAATATGAAAAAAACAAACAGCAGGTGTTCACAGTCTTGTGGTAGGAGTGATGGCTGATGGGTCCTTCTTGTATTGCACAATCAGAGCTTTTTCTCTTTCAAGAAAGCTTGTCTCTTTTCCAGTGCTTAATTTCTTCATTTCTCATCACACTTTTAGACTTGTTACAGATGTTAAGATCAACCTTAGAACTTCTTCCAATATAAAAATCAGAGGGGAATGAGGTTTTACCATAAAGACGATCACTTAAAGTATTTTTTCCTCATAGAATAGACCAGTAGAAAATCATAAAGTCAAGGAAAACACCATTCTGTTGAAAAAGGTGTGAACATTTAGTCCATTAGATGCGTAAAGGGTGTTATTTACTTTGCCAAATTTGCAGTCATATGGTATATTGAAAATTGAGATGGTGAGATGTTATTTTTTGCTGGTGGCAAATTCTAGTCTTTAGGGATTATTATATTGCATTTCAGAAAGCTGGTGTTAGATGACAAAAAGAAGCTGGTAATATGAGATTCCTAAAGGATCTTTAGAGCTAACCCTGTTGAATACCCTCTGGTGATAAGTGTGTCATAAACAGAGAAGAAAAGCATTTGGGTGGATGAAAATTGTTTTCAGAATAGCATTTTACCGTGCTAACAATGTTTATTTCTTTCAACATCAAACAGCAGTTTCACTTAAGATAACTTTACTGCTATTAAAATAAATGTCAATCTTCCCAGTGAAAAAACAAACTGTAGAGAGGATGTATATGAAATAACACATGGGCTGCCTTGTTTACCCTCTGTCCTCCTGGTAGTCAGAACTTCTATTGGGTAGCTGTCCTAATAAAAGCATAGTAGAGTCAGGGGTGATCTATGCCACTTATTTGGAAATTCCTATGACACAAATTCACAAGATCTGTGGCATTAGATGATTCTCACTGATTCAGAAATTATGTCAGTCTTCATCAGATACCATCACAAAATGCCACAGAGATCCCCAAAAGGCAGCAGAAGCTGATGTTAGTCAAGGGAAAACTGGACTCTAAAGCAATGCTGGTTTTTTTGGTTTTTTTCTTCACTGTCTAGACTGATAAAAACAGTTTGTGATGCATTCAACTCCAGACAGAAGACTTAATCGCACTCAACTTTCACAACTCTTAGGTCAAATATTGTCAAATATTGTCAAGCCCATGAAATAACTTAAATAAATTTATGTAATGCAGATATGTAAGTACAGGTGCATATATAGAATACACAGAATTTTAGGAGATTTTTAGTCTAAGGAAATAAAAGTACTTAAAATAGGATTAAAAATGAGAATAGCCTCCCTAGGAGGCTCCACATCACAAAAAGGGCTGTGGTAAAAAAAAAAAATAAAAAATCACAAGTTCATGAACATATTATTCTGTGCTCTCTTTCTGACTTGGCAGTGTAGCCAAATAACTTCAATGCAATGGTCCCAAGTGCCTAAAAATTGAAAGAACAATTACAACATTGAATATCAATGGAAAAGCTACCAGGAAATGTGCTGCAAAATTTCTGTGAAAGCAATTTAATTTTTAAAGACTGGCATTCTTTTTCCCTGGAAAATAACATTGTTGCATTTGGGGAATTTGTATCAACCAAGAAAGAAAATTTGCTATAAACAAAACTGAAAGTAATCTTTTATTGTTCATACTAAATGGAATGAAAAAAAAATAATAATCAGGCTTTCTGACGTAATTCCAGTATGAATCTAGCATACTTGTTCATTGTGCAGACACAATGTTTAAAAATTACCTTGGGTGACTACATTGTTGAAGGATTTTTAATCCACTTTTTAATGGTAAAGCCTACTGTAAAATTGGTGAAGATGTCTAAAAATTAATACTGACTGGATTCCTAAACTTTACTTATACAGATGTGATATAATCAGAAGCACACTCAGTACTGCTGGTTCTGGGATTATACAGTACTTCACAGTGATATATGAAAGGGTAACTCACAAGCTTTCAGAGTACAACAACAAGACACATCCAAACTGAAAGAGGGTAGTTTATATTAGATCTTAAGAAGAAATTATTTTCTGTGAGGGTAGTGAAACACTGGGACAGGCTGCCCAGAGAAGTTCAAGTGTTCAAGGCAAGGCTGGGTGGGACTCTCAGCATCCTGGTCTAGTGGAAGGTGTCCCTGCCTATGGATGATCTTTAAGGTCCCTTCCTATCCAGGCTGTTCTATGATTCTATCAATATCTAGATGTTACAGGGAAAGAAGAAAAACTACTACTTAAACATGCAGATATACTGCCCACAAGTCTATCAAAGGCCATGGGGAACTTCTCAATGACACATCACCATCCCCTTCTCTGCAGAAATACCAGATTTGCTCACATTAAAAAAGCATACATTTTTTTTCACGGGAAGCAAGACACTTTTGAGAGGCAAACAATCAAACAGTGATTTTACAAGAACCTTCCTGAAATCAAGTCAGAGAAATAAATAAAGGAAGTTTCTGCCAAGATAAAACAAAAATCTAGGGTTAGTAGCTACTAAAGAATAAACCAATAGATGCAATAAGTCCTGCAAGGTCATGAAGCCTGAATGCCCCTTTATCCATGTTGCTTATAAGCTTTATCTTGCATAGTAAATATATTTGAGTACTCAGGTAGTGGCATTTGGATTTGTGGTTTTGCTTTGAAATTCTCTTGATTATGACATTTCTAATCTGCTTTTACATTTTTCTCCCCGTGGAATGCGCAAACTGACTCTTAAAAGACTGCTTGCCATTTCCATGCTACTTCTGTTATTCACATCTGTCCTAGGTTACAATGTAAAGATGTGCCCAAAAGTATGTATTCTATCACCATCTGTTGAAACCACGTGGGGCAGTGATCCTTATCTCTGTGGGAGATATCTTCTGTTAATGGGCCACCTGATAAAACCAGGTGGGGCAGGGTTCTTTATCTTTTCCACAACCCATCCTTCCTCCAGGAAGATATCGTCTGTTAATGGGCCATTGAGTCCCACTGCATGACTGATAAAATTACATCATCCCACTGGGAGAGGCTCCACCCAGGGGAAGGAGCCAAGCCTTTCCTACCTGGATAAAAACTGAGATTTGGAACACCAAAGCAGCCCTTACCCACTGGTTTCCAGAGGACAAGAGCTACCAGACCTTTCTACAGGATCACTACTTCAACAAGGCCACTTCATCTGGACTGCTGCCACCACCCTCACTAGCAGGGTGTCAGGTTGCATTCTGACTCTGTCAGTGGTTTTCTTTTGTACTATTGCATGTATTTTATTTTTCTCTTTTTTTCCCCCTATTAAATTGTATTTTTGACTTCGAGTCTTTCAATGGTTTTATTTTCAAACCATAACAACATGCTGTCTATTGCAACTTTATTGCAACTCCAAACATGACAGAGACTGACAGATGAAAGGCGGGGGGGAGGGGGCTGGGCTGCAGAGTCACATGGCACAGGGCTGGGGACCACATGACTGCCGGGGGGGTCACGTGGCTCAAGGGGTGGGGCCACGTGATTGCCTCAGGGGTCACATTGATACCGAAATAATGAGAAAAAGGACTAATGTAGATATAGTAGTAGTCATGCTAAGGCTTAGAAAACTGCAGTTCTCGAACAGGCCCTGGGAACCAGCCCTGGGAATGAGCTGGGGACTGTGGAAACAATAATTAAAGATAATTAAAGAATTTAGTGGAGCATATAAGAACATCCAGAAACTTTCAGGATAAGGCTAAAGTATAATAATAAATAAAGGGTTCTGGTGATGGGAAAACATGCAAGGGGGAATTAAAGGGGGGTAGCCTATAGTTTTGAATAGACAAGCATGCAAAATTTATAACTTTTAGGAATGATATCTACAAGATTTATGTATCTGTATTGTCTTGAAGAATGTGTACCTCTGCACGTGGACTACTTTGTAAAAAGGTATAAAAAACTTGACGAAAAAGGGAACTGTGGGACCCTGACTTTGGACGCTAGTCCGCAGGTTCCCCGGGCCCTGAATAAAGCACCGCATAAACTGACACTCTGTTAGTTTGTGTTCTGTTTGGGGCATCGGGCAGCAGTTTTCTGGCGACCCAGATGGGACTCCGGAGGCGGCAGGGGCGGTTCGCGAGCTGATCCACTCCACGCCGGCACCAGGTGATTTCTGGGGAGGACATCAACCCGTGCCCGACCCCGCGCCTGACGGACGACCAGGAGGTAAGCCCGAAGGTGCTTTATTCCTTTTATCAAGGGAAAGGGGGGCCTGCCGATTAAGTCGGAACGGCGTTTCCGCACGGGGGTCACAGACGTCTTTAAGGTTGTGGAAAAAGCCTAGGCGCTGACCGTCAGACGCAGCAGTGACTGCGCAGGTTCAGCACTTGCCACTCGCAGAGACGAGAAAGGCAAGATTTGTGGAAAGGGTGTGAGTGTAAAGGGTGTGAGTGTTGTGTGTGGTGTGTATTGGAAAGGGTGTGAGTGCTGTGTGTGGTGTGTATTGTGTTAAAAAAAAAAAAAAAAAAAAAAAAAAAAAAAAAAAAAAAGAGGAGGAAAAAAAAAAGAAAAAAAAAAAAAAAAAGAAAAAAAGAAAAAGTGTAATGATGCCTTTAAAAACGTTTAAGACTCTAGCAAGTTCTGGGATGGAAATCCCGGACGATTCACCATTGGGCTGTTTATTACAACACTGGAATGTGGGGAACTTTGGTCAAGAATTAAGTAAAAGGAAATTGATTGATTTCTGTAATCATGTATGGCCTTTATATGAACCCGATGGTATGCAATGGCCTAGGAACGGTACACTGAATCCTGACATTATTACACCTTTGATGCATTTCCTGCAAAGTAATGAAAAATGGGATGAAATACCGTACCTAGACCTCTTTTATTATTTGAAAGATAAACCAGAGTGGCAAAAGGAGTGTGGGATCATGGTTTTGAAAACATTAAACCTGAATTGTGAAGGATGTAAGGGGTGGCAGAAAGAGAAGGAATGCTCAGTTAAGTTTCTGGAACCTGAAGAGGATGTTTCTTTGCTGATAGCCCCTAGTGCTCCTCCGATGGAAGAACGTGGAGAAAGTATGTTAGAGGCAGAAAGGGAGGATAAAGAAACAAAAATAGGAACCACAGATATACCACGAACCCCCTTATGTGAAAGAACTCGGAGAGGGAGGTGGGAGGTAGAAAGGAAGAAAAAGGGAGGAGGTGCTCATTTAATGGTTCCGCTGCGTGAAGCAGTCGGGCCGCAGGGGGAACGGGTCATAGTGAAAGTTCCCTTTTCTCCGAATGATTTGCTAATTTGGAAACAATCAGCGGGGGCGTATCGGGAGGATCCTGAACGAACTGCGCGGGTGGTAAAAATGGTAATTAAGACTCAGAACCCAGATTGGAATGATTTACAAGTTCTGTTAGACACAATAATGGATTCTACTGAAAAGGAAATGGTGTTTAAAGCCATGACAGAGAAAGCACGGGAAATGATTAGGTTGCAGCTTGCGGATGGTACAGTAAATGACTTGGTGCCTAGGGAAGATCCGGAGTGGGATCCCAACTCGACGGGCGGGTCTCGGAGACTTAAAGCTTATCAGGATTTGTTAACAGAAGGAATACGGAATGGAATACCAAAAACTTTGAATTGGTCCAAGTTATATTCGGTCAGACAGGAAAAGAATGAGTCTCCATCAACCTTTTTAGAGCGGCTTAAGGAGACAGCTCGTAGATACACTAATTTAGAAGTTGAGGGAGAATCGGGAAAATTACAGCTAGCATTAATTTTTATGGGGCAGTCCCAGGAAGATATTAGAAAGAAATTACAAAAATTGGAGGGAGAAGATACTCGGAATTTAGATAAACTATTGGAAGTTGCGTGGAAGGTATATAATAACAGGGAAAAAGAAACGGCCAGGAAACAACAGGCTACTATGTTAGCGGTGTTACAGCAAGTGGCTGGAAATAATATGAGAGGAGGGAGTCGTGGACGTGGACGAGGAAGGGGTAGAGGAATAGCAAAGGGGGAAATGCCAATGGGGGCGGGAGGACTCATGGGACAATTGAATATGGGAAGAGGAAGAATGCAGCTGGGGATAGATCAATGTGCTCTATGTAAAAATAGAGGACATTGGAAAAATGAGTGCCCTCTCAACCAAGGAATGGGTTTTGGGGGAGGAATTATAGCCAGTGGGGATGGAAATCAGGGACTGATGAATAATACAGGTGCTTTCCCGGGAAATCCACAAGGTGCCGCCCAGGCCTTTATGATGGGGAATTACCAGAATCAGAGCTGACTAGACCAGGATTTAAAGGTAATAATGGAAGTAGATGGGGAACCGTTAGAATTTAGAGTAGATACTGGGGCATCATTTTCAGCTGTCAACACTAAGATAGGACCTTTGAGTGATTCTACTATTCAAGTAGTGGGAGTTACGGGACAAGTTGAGGAACAAACATTTTTGCGGCCATTAGATATAAAATTTGGGGGGAAGGAATTTGACCATCGATTTTTATATATGCCAAATAGCCCAGAATCACTATTTGGGAGGGATTTATTGTCAATGTTAGAAGCAAAGATAATATTTGAAAAAGGTAGAGTAAGATTGGAATTTCCCGAGGAGAATATTGCTAAGCTGTTTGTAGTGAAAGAAGTAGAAGCAGTAGAAATACCACAAGAAATAGAGCAAGCTGTAGTACCATGGGTATGGGAAACAGGAGTACCTGGAAAATCAAAAGCGGCACAACCGGTTGTAATAGAACTAAAAGAAGGAGCCTCCCCAGTAAGGGTAAAACAATATCCTTTGAAATTGGAAGCACGAATAGGAATAGCACCTATGATTGAACAATTTCTTAGCTTAGGAATTTTACAGGAATGTGAGTCAGAATTCAATACTCCGATATTCCCAGTTAGAAAGCCAAATGGTAAGTATAGATTAGTTCAAGATTTAAGAGCAATTAATAATATCACTAAAGATATACACCCAGTAGTAGCTAATCCGTATACATTGTTGACAGCTGTGTCGGAAAAGTTTAAGTGGTTCACAGTGATTGATTTGAAAGATGCATTTTTCTGTATCCCCTTGGCACTTGAAAGTAGGAAATACTTTGCTTTTGAGTGGGAGAACCCAGACACGGGACGCAAGAAGCAGCTCACCTGGACGCGTCTACCACAAGGATTCAAAAACTCACCAACTATTTTTGGAAATCAATTGGCTCGAGAGTTAGAAGAATGGAAGATGACTCAGGTAAAAGAATCACCTTTTTTATATGTTCTCCTACAATATGTTGATGATATCTTTATAGCCTCCGCAGAAAAGGATGTTTGCCTTAGACTCACCATTGAATTACTTAATATGCTGGGACAAGCTGGATACCGAGTATCGAGAGAAAAAGCTCAGCTGGTAAGAACCCAAGTGATTTACTTAGGCTGCGAAATTTCACAAGGGGTGCGAAAGTTAGGAATCAATCGAGTACAAGCAATTTGCACCATACCCACACCACGAAATCCACAAGAGTTAAGATCCTTTTTGGGCATGATAGGGTGGTGCCGCTTGTGGATTCCGGAATTTGGACTGAAAGCAAAACCCTTGTATGAAGCAGCCAAAAGCCCTGTGTTTCAGTGGGGACAAACACAAGAAAAGGCATTTCAGAGTCTGAAACAAGCTTTAAAGGAAGCCCCAGCACTAGGATTGCCAGATCTCACAAAACCTTTTCAACTATACGTAAATGAAAGACAGAGACTGGCAATAGGGGTTCTCACCCAAAAATTGGGCTCATGGAAACGCCCGGTGGGGTACTTCTCAAAGCAGCTAGACTCTGTAAGTGCCGGATGGCCCAGTTGTCTTAGGGCTGTGGCAGCAACAGTGCTCCTAATTCGAGAAGCCAGAAAATTGACTTTGGGAAAAAGGATGGAAGTATTTGTTCCCCATATGGTCATTGCAGCTTTGGAACAAAAAGGGGGGCATTGGCTCTCGTCGAGTCGCATGTTACAATATCAGGCACTCCTCCGAGAACAGGATGACATTGAATTAAAAATAACCAATCATCTTAATCCAGCAGAATTTCTTAGGAGCAGCAGCCAGGAAGAAGGAGGCGAATTGACACATGATTGCGTAGAAATCATTGAACAGGTATATGCCAGCCGGAAGGACCTGAAAGATGAGCCTTTGGAAAATCCGGAATGGGAACTGTTTACAGATGGATCCAGCTTTGTGGAAAACGGAATCAGGTATGCGGGATACGCAGTAGTGACTTTGACACAAATAATAGAAGCTCGAGCTTTAACCCCGGGAACTTCAGCCCAGAAAGCCGAGATACAAGCTCTGGTAAGAGCCTTAGAATTGAGTCAGGGGAAAAGAGTAAACATTTGAACTGATTCAAAATATGCCTTTGGAGTAATACATGTACATGGAGCACTGTGGAAAGAAAGAGGACTGTTGAATTCTCAAGGATCAGAAATTAAGCACAAAGAACAAATATTAGCACTATTGGAAGCAGTGCATAAACCTCAGGCAGTAGCAGTGATGCATGTAAAAGGACATCAAAAGGAAGAGGGAAAAGCGTTCCAAGGAAACCAGCTGGCTGACAGAGTTGCCAAACAGGTTGCTCGAGAGGTATGGACACAATTAGCTTTATTGCCAGTGCGAATTAACCCTGCCACTTCTTTTCTTGAGCAGAAACCATGGTATACACATGAAGATGAGAAGCTTGCTCAATTTGTTCAGGCCCAGAAGAATGAAAAAGGATGGTATGTCACAGCTGAAGGTCAGGTTGTATTGCCAACAAAAGTAATGAAAACAATTTTAGAAATCGAACATAACAAGTGCCATTGGGGAGCAGACGCATTGGTACAGTTTTTAAAACGTGAGATAATTTCCAATCGGATGTTAACAATGGCAAAGCGGATTAACGCCATGTGTCCAGTCTGTATTAAAAATAACCCAGTGACACGAAGGCAGATACAACTAGGAAAGTTACAAGTGGGGCCGCAACCAGGAGACTATTGGCAAATAGATTTCTCAGAGCTACCAAAAGCACAAGGGTACCGTTATTTACTGGTGTATGTGTGTACCTTTTCAGGGTGGCCAGAAGCCTTCCCATGCAGGACTAACCAAGCAAAGGAAGTAATTAAAACTTTACTACGGGAAATCATCCCTAGATTTGGAATCCCATTAGGAATGTCCTCAGATAGAGGACCTCACTTTGTAGCTAGAGTAGTCCAAGAGGTAGCCAGAGTGTTAGGGATAGTTTGGAATCTCCATACGCCCTGGAGACCACAATCTAGTGGCCAAGTGGAACGGATGAATCAGACATTAAAAGGGCAGATTAAGAAAATTTGTCAGGAAGCGAAGATACAGTGGCCTCAGGCACTACCTCTAGCCTTGCTAAGAATCAGGATTAAACCCAGAGAAAGGATAGGAGTAAGTCCATACGAAATTTTGTATGGCAAACCATATCATGCTACAACCTACAAAGGGGACCCTCACTTAGTAGGAGATCAAGTATTGTTGAGTTACATTTTGTCTTTAAATAAAGTCCTTACAGCGCTGCGAGGAGCATTGCAGTGGAACCGGCCTCTGCCCTTGGAGAATCCTGTCCATGACATACAGCCAGGAGATCAAGTATATGTGAAAAACTGGAATACGGAACCCTTGAAAGAAGTATGGGACGGTCCTCACCAGGTGATCATGACTACCTACACGGCAGTGAAAGTCCAAGGGATCGAAAACTGGATTCACTACACTCGAATCAAGAAGGTCCCGTCAAGATGGGAAGTACAGCCTTTGTCAGCAACAAAACTGGTGTTCAGGGCAAGGCCTTAGTTCTTTTAACATTAGTCTGTATAATGCAGGTGGGAGAAGCGTTTGTTAAAATTACAGTTCCGGAGCCAGATGTAATGGTGCCTGAGGGTGCGGGAGTAAATTTAACCTGTTTGTTTTCTGACAACCAGAGAACTGGATTAAAAGAAGTACATGCAGCCTGGAGACAAATCACCACAGACGAGGTATTTACAGAAGGAATTGTGACACTTTGGGATATGGAACAGCAAAGAGGTAACACCACATTGACAATATCTCATATGCAAGCTGATCAGGTAGGACAATTCTCATGCATTGTGCGGATTAGAGAAAGTTTTGATTATGGGAACATAAATGTAGGTATTCTAAAAAAGAATGGGAGAACATGGCAGGTGACAGAAGCTGGAAAAACACAACAAGAATTGGGACAAGAAAATTTAATAGTGGGATTAGTTAGGGATTTTGGACAAGTACAAAATACTACGTCCATCACTGCATGTTTACCTTTACCTAAAGCGGCGGGAGATCCAATACCATGGGGCATCATTCCCGTTGGGGAAATGCCTCCAGTAACTATAAATGGGACAAAAAGATGTAATAAAGAAATACGGAATCATACTAAGATGATAGAGGAAACCTATACAGTTCGAGGGAAATGGTCAACACCGGGACAAAAGAGTAAGTGCCTAAAATTACTAAATCCAGTTTTTACAAGAATTGGACGGTTCAAGAATGTAGGATGGTGTACTTATGACATAAGACAAAAAAGACAAAAACCAGTCACAGAATTTTCTTATGAGATAGTATGTCAAGAAGGGAAGGAAGAATGGGAACATTGGAAAACGATTTGGGGTCCTAGTTTGTTAGAACCTTACAGTTACATAGGACCAGTACATTGGTGTGTCGAATGGTCAGGCCAGAGAGAGCAAGGACATCTAGGAGTGTTAGGAACTGAAACAGTAAGACGGGATCGAGTGACCCTCACACCTAGCTGGAATTGTAGCAAAATCATCACCTGTGATACCCCTGAATCCCAAATTGGTTTAGTGCCAGTACGGATACTATTAAAATGGGGCTGTGAATGTCAAAGGTATAATCATACAATAACAGGTGAGATAAAAGGGGCATGGAAAGACTGTCAGACGACTACCATCAGGAGTCCAGGGCATTCAGTGTGGGTAATGGGGCACGGACAGTGGACTACTCATATGCCTATTAATGGCCCGGTCACACAGATTACTTTAGGAGTCCCTACACTTTGCCCTTTTTGGAAACAGTCTAAATTAACACAGAAAGAGATGCAGTCACGAACAAAGAGAGAAACAAATGAAGTGGCAGAAGAACTAGGATTGGGAAATGAAGATGAATGGCATGAACCCTCATCAGGAGTTAAATTTGAATGGGTAATGGAGTCCTTGTTTGCACCAATTTCTACATATAGAAACCGGGAGGTGCTGTACAAATTAGTAGGACAAACTGAGAGGCTAGCCGCAGTTACAAAGAAAGGATTTAGGGATCTAAACTTACAGTTGCAGGCAACAACAAGAATGACAATTCAAAATAGAATGGCATTAGATTTGCTTTTATTAAAAGAACATGGAGTCTGTGGGTACCTCCAAGGAAAGGTTGACCATTGCTGCGTACATATCCCAAATGTCACAGAAGAAGTAGAAAAAGACATAAGTCAATTAGAACAAATTGAAACAAAAGTGCATGAAGTCCAGGAGGAAGCTGAACATGACTGGGTAGGAGCACTGTTTAGCTCCCTAGGAATCCAAGTCTCTGGTTGGATATCATCAATTGTACAATATGTAATAATGATTGTATTGATTATTGTAGTATGCATGATTATGTACAGATGTCTTTTAGGAATGATTGCCAGAGAAGGAACTCATACTCGACGTGTTATGAGAGCACTGACCCGGAAAGAAGTAATTCTGCCAACTCGAAAAGAAGACTCACCATCCTACTTAGAAACCATAACTTGAAGAATTGAGCATCCTTGCAGAAAATCTGAAGAATGCTCAAAAGGGGGGAGTTGATACCGAAATAATGAGAAAAAGGACTAATGTAGATATAGTAGTAGTCATGCTAAGGCTTAGAAAACTGCAGTTCTCGAACAGGCCCTGGGAACCAGCCCTGGGAATGAGCTGGGGACTGTGGAAACAATAATTAAAGATAATTAAAGAATTTAGTGGAGCATATAAGAACATCCAGAAACTTTCAGGATAAGGCTAAAGTATAATAATAAATAAAGGGTTCTGGTGATGGGAAAACATGCAAGGGGGAATTAAAGGGGGGTAGCCTATAGTTTTGAATAGACAAGCATGCAAAATTTATAACTTTTAGGAATGATATCTACAAGATTTATGTATCTGTATTGTCTTGAAGAATGTGTACCTCTGCACGTGGACTACTTTGTAAAAAGGTATAAAAAACTTGACGAAAAAGGGAACTGTGGGACCCTGACTTTGGACGCTAGTCCGCAGGTTCCCCGGGCCCTGAATAAAGCACCGCATAAACTGACACTCTGTTAGTTTGTGTTCTGTTTGGGGCATCGGGCAGCAACATGACATCAGGGGCCAGGCCACGTGACTGTGGGGGGGGGTCATGTGGCACAGAGTCGATGCCATGTGGCTTCCTCAGGGGTTACGTGTCGCGGGAGCGGGGCCACGTCACTTCCGATGGAGTCACAGGAGTTCCAGGGAGGTCATGTGGCACGAAGGGCGGGGTGAGGTGACTGCCCCAGGAGTGCAAGAGTGCGTCCCCTTGAATCATGTTTCATGAACCATCCCCTAGTCACTAGACTCAAACCCTCCTTCGAGGCTATGCAGCCTATGATGGACAACCTGAAATTGCTTTTAACAGCACTTTCATCTGCAGTTTAGAAGTTTGATTCTGAGTGAGAACTGTAGGGTATCAAGAAAGAAGTTGTTTAAAAAAAAAACAAACCAAACCTGTATCTCTCACTGTTGGGATAGGAGATATTTCTGAGGTCCTTTGACCTTAGGACTGCAGAATTCAAAATTTTGGTCAGACTCCCTGTTGAGGGGCAGAAAGGCAATGATTATACAGTAACTATTGTACTGTATTAGTGGAAGGTGCTGATATAATATAGCATCCATTACAAATACCCTTGAAGTTATCCAGAAGAAACTCAGGATAACTGAGGTAATATTTATAGGATTTAAAGGGAGCATGCAGGTATCTGAGGCAGTATCAACAAAGTCAGCTTTACCTATGAAACTTCATGGAGTGAACCTTGATAATGTTCCCTGAGCTCTTCCCTTTAATTTTCCTTTTGTCTCTAAATTCTGTGGCTCTAGCTGTAAAATTCCTGCAAAGAAACAGGGTCTTAAAGTACTTCCAGCTGTGCTAACTCCTGGATATCTCAGGAGATAACTGCAACTGAATATTCACATCAAAGGAATTTGAGAAATTTCTGAACTTTAGTTGCTTATTCACATCATATCCTGGGCCTTTCACAGGATATAACTGTGAAATGGAAAGGAGACCAAAAGGAAACATTACTTTTCTATTATCTTTGCACTGCCTTTAAACAGGGAGACAAATGCAGTTCTTCAGTTGGGTGGGAGCCTCCATTTTCAGTCAACTGAGACAATCTTTCAAAGTTAATCACTGTGCTCATGCTGTCACCCAAAAAGCCTCTAGTGTTTTTTTTTACTTCCCGTTGAATAAAAGTTATTCAGTACAGCACACATAACAACAAACACACAGAGACAGACAACAGACTTTTAATTCCTAGATTTTTAATTTGTTCTTGAGCATTTACCAGACTGTAATTTTTTTGCAATTGGACTCTCCTAGTTTTTCTGTTTTCCATAGTATGGAGCACTCCACTAGAATCAATCTATACAACATTTAGAAATCCCAGCTGCAAATCTGGTTGTGATAATGACTTATAAAAAAGTTTGTTTGCTTCTGAGTTCTAATCCTTCCTGAGACTCCTGGGATATATTCAATTTTCATGATGGCTAAGAGTTCTCCCCCTGCCTCCATTTTAGCCAGTATTTTTCTCCAAATATTTTATGCCTATAGTTTTAAGGTGTCATCATAAAATTTCAGGAACTGGAAGCACCGTGGGGTTGAACAGATAATAAACAATTATACTGCAAATTAGTTAGTTGCAGAGCTATAATCTGCAATCTCCAAGGGAGCATTAGCAGTTGCAAACCTATATCTAGGCACATCTTTTACTCAGCAGCCAAGGTCATGTTTTTGGAGCTGTGATGGATGGCTTAGCCATGCCTCTGCCAGCATTTCTTTCTGTGAGTCATAAGGGATGGGTGGAGAAGGCATCACTCAGGCTGTCAGCGGGCACCAGGGGCTCCTGAGGAAAGGTCGCTCTGCCGCCCTGCCGCTGCACGCTGGCTCCATTCCACAGAAGTGCTCCCTGAGGGTGCATCACCTGCTCTCCACCCGGGCTCTTTGTGAATCAGATGTTGTTTGCTGCAAAGTACACACAGCATATCAATGCCAGCAAAACACCAAATGTTCTCCAGGTACAAATATTTACTGGCTGTGGGGATGATTTCCTGGATGGATATCAAGAACTTGCCAATTTGCAAAGATCTCATTTTGAAGGGTTAGAAGATCAGTGAAGAAATAGAAGGTGCTGTAAGAAATGGGGAAGAGTAATCTGAATTAAGATTTTGCCATGAGAACAGATATTAAATTAAAACTGCAACATGAGGACACAAAGCTGTTTGCATGACATTTTGGAGTGAGATTTACAAGTAAGTACTGTTGTTGAATTTCAATCATGTCTTGTCTCATTAGAAAGGACTCTGAGCTGATTTTTATAGGACTCTGAAGTTTAAGGTCTTTACCCTCATGAGTTGTTGTACATAATAACATTTGGATCCAGATGGAAGAGTCATTCCTCGATCATTCCTATGTTATTTGCTACTGAAAAATTCTGTTCAGCACCATCCCACTGTGAATAAGCTACACATACCCCAAACAAGCACTCATGATGTTTTCTAAACACTATCGAAACTTAGTGTATGGAAGAGTGGAGTAGGACAAGGATCCTTAACAGAAGAAAGAATTACTATGAGTGCATATCAGATCTTAAGAGTCAAATTCTCTGGACAAGGCAATCTATCTTCGCTGGCAACCACAAAGATATATAATGTAATTCTGTCTAAAACCAGTGCAAGCAAACAAACAAAAAATTCAGTCTCAAACTGTTCCAGGAAATTGTTCATCTTTCTGACAGAAAGTTGTCCTATTTCCTCCTGTGTCTGAGCTCTCTCATCTGTGGCCACTTAATGGTCTGACAACTTCCTCTGAGTTAGTGTTAGTTAGCCTAAAGGTTTACAGAGAGATTACCTTCTGATCACATACACTAATGCTTTCATATACACCTTTGATTTGCTTTTATTTTATAAGATAGGTCTGCTCTCAAGTCAAAGTCCTTTCACTGCACAGCTCAAGGAATGTCATACTACATGGAAAATGGAAAAAAAAGTATTTTCACAGGACACAGAATTATTAATTTTAGAGTAGGTTATAAAAACAGACTATAAGATAACTCAGTCTTCTACTGAAGAATGTGGAAACAAGAAAATGAAGATAAAACATGCAAAATTGCTAATTTAGCACTTAAAATTTTCAAAAGAAGATTGTGACATACAGAAAAAAAAACATTTAATACAAGTCACTCATCTCTCCCTCTCTCCCCTTCAAAAAAGAGCATGTCTGGAAGCTTAATGCCAGCTGTACTGAATGTGATTAATTTAATCTTTTTATGTTAGCAAGAAAAGGGAAGGGATAATTAGTTTACTATCCTCAAATACTCTGAATAACTCTAGTTTATGATAAAATGTCAGACTATCAGAAATATAATTTTTAGAGAAGTGTGTTTCAAATTTTTCAAACCCACTAGAGATTACTAGAATGGCCATTTTCTGAGAAAAAAAAAACTGCAGGAATGCATTTCAGGCTAAAACTGCATTTTGCTAACACAGAAATGAGTTTAAGACAGAGGTGAAACTAAACATATGTGTAACATGGTGAGCGGGACACAGGGATGCAATATGCGTTCACTCCATTTAGAGTGTACTGTAGATGTGTTTGAACGTGAAGACAGACAAATAACAAGCACAAGAGAGAGTATCCAGGGCCTACCCTGCCCCCTCTGAGAAGACCTGGAATTAAAAAGATGTTAATTTAGTGCTACCATTGCGTTCAGGGAAAAAAAATTGGAAAATTTCAAGGAAAAGCAACAAGATCACTGGTGGCTTAGAAATAAAAAGTATGCTATGTAAAAATCATTTAACAAAACACTTTGCCTTTTTATTAGTCTAAGTTTAAGTACACATATACATATATCCAGAAAAATTATTCATGTCCATTGTATAGGCATATAGGAAAGAAATTAACAATTTCCATAATTTAAAATTGATGATGTGTAAAATTGGCCCATGAAGATCTCCTGTGCTAGCCATCTATCTTCAACTAAAGGCCAAGAAGATATAATAGATAGGAGACAGACAGAGTCTGAAAATAATGGAGTGTCCTCTATCATTTTGATACTTCTAGGCTTAGAAAAGCACAGGATCAGATCAATGGGCCTATTTCCCAGGTCAGTTCTGAAATACAGAATGAGATTGCTTAAAGGGACTAATTTTTTTCTTCTAATTCCCTCTCATTTACATGAACCAACACTGCATGCATGGGGGCTGTGAGGGAATACCTGCTCCCCACCATGGGATGCACCAGGAAATGAACCAAATGCACAAGTCAAGGCATCTGGTTTCTGGTGCAGGCTGGGCACCCCAACAAAATACATCATTCCTGATGCCCCATTCTGGCAATCAGTTGCAGAGTGCTCGTGGCTTTTCTTTACTTAGCCACCAGAAACAGAGGCCAGAGATGAAGATCTTCTGCAGACTAAGTAGAAAAGCCATAAAATGTGCAGGAAAAAGGAAATATTTCCAGTCATTGCTGGATGATGATAAATGTTGAAAGCACTATTTTCAAAGGATGGGAAAACAAGAGCTGAAAAGTCTTGGTTTTTTCCTCTTCAGGCTCAATATCCTTTAATATGTCAGACTCCCCACCCATGCAACACATCTAGTGAATTCTACATCCAAAGATGTCTGTCTTGTTAAGACAGAAAATTGCAGCACCATGACATCTGCATTTCAAACACTAGATTACTTCAAAAATAATGGAAAATGTAGAGCGTTTCATAAATATTATGGATATAAACAATCTTTCAATTTTAATCCCAAAATTTATAATTAAAAATTGCAGGGTTTAGCCAAATCCCTTTGGGTTTTTCCTGAAATTGATATTTCTGACTATATACCAAAGGGTCAAGATTTTCAACAGAAACATATTTGATTAAAGATTTTTCCTCCCACTCTTATTGCTTTTTCCCCTGAGGAAAAAGTGAAAAAGCAAGCACGCAAGAAAATGTTTGCTCAGCTTCACTCTCAGCAAAGAAATTAAAGCCAAAAGATTTTACAAAATTGCCTAAGATATCACTAGAAGCTTAGATTAAACCACAAGCCTAAATTCAAGGGGTGGAAAACAGAATGAAAGACACAATTTTAACTAACAACTGTCAATTCAAAGAAAGGCACAACAAGCTGAACAAAGAACTCATTGTCTAAATACATTTGGGATTTTAGACAGACGAACCTTAGTTGTAGAATATATTTGAAATTCAGGGGACATAATATACAACTTTTGAGTTTCAGCAATAGTACCTACAAGATTAATTGCCCTTCTCAATTACTAGAAACAGCAAAGGCTCAGAGAGATGTTTTGTTAGAATGGATAATCTATCTGGGAAGAAATCTGCATGATTGTTTTGTCTTCTGCATTAGAAGCAGAGGCACTGCTGACTCATTACTTCATTGATAATATTTCACTGCACTGATGGGTATTTAAGAGATCTTTTGGGTCAGCAAGAACCCCAAGGTACTTTATAAGGAAGAGGGATCGTGGGAACCTTGGTCTAGTTGACCTGTTACCAATAAACTAATGAATAATTATATTCCAAAGCAAGCTTTCAGTTCCTTCTCAGCAATTGTTAATCTCAATACTGGAATCTAGGGAGAATTCATAAGAATGTACTGTGACTAATGCTCAGCACTTTTTCTTAATGCTTAATATTCCTTCTATCTGTTCCTTGGCTAAATCAGATTATCAGTGCAAAAAAAATTTCTAGTTCCAGCTCTCTGCTTTAATTCTAATTATCATATCTTTATATCATAAACTGGGACTCCCATCTGTGGCATGATATTCTTTATAAAAAGCAATTTCTTAAGACTCTCAGCACCTCTCCAAAGTCTTATTCTTGACATTACTACCAGGGGAAATTATTTGCCTAAACTTAAATTGCATATTTTTACTAGCATGCAAAAAAGAAACCAAATCTCCTGAATACTAATTGTGTGATACAATCACAGTTTATACCTTTTACTTTATTTTCCTCCTCACCACCAATGCAAATTCTGAACTTGCTTTGAAGAACTTACAGAGGCCCAAGGCATCAAGCCTGGACTCAAATGTTTCTCTACCCATTTAGCTTCACAATTTCTCATTTCTCCTGGCCAGGTATGTTTTGCATCTGTATCATTTGCCTTCATAATTACTTTACAGAAAGTCAATGTAACAACTTTCAAAGCATTTCTCCTATGGCAAAAACTCACCATTCAGAAGACAGTACAATTTATACAGAATTATTATAAATCCTAAGCTGAATATGCCACCTCTGACCTTGCTGGTTTTCCAGTATCAGGTTTGAGAGCTACTAGACATAGGAATCACAGTTACTGTCATAACAATAAAAGCCATCTATACATCAGAGGAAGTGTTCAGGATCAAATTGAATGAGTCCTTGAGCAACATGGTCTGAAGAAAAATGTACCTGCTCATGACAAAGAGGGTTGGACTAGATGATCTGCAAAGGCCCCTTCCAACACAAACACTATGATGGTCCCAGCATTTCAAAGCCTATTCTCCTTGGATCCTCACAAACCTCAGCTCTCTTAAACATAAGAATTATTTATCCTCAGTAGAATTTACAAGGGAAAACACACTCCCATTTCCATTCAGCTTAGCCTGTAGTATGCTGGCATACGACAATCAACAAATTGATTCAGTTTAATCAATCCAGGGGATGAGAAGAGTACACATCCACAGTCTCTTAATGTTTTCTGCTATGAGAAAGTTTTGCACATTGTCTTAGAGCTCCCAGTTTCCACTCTCACTTTCATCTCTCTTCTGCTTAATGGCATGGAAAATGGGTCTACCTTTTCCCCAGGTTTTAAAAGTTCTTTTATAAAAGCAAATTAAATAACCCCCTTTTTAGGTTTCTCTATCAATTATAATTTCTAGTGTTCTTATTATGCTTTCTCAGACCTCTGTCTGATACAAAGAGTACCTACAGAAAGCTTTGAAAAACTGCTGGCACCTTATTTACACATTTAATGGCATCAGACTTCTTAAACAGAAACCATCTAAAGCAACATCATTCACCTCTCTCACATCCCATCACAATCAATCATTAGACCAAGGTAATCTCATTATCAATCATTAGACCAGGTAATCTATCATTCAAGCTGAAGCTTCAGGAATTGGAATGGAAAAAAAACAAAACCAAAAACAAAACCAAAAACAACCAAAAAAGCCAACTGAACAACAACAACAAAAAAGCACAGAAAACCCGAAACAAACAGGTATACATTTTTCACAGACTGATATTTCACAAAATAAGACAGTAAACATACTTTTTTTCCCTTCACTCAGGGATTCAAAGTAGACTGTCTTTTTAGTCTTCCCTTCCAGTGCCTTAATTCCCCATTTCTTTCACTCTCCAGTTCTTTTTCTGTCTCTGTCTCTTTCCTCACAGCCCACTTGTAGGAAAAGGAGATTGACCTAACCCAGTCCTAAAGAATTAAGGAAAATCAAGAAACTTCACACCTGGCAGACAGGAAGGCAGGGAGCTGTTTCACTGCTTTCTCTATCAAGAAAGAAATCTTGTGAACAAACTGAAGCTCTCCTGTGAAATTTTGAACAACGTTGTGAACAATTCTCATCCAACATTTATGTCAGCAAACTAGAAGTTTCACAGTTAGTTCTATATAAAACTCTTGCTTTACTGCCCTATGTTGAATTGTTCTTACCTTCATAATAAATTTAGCATCACAGGCTACTTGAAAACTAGTTAATTTTTACTTTTTATTAAAAAAAGGACCCCCAGGACACTTATAGGAAATAGTAAGAATTCAATTTGTAATGCTTTGCTAATATCAGTTGTTGCTAATTTTGATCAGTTTCAATTCAATTTATTCTTTTAAAAAAGAAATAAACTGATGATACTTAGATACCATATGATCATAGCCGGTAAATGCAGGGGAGAGTTAAAAAGTGAAGAGAAGTGGACTTTTATGTGGGTAATGTGTAATTTGCTAAAAAAAAAGAATGTCTCAAGAATTTTATCTGAATCCTACACAGAATTTTATGCAAATTTCAAGTAAAAAGGCAAAGAAGAATAAAACTGTTATATATGCAGACATACAAAAAACAGTCTGTCAGTCTTCCTCTCAGTAAAATTTGTACCTTACTAAATTCCACAAAAAAATCTGTCATATTTTTTTCAAAAATCAATTATTTTAATTTTCCATCCAATCTCTTAGCCCTATATCTTCTTCCAACCCCTCTTTTAGTAGCTGAAGGGAGAAAACAATCAGACACTTCTCATAGCTACTTATTTGCAGTAAAATTTGCAGCAAAAATTTGCAGTCCTTTGCAACATAAATCAGGTATTTACTTGTTATAATTATATCTCTACTGTTTGTGTATCTGGAATCAGTGCAGGTGAATGATCTCAATGATCTGCTACCCGAGGGAAAAAATAAAACAAGAGCAGAACGACCTTTATCTCTTGTTTCTTCCAAACTCCTGTGAACCTTAGGACAAAATCCATCTGGGAAAAATACTTGCTTAGATCAGCCAACATGCAATCCAAATACTATTCCAAAAAAAGTGTCAGGTAGTGAGGTGTAATCCCCCAGTGCCTAAAAGTCTGCACCATATGTCTTTCTAGCATCCTTTAGTGGTTTTAGAGCTGCTGGAGACACATAAGTGCAATGTTGGCAGGATCAGCTGATACACTG
Organism: Sturnus vulgaris; assembly: GCF_052056855.1. Lineage (NCBI taxonomy): Eukaryota > Metazoa > Chordata > Aves > Passeriformes > Sturnidae > Sturnus > Sturnus vulgaris. Next base: position 30,153,505 of record NC_142245.1, read on the forward strand.
GGAAAAAACTTGTGTACAATAATGCAATAGTCCTATTGTTCATTTTAGTGATAAAACAACCTCCAGGATCTCTCCATATTTTAGTAGGTTTATCCTATAATCATCAAAAAAGCTTTAGAAGCCTGGCTTTCCAGGATAGCAATTCTTCATTATTTTCCCATCATAATAATTTTTCTTCTGTCTTTTAAATGTTTTTCTGCCTAACCATTTCTCCCTTAAATTCTGACAGCTGTAGGACTACATCTCTGTTTTTCTCCACAGTGTTTTTCTTCTGTTCAAAGAGCATCCTTTTGTCCTCTTGCTCTTATCAGCTCTGGATATATATTCAATATCCAAACTATGTCTTCTTCTCCACTAAGTTTCTCCAGACCAAAAAATTTCACCACAATTTCTTTTGGAAATCATCATTTTCCTAGAAATACTAAAAATTCATCCCTTTCCCCACAGACCAGAATCAGAAATTGTCTGATAATTACAACATTTAAGCATGTGGGGGAAAAAAAATCCAGTCATCACTGTTGACCAACACTGTTGTGTACACCCTTCCCCAAACTATGAAACATGAAGCGTAAGATTAAAAATATAGACAATAACTAAAACTAACCACATTGCTCTGTGATAATAAAATGTTATTGCTTTGATATGAACCCCAAATTTCCTGATGCTCAATTTTATTTTTTTTTTTTTTTTTTTTTTTTTTTTTTTTTTTTTTTTTTTTTTTTTTTAGATTTCTGGCATCAACTTTTAAAAACATGCAGGCAGCACCCACATTTTCCATTCTCTGAGGATATCCTGTCAATCTCACTTCTCTTTTAGTTTAAAGAGCTTCTCTTTCAGCTTAAACCCTGTTCACTGCTCCAGCTGCTTCAGGTAGCAGCACTGGAACAGGCTCATTTGTGACACCTCTGGTTTATTGCTTATTTGATCCCACAGTGATCCCACAGCAGCTGAGCATCCTGGAGCCCAGCTGAACATCTGCAAATGTGTTCTTTGCCACTGAGGGAGGCTAAACCTTTTTCCAGACACTAGGTCCAGCCCAGACTGGGAGAGAGATAGATTGGCTGACAGCTCCTCTTGCTGCAGCTGCTGGCTGTGCCTTCCTCAACAAATCCCAGTGCTGGAGGAGACACTGTTAGGATGTGCTTTCATGCCAGTAGTGCTGTTATCGTGACTCCTCTCAAGACCAAACCATTGCCCAAGCACTTCCAATTTTTCTAACTTTTCTCTGATTTATCAAGCCTCAAGTGCTTGTCTCATAAAAGAATCACATGGCAAATTTCATTAAGAGCTCTAGGTTTCTAAGTGAAGTTTCTGCTCCTTCAGTCTTCAACCCCAGGCTCATTTGGTGACAAGAAGTAATGAGGGAGCATGCAAGTTTTTGTCCCTTTCAGCTACAATAAATCCTCAGTAATTCAGATTTCTGGACACTGCATAGAGCGGCATGACAACTTCCCTTCACAAAGGCATGTCTTCTCAGGCTGGAAGCTGTGTCCTTAATAAGAGAGGTTGAGGAGGCTGTCATTTCTGTTGTAAGGTGGAAAGATTCTTTGTCCAGATAAAGACAACTGCATGATCTTTGAGGAAGGCTGAGTCTGGGAATCAGAGTCAAGTTGAAATCTAGTGCTCTTAACGACATCTGGGAGTTCCTGGTTTCTGCACCAGCATGGCTGTCATCATTATCTTCAGCTTTTTAAGCCCTTGGGTCCTTGTGCTAAGCCCCTTTCTCTGTGTCCAGGGCTGGAAGGCAATTAGACCAGTAGTCAGTGGCAAATGAAGCCCAAAGCTCTCTGCTGAAAGATTCAGTCACTCGAGATCCTTGACACAAGCTGGCAGTGGAGAAACTAATAAGCAGAAAAGAAGAGCTCACTGATGCTGTTACACTGTACTACTAATATGCAGTAAATAACGTGTAGAGATACCAGCTTTTGTTTTTCAGCTTCACAGATTTTTGCATGCCAGAGCAGATTTACAAAGCAAGGGTTAGATCCTAAGCCAGCAGAGACACACCAGGCTCCAGGTGGAATGTGAGAAGGTCAGCAAGGTGCTTCTCTCACGTCTGTGTTGAGACTGACCAGAATCCCAAATTCTTGTTTCTCTTCACCTGTGTAATCTGCTACACAAAAGACAAAGGATGACTGGGGGCAGTTTATTTTGGTCAGAGGTCCCTTGCCTTCTCCTACTTACATGCACCTTACATTAAGCCCTGAAGTGCTTAATTGCAGAATCTAGTTATGTATGAAACCACATTGATTTTACCTCAAAAATGCAGTCAGTTTTGGAACACTGCATGCCCATTTAGGGTAAATACAAACATGGACTTCAGAACTGAAACTGCTGGTCAAAATTAGGTGGGTGTGGATATGCTGTACCAAATCGATGATTTTGCCAGTATACCAAAACTTAGCCCTCAGCTATGTGTCTTTTTAGGCACATGATAGTAAGGAATGCATCTTTTCTGAACGAAAATCCTAAAATCCGGTATGAAAAAAAATTTTTTTAAGCTTGACTTCTTTGTTTGTTGGCTTTTACTGTGTCAAGGTTCCTGCAAAGGAAAGATATCATTCTTCTTTCCCATTCTCCTTGCTGACTACAGAGATTTTTAGGCCATGTTTACGAAGAACAGCTTACTTTGAAGCACTTTCCAACTTTATCATTGAGGTACATCTTGTCCACTTGCACTTGGACTGGAAGTTAATGAGGTTCTCATGGGCCGACTTCTCAAGTTGTAAATGGTACTGTGTGGGATCCCATCTCAAGCAAAATTCCCAAATCCAGACCCTGCTTAATAAAGAGGAAGAGCTGTGTGGAAGAATTGAGACTCAGGATACACCATAAACAACACAAAGTTTCTACAGCACCTCTGGAGGCTATGCATTAAAATCCTTATCATAAAATAGACTGAAGGATGTTATGAACCCGTATCACAGAAATTGCAAGTAAGTGCTACAACATCTGGACTCCTATGTAGGAGACAGGAAGACATTTCTTCCTGCTGCTAGTTCCTTCAGTGTGCTGAAAGAACATCCACAGAGTCAGTCCCAGAAGACAAGGTAGTCAAGTGGCTACTCAAGTACTTATTGAAATCATAAATGTTAAGAGTAAAAGTATGAGTAGCTGCATGCATAGAGGAAATGACAGAAATTTGGGCATCTGGAAACCATAGGGTTACAGCTATCTGCCAAAAGTCGTTCGATTTTAGCATATTGTTCTGTTAGAAATATAACTTTCCCCATTCTTTCTTCTTTTCATGTGAGTAAAGGGTTTTAATACTTTACCAGTTGCAGAGGGTTTAGGATAATATTATAATAACAATGTCTACCACTGTGAGATCATTACACAATCATGATACATAACCAGTAAAGCTACTAGCTGTGAGATATGCTATATGTGATCTATTGCTGTTTTATTTCTTGGTTTTGCATAACACAGGGGGTTTTTTTTTGTTTTTCATACTCAAAAAGCAATATAATAACATGGTAGAACCAGAGATCCATCATAATAATTTACCTGCAGGCTTATGAGGTGGGTACAATAGGAGGAAAAATAAATTGCAGCTAATAGTAAGATAAGTTTATATGCCAACAAAACCATTGTCTACAACAGTTGATATTGTTCTGCTTTGTTAAAAACTCCCTCATTTCAGTTTCTTTGCTTTTTCTTTTCTTTCTCACAGTAGAAACATTTCAGAACATGAAATATAGAGAGTTGGAGGTTTGGTGTTTTTTTCATCCTCACTTTCAAAAAGCATGGCAGTTGATCTTCTGCTTGCAGAAGTCAGAACTGGATGATCTTGTTTGATCTCCTTCAGAGATCAATGGCCTCTCAACAGATAGCCAGATGAGAAGAGTAAATGTGCCTGAAAACATCAATATAAGCCCTGATTCTAAGTAACCACAATTCACCTGAATGCTGTTTGACTGCCAGTTCCTGGGTCATTTTAACCTTGTACACTTTCAAAATATTATTTTTAAATAGCTGCTCAGCTCAGCTTGTTCCATTCTACTTCCATTTCTGATTCTATTCCAAATCAGCCATAAGACTTTCACAAAAGCTCAATAGCTGAAGTCCAAAATCCACTCCATCCTATTGTTTGTATGTCTGTACAGTTCTCAGGTCCTTCTTTAATTTCTGCTCTGTAATCTCACAGTTGACAGTTTCCCATTTCTTAACAAGCACAGCTTCTATCTTACATTTGTGAGTTTTACCAAGATATTTTTGAAGAGAAAATTTTCACTTTAGAGGAAACAAGTTAAAGTCAATCCTAGTGTAGTTCTCAGCAAGTTTGGAAATGTAGAACCTGTGGTCTAAACACACAGGCCCCAAGGTCCTCACGGGCTAGTTCTGCATTACTTGTTTGGTGCTTGGTCATGCTGAGCTGAGATGGTGTTCATGAGAAGAAAAAGGAAGGCTTATCTGTAAAGTAGAATTTTTTTTTAAATAGTAACCTTTATTCCTCATGATTTTCTTAAGGAAAATTAATAGTGATTAGATCCAACATGGTTAGAATGCAAAATAATAAAATTTGGAAAAATGTCCCATGATTTTCCTGGTTTGAATGCATGACATTCACCCATACTGTGCAGACTGACAACAAAGTCCATTAGCACTACTATATGACCCTTTCAAAGAACCTGTGTGTTAACCATAGGGCAAAGAACATAAATTACTATTCTGCTTTGGTTCTCCCTTCTTCCCAGAAGATATTTGAGGGAATGACATTCATAGCATCCTTTCATTATACATTACAATAATAATTGCATATTGTCTTTATTATTGAAACCCAAAGAAAAGAAAACAAACAAAAGAAAGAGATACAGGGAAACCTGATTCTTATTTCTCATACAAGAGATAATCAGGATTTGCTCTTCTGAGAATAGGAAGGTTGAAACAGTATAAATCAATGAAATAAGTACAGACATCTTTCAGTGCATCTGAGAGGAAATATCTTTAAAGTTGTGCATATATTTTGAGAGGAGAATTTGCTGAAAGTACTTTCACCTTGGCACGACTTTCCTTCGCTGCATCCTCTGTATTTTCCTTTATACAAAGATTGATATTAGATCAGGGGATTCAGGGGATGAACATGAGAAACCCAAGAACTCAGTAGGTGTTTTCCCCTGGAGTTGCACTGCTGTATACAAGAGTTCAGCAATGCTGTTTACAGAATGTCTGTACACAGCCAGTAGTAGATACAATCTACCTGTATAACTAAGTATTCTGCAGTGTATCTAGGGCTTTTGCATTTAGATAGACCTTGCTCATATTGGTGCTGTTCTGTAACACTCAGAATTATGCAGAGATATATCCCCTCATGGTAAAAATAAGATTAGCTTTGACAGTTTCACCAGACTACAACCCAGGTCAAAGTGTATTATGTAATCTATGCAGCAAGCTTCCAAAGCGCTGCAGATTTTGCTTTTTGCAAGAACTCAGCATGAGCCAGTAGAAGAGGCCCAGCATAGTAGAAAATACACTAGTGACAACTTTTTTTTTGACCTTGATAAAGCAGAAATGGTTCATGCCACGCTTGTCTGGTAATTAATCCACATAGGATGTGTGTTCTCCCACAGTGACTGCCTGGATCCATCCATCCTACAGCTGTATTCTGTCTGATTGGAATTGCTTAACATCCCAGTAAAACAGGTGTCTCATGAGTAGCTGTACCTGGTCCATCTGGCAGCAATTTAACAATGATACTTTTATTATTAGCACTCTATAATCAGTTCATTGTGTGATTGCCAGTCTGTCCCCCTGCCATTTTCTTGTGCAGTTTTTTGAATGTTCTCATATTTTCAATATGAAACCAGTCTTTTGGGTCTGATGCCTCACTTGTGCAACTGAGACTTAGCAAATGGAGGCTTACACAATGGGCCAAACAGCTGGCTTTGTGTTGCCTCAGTAGAAAATGTCTAATTACAGCAGAGTACACACACCACTATTGATGGCAACACATTTGTATTAAAGTGCTTTTGTTCTGGGGAGACTCCTATCATTTGTCTAAATTACTATTATTTTCCCTTTCTCTTCAGAGCTTTTACTGAATCTCTGAGCAATTTCAAGCCATTAGCCTACAGATACAGGCTTTATTCAATAGGACTGCATTACTAGAGAATGGCTGTCTGCCTAACTGTGTCTGGCACCACTCAGTAATGTCAGGAATCCCAGATCCAATCGGCATGGCTCATCTCGTTTTGATTGATGTTCCACTCCCCTAGTGTTGCTGCCAAGAGAAGTTGTAATTCATGCCCAGATTATTCTGCTGTTCCTTATTTCTGCTTTTTTTCTGGGTGCATTTCAATTTCTGGCGTTTATTTCCATTACTGCCAAAATCTGCTTGACGCTGGAGAGACTGATCCCCGAAACAAACATACAGTTGGGAGAAATGTCTCTGTGGAGAAGGATGAGTGTGAGGAAGGAATGGGTGCAGCTGGCCCTTGCACATGCCTTTGCTCTTCACCCTGTGATAGGTGGTGAACAGGAGACATCTGCAGCCATTTCTTCTCCAGGCTGTTCTCTTGTCAGAGTGTTGACAGATAAGATCACTCACATCACCTGTGTTCTCCTTGTCTACTTAAATTGAGCTATTTGGGCTAGAGACTGCTTTTACCTGTAGATACTGTACTAGAGGTCGCAGGGCAAGCATTTTAACACTGTTAAAATACAAATATACACTAACATTTTAACTCATTAAATATCTTCCAGAGTGTTTTGAAAGCTACTGCAGGCACTGAATTTCTACCTCCCAGGGTCAAATATTACTGCCTCCAAGATAGGTTGGAATTTAGAGCATTGAGAAAGATGGAAAAGACTTTCATGCTGTGCACAAAAACTCTTCTAGAATAAACTGGAGAATGCAGCTAGAATTCCCCTTCCAAAAATGTAGAGTATGGATATACAGGCAGAACCTAGGGTTAGGCTTTGTCTTAGGGGAAGGGGTTAGTTGAAGGCAAGACAAAATAGAAGAACAGAGGGCTCAAAAGGTTTTTCGAAACTAAATGGGGGCAAGTCACTAGAATTATTCCACTAGCAGTAATCTGGGAATGCACATTGGCTCAGCAGGAGCCGGGCATTATGTCTCCAATAAGGGTTAGAATTTGGAGAATGAGAAAGCCAGCAACAGGGTTTGAATAGCCAAAATGATAAGACTTAAGCAAGAACCTTTCCAAGCCTCTGGGCTACTTTTTCTACACTGGCTAAACAACTTAGCAGTAGCCTTAGCCTGCTGTGACAGATTAAAAGCTCACTATAGCTCCAGGCTTTTTCCTTGTCAGAATCTTCACTGTTACTTTAAATCTCCCTGTGAACTGAGACATAACTCAGGACTCCTGCCAAACACCTCCACCATTTAATGGCTTCCCAGGTGAAAGGTGAGGTCTAGACTAGGGTTAACATTCAGAAGTGAAAGCTGGAGGAGACAGCTTCTCCATTAATAGAGTTCTGATTCCACAATTCTCTGCAGTACAACGCTTTGAAGGACTTAGGGGAGATTGCCCTTTCTTAAATATTAGTTTAGTTTAGGATGATGCTTCTGAGAAGACAAGCAGGACCTGTGGTAATAGAAAACTTGACTGTGGTTTTCAGTTCTCTTCCTAGCATCATTATTTCCAGGTAATGTATTAAACATTTGTACACCTCACTCTCAGACAAGGAATTGGGATGCTGAGAAACACCTAAAGAGACAAAGTAGAGTTCAAGAGGCCTGTGAAGGTGATATTTGGGTCTTGGACTCAGACATTTCTCCCAGCTATACATTGTCCAGGCACTTAAAGACAGTCAGACCTAAATCCCTGATTCTGTCCCAGGTTCTGGTAAAAATGAAGGGCTTCAAAAAGGAAAATCACTGGGCAACACTAAGAACATGATTGAAAAGACAGGCAAAACACAGGAGGAATTCCCAGTCCTGTTTCATCTGAGGACTAAGGTTCACATTATGGTCACTTTTCTGTGGAGAGACAGGAAGAACATTTAAAAACTGCCTGCTCATGAACCAAGAGCTCTTGTTAATGTCTCCTTCTTTGTGAATACTCAGGTATTATGTCAGGGAATAGCCTTCCCTGGACCAGTCTCCAACCATTTAGTAATTTTTGTCTACACACTGATACCTGATATATTGCTGCCTGACCCTTCTAGCCCCAGACCACTTCTTCCCTCAAGTCCACCTTCCCAGACTGCAATTACTAAATTACATTTTATTTTAACTACTGCAACTGGCAAGCCACTCTGTTTTTCAGTGGTCTTCATGTCTTTCCTCCTGTTTATTTAGTTATCTTACTTATTGTCAGGCTTTGCAGAGCTCTCTCACACATCTGCTGCTTCTCTTACACACCAAATTCTTTGCCCTTTCCTCAGCTTATTTTCCTAGTGTGTTGACATCCTCATCATGCAATCTCTGCTCACTTTCATTCACAACCTTTTAGTCCAGAAGACGGATTTTCTACCTAAGAAAGTGGTGGCATAATTTTTCTGGTCCTAAAAATGGTTTTATGCTGCATCAGAACTCTATTCAAAACAGCATGTTAGTTTACCATTGCTACTAAGAGCAACGTGCACCAGGAGAGGATTTACTACTGAAAAACAACATTAGTTTTCATTAGTCATATATTCATCTCTGCAAACACAATGGATAACTTAATTAGGTATGTTATGTTTTCTTCCCTACACCCCAATATGATCATATAATAAAGTCATGAGCAGAAACACATTGAAAAATGTTTTTACTTAGTTTTCTTCAGGAGACTTGTAATTATAAACAAAGTAATTTTCCTTTCTTAGTCCAGCAATTGTGTACAGTTCTTTCTGGATCTGCAAATAGTGTGACAGTGGTCAGGAAGCTCAAAAGTCCAAGGCTGAGATTTGTGCAGTGTCATAAAAGTCCTGTGTCACCTTTCATCCTCACAGATGAAATGAAAGGACATTCTGGTCTCACAGACATGATATGGGATACTCGAGTACAGTTGCAAAAAGGACCACAAAAGCATCTAATAGATTAGTAAATTACAAATTACTCACCTGTCATTTCATTTCATCTATTTTACAAGATCCAATCAGAGAGCTTTCACAGCTCTAAAGGCAAGATTAGACACACATAACAATAAGTTTTGAATCTGTAGTGGCACTAGCTAGAATGAAATTTTAATGAGAAAATCAGAGATACTTCAAAAATAGAGATACAGAAGACTATAAAAGTCATCCAGTCCATCCAATGAAGGATTTCCCATGAAATCTATTCTCCAGTATCTGTATCCAGCCTGCTTCTGGCGTCTTTCTGGCTTGAGGCAGAAGGTGATCTCCAGATGAGATCATAAATAATTTTTTTCCCTGTAGCAAAATAAACTTTCCTGAACATGTCTCAATCAATTTATTAATTTCCAGCAAGAGACTCTGCCCCCTTTTTCCCAGCAATTTGAAGCAGATGGCTCATCTGAAAGCTAGTGACCTGAAGATATGCATTTTTTTCTACTTACAGGTCAACAACTCGTCAGTGACCTTTAAAATAAAAAAATCTAAGTGCTGACAAAATTTGCTTTGCCTAAGGAAAAATGAAAATATTTCAAGTGACTGGTTCAAACTATCATTCTAAAATTACCCTGCAAATCAATTAAGCACTTAACAATGAAACAGCACTCTGTGTTTCATCCCACAAGCCATCTGTAGCCTTATGTGGCAGTTAACTCAGGCTGCAGCCGGCTCCTGGATTCCCTTTCAGAGGTTTGCCTGAGCCAACAGCAGTTTGCAAAGGAGGGTGAATTTTTCCAAAGGCAACAAGCCAGCTTCCCCCAAGCATCTTTTCTACATCACATTAATGTCAGCATGGCCACACAATGCAAGAAGGACTGAGTGGACTATAGAGAAAGACCACCCAAAAATAAACTGCTCTTGCATTTCACTCCCTATCCTAGTCCCAAAAACATTCAAGAAAAGTTGCAGTTGTGAATGGGTTGTATTAATTACGTTTACTCATGGCATCTAGCACATCAAAACCATCTTTTCAAGTAATTTCTTAAGTCCTGCTAACTGTAGACAGGCCACAATATAGAAACTACTTTCTCTAAAATGCAATGAAAGTATTATAAAAATCAAGTGCAGTTTTTCTCATTTTAAGAATTATGACAATATTTTTCTCCTTGAAATCCCTGCCTGAAACTCCTTTGTATGGTTTTACCATCTCATGCTGAATCCCTCTGCAGTGTTGATGGACTTCCACATCTCTATTTTCCCTCTTCTGCATGTGATGTTATTGCTGAACCACTGGGGCTTTTTTGCTTCTGATTTATTATAGGTTGCTGGTACAGATTCTCAGCTTTCTGAAAAACCCAAAAGCATGTGGCAGTCTCTCACTGCACCATTCAGTTCCAGCTGGTCTGCTTTCCAGAACAGTTTATCCAACTGTTTGTTGGCAGATACATTACCACAGGGCATAAGAAAAGTCCTTCTCACAAGAATGAATGAAAGATGAGTAAGAAGAAGTAGCTATAAATGGTTAATTTTCACTATGGAAAAATATCAAAAGTGGTCCTAATGTTTTTCAAGGTATTTATGTGGCACAAAATGCTATTCTTAGGTCTAAACACCTTAAATCTCATCCAGTCCATTATGATTTTGTGCTCAGCAGAGGGATTTATCATCCAAGAGCTCTTACCCTAAGGCAGAATGCCTTTTTGTGGCCTTCCATGCAGTGTAGTTCCTCCATCCAGGACTTCAACCTACACAAGTGCACAGGTGGGACTTCAAGTTCTTGATTTTTGGTTTGTGGCAGCTTAAGTGGCCTCTTCACATAGCAAACAACTTGTTTTGGAACAGATCTTTGACCAACTCTGATATTTTAGGGTTTATCGTTCAACCAACCAGTTTTGTTTAGCAGTTTTATAAAGTAATTGAAGTGCTTGGTTTCTATGGTAACATACAGTGCTATTCTGAAACCAGTTACATACTCTTGGAAGAACGTTGCCTTCTCCCAGTTTTCAGAAGAATAATTTTATATGCAACTTCATATAAAGTAATATTGTTTAATCATGAAGAATAGATCTTGCATGCTTTTGTAAAATTGCAAGTATTTTCCATAATCTATCAACATATCTCACTCTCACTAAATGATGTTTTCCACATGAGTATTATTATTGTCTGTTCAAATAATGAAGTGCTATCATCAGCAAAACCAGCCAAACTGAATCAGAGTAAATATTAATGGCAATTTACAAAATCATAGAAAGTAAGAATATAAATCTCTATGTACAAATCCAGAGCAGTGTTTCAATCTGAAGGTAAATACAAACTGTTTTGCAAACACTAAGCATGGTAAACAGACCTTTTTCAACTCCTAATGTATTTAGTTTATAATCTCTGTTGATTTTAGTATGTGATTTTGATAGATAAAAGCTTTAGATAAGCCTTGCAGAATGTTTTCAGCAGGTTGAGTTGAATATCATTGAGAGATAAAAATCTACAGTTGTTGGCCTATGGAAAGTTATATCATGACATATTCTTCTAAAGTACCAAAAATACTATTGAAGCAATTTGTTCACTTCTAAAAAATATATAAATAATATGCAAGTGAAAGAGAATGTCTCTCTGAAATAAAGAACTAATTCTAGATACACTTCTCACAAGGCTTATGCCATACTAGAGTCAGTCCCACAGAGCAGAACTTCAACATACATATAGAACATACGTATAGAACTCCATTGACATCTGTAGGCTAAATTTGCAGCTGACCTAACACAAAGCACCTCCATAAAGAGGAATGCATTTCCAAGGCTTTTCTCCACCTATGGACTGCATAAGTGAAAAATAAAAATAAAAAAAACAACAAACAAACAAACAAACAAAAAAAAAACCCCAAAAAACTAAAAACAAATGCAAAAATGAATATTTCATTTTTAATTTACATCAGCCAGAGAACTTCCCAGGAACACTTTTTCTCTTTGCTGTTATTGAACACGGGGAAGAGAAAGCTGCTGCTGCTGCTGCTGACCTTAGAGCCTCCAATTTACCCACTCACTTTTGTTGCAGCTCTCCCCATCACAGGGGGGTCACTGATTTACTAACACAGTGGTTCCTCTCTCACTGACTCCGAACATGTTGGTTATTCATGAGTGCACTATGCCCCTCAGTGCTAGGACTTGACCTCTTATTTGTTCTTTTTGTCCTGTGTTTGTACCAATTTATGATCACAAAATTGCTTTGGGCCTTTTGAATCCTCCAGGCTTGTACATTTCCATCGCATGATTGCTTCCTTACATAATGGGATAGCAATCAGTAATTGATGAGTTAATATTTCCCTTTCCTAGCTAATTAGCTTCCTGATCACAGTGCTGCCATCAGGAATGTTCAGGTGCCATAGATTATTATACCAGTCAGGGCTCTAAGCCAGGAAATATCCAGAGCTTTCAGCACTGGGAGATGTTGCATTTGTTGGAGGTGCTCTTTTCCAGATGTGATAGGAAGCCAAGGTTTGTGCTACAGTGAGTTGCTAGAACATCATGGTCTCTCCATATATTTTATCTTCTAACTCTAATTTACTCCCAAAATTTATTTTGCAGGTTTGGTCAAATAGACATGACATCTGAATTGAATACATTATATTCTCCCCATCTAAGCTATGAAAAATTAGCATGTGATATAAATTTATATTCTGTTTCATAGAAGGGATTAAATGGAAGTAAAGAGACTTTTGTTCAGGAATTTTGCTATCTGCATCAAATATTCTGTGATCTTCAGCTGACAAGTATTCAATTTTAGGTTGGTATATTAAAAATTTAGACAATGTGTTTCTACAGGACTGGCATAGACCATATTTTCCAAATAAGTTATCAGATTCATCTATTTATCTCCCAGAATTTTGCATTTTCCCAGCCTATGATACACATTTCCTTTGATGGACCACTGACACTAGAAGAGATGTTTTCAAAATTCAGGATAGAAACTGATCTTTGTAAAACAATCCTGGTTGGAACAGGGATTGTGTCAGACGGGTCATTACTATCAGGCAAAATTAATTTCCTTGGTTATTACTGCATCTATTTATGTATGTGTGGGCTTTCATTTGCAAAGAGAACATGTCATTAGGAAAATGTATGCAATCAAAACCAATATAATTATGCTGGTTTTGATCAATGGTACTTTTTTTTTTTCCTCTAAATGTAAAGATCTTACTTCTAAAACAATTCTCATGACAACTTTGATAACACTAACATTGACGATTTATTCTAAAAATCACAATCTTTTCCTCTGAAAGACACTGGTACAAACTATTATGGTATTAGAAGCTTCTTTTTCCCCCTGAGAACAGGTCAATATTCTTGATAACTTTCTCTGCAACTGTTGTTCAAAAAACTTGAAGTATAATAGTTTGGAAAAATAGAAGACTGAACAAAGGAAGCAATGCTGTATCTTTTACTTGGACAAATAAAATAAACATGATAATCAATAATATGTATTTAAGTGGTAGCATTTCCTATAATAAATGGTCGATTATTTAATTCATTATAAAGGATTTTTTTTACATACTCAGGGGAAAAAAACCCAAACCAAACAAGAAACAGAGAACAACTGCAAAACCCAGCAAAAAATCAATTTTGGCCTTCAAATTCCATGCATCTACCCTTCCTAATACCATGTGTTTGCAATTCCTGATGGCATAGGTTTTGTCTTTCTTTCTCTTTCATTCTTAAACAAGCTACAAGAATGGAAGGAGGTCAAGATAAAGGCAACAAAGACTACCTTTATTTAGGAAGATGTTGCATTTTATTCATCATGTGCACACAGAATTAAATACCAGACAGGAATGCATTGACTTTTTGAAGGTTCAGTTTCATACAGTGAAAACCTATAACTCACCAAGCTAAATCTAATGAAAGAAAGAAATTAAATAGAGAATGACAGCTGGAAACTGTTTCACATCCTAGAAGATCTCAAAGGCACAATCAGGAAAGAAAGATGAAAATCAGTAAATAGGAAAAGGGAAAAAAAAATAATCTGGTGATAGACAGTTGCAAATAAAATATTTATATTTTTTGTAAATTAATGTATGAGATTGTAATAACAGAAGAAAAATGGTAACTAGAAATTTAAAAATATGCATTTGAAGATGTAATTTGCATTATTAAGCATATATTAAAGTCTGTGAATTGTAAGAAATATCCAAAATTTGATTACAAGGTGAACTTAATAGCAAGCAGAAATTGAAGTGCTTCTTGCCAAGTGGCAGCAGTTTTTTTCTGAAAACAGTTTCAAAGTTTTAGAAACTCAGAACCCAGGTTTTCCAACAGGCAAGTGATAACAGACAAGTGAAACCTCACTTTCACTTAACGAGTGCTAAGTGCTCTTTTGTATTCATCCTTCCATTCAATTTCAGCCCAAGGTAATGCTTGAAAACAATCTCATCTGTAATGACTTCATTGCTTTCTAATGTAAATCTAGAATGTATAATATTTTTCAGCTGAAAAGATTGTATCCTGGTTTTATAAACAGCATTCACTCTTCACTGTATAACTAAAAACTGGAAACCTCACACGAAGTCACAACTCCTGTTACTATGTACTCCTCCCACATCATTAGAGAATACTCTCTTCAAAACCAACTCTTGGTACCTGTCACAGCTACCAGAAGCAGTGCCAGTGCTTGCCATTCTCCCACTTCAACAGCTCTGTGAAATGAAGCAGGGACAGAGTCCAAGGCAGTCCCACCCAGATTCACTATCCACCAGAGCTGCTGTACCTGTAAGGTCTCGCTTCACACTTCATATTTTTACAGCACAAAGCTGTGCTCTCTTTCTCTTGCACACTTTGGGATCACACACAATAAAGTTTTTAACTATAGGCTGAGAGAGCCTGTGCTCCTCTCTCCTTATGGCTGCATAGCCAGAGTAGAGATTGCATTGGGGTCAGGCTACTAGCATGGAATTTTTCTGCAGAATCTCATGATTCTTTGGAACATGCATGAAATTGAAATCTAAATACGAAAACTTCAGCTCTTGGAGCAACTGCCCATTGTCCAGCTGCATGGGACGCATGGAATGCTGAACAGAGAAACGTATAAAATCTGAAAAACTGCACGGCAATTGAGATTACTTTACTTCTATTTCTCAGGGCCAGTCTTTCACTCAAAAGAGCACCAGTATAAAGCATTTAAAACTGAGAGATGTCATATTGCTGGTCACTGGAGGCAGTTGTAAGTAGAGCTCACACCTTTGTAGCCTAAAAGTGCACATTTATTTTTAGAATATTTTTTGCACATTTTAGCATATTAAGTCAATGCAGAGAGTTCATATTTTTTTCTGATGTGAATTTCACATCCTTCTTCACCTCTCTTACTTAGAAATGCTGAATTTGCTTAATAAAAGTCTCTCCATCAGTAACTACTGACCTGAATCTGACTTCAATTAATTACCTTGCAGTATTCCTGTTCCTTCTGTCCTACTGGTAAGGCCTCAGTGAGAGCAAAGTTAATTTGGGAGCTCCAAAGCAGTGCAGTCAAAAGAGAGGACCTGCCACAACATATATTCAACACGCAGGTAGAGAACTGGAATGTTTCTAGCTGAATCTTGTAGTGCCTTTTCACCTTCATTCTGATCAAACATGGAAAGGGGGATATCAGTAGACCTGGTGAATGGAACAATACTTTTCCCACTTAAAGTTTTATTGATTTGGGGCAGAAAGCTCCAAGTCTTACTGACCACTCCGTGGCTCTGCAGTAGCTCAGTCATCTCACGGGTGGGAGTCCCAGAGTCCCTGTTGGTGCAATATTGTCACAGTGCACTGGTAGTGATTGGTACCTGCTGTTCTTCACCCCTCAGCAGCCCCACAGCAGAAGGGCTCCGTCTGTTTTGTGACAGAGGCTGACTGGAAGCAGAAGTTCTTCAGAATTCTTTATTCTTGGAGAAGAGAAAAAATCCCACTGTAAAAATTTCTACCCCACTTTCATCTTTGTGAAGAAAAAGGGATAAAACCCTTTCTCACTTCCCACTGAAAACCCAAGACAGCAGAGGCATTCTCTTTTGAGTGGCTAAGCGTTGTCATGCCATCACATTTCTTTGTACGCCTCTGAGTTTCCTTTTGTGCAGATATGTGAACAAAACCTTACACATGAAAATGTTTGTGGAAAAGAAAATATATTAAAAAAATTGTCCTCAGCCAACTGAAAGTTGGTTTATTCTCTAATGAACTATTTACAGACTATTCTCCCACCTTGCTCTGAGCTCCAATTTTTTTAGGCAAAGCAGTGTGCTAAACATTTTAAATTGTATCTATCTATCCAAACATTTCTAGTGATATAAGCACTGAAGGCCATCCATGAGTCAGGATGGACAAGAGGAAGGAATTAATCTCATCTCCATCACTAATTGCAGTGATTTCAATACAGCCAGATGGCTGCTTGCTGGTGGTGGCAGCATCTCTGTGAAGTGTTAGTTTCTCTGACTTAATATTTTTCCAAATAGAAACTTCAAAGAAAACTGAGCAGATATGTGGAGTTTTTAAAACAGAATGAAGTTATGTCTTGAGAAAAAAATTCATCAAAATCCATTCAGTTTGCCCACTAAGATTTAAGAGAATTCTTGTATTCAACTGAAGGTCAGATCAATTAATTCCTTAAATAAGTACGTACATAAATAAATAAATAAATAAATAAATAAATAAAAGCTAGAACTAAGAGAGAGATGCATTCTCTACTTCTCTTCCTCCTATAGAGCTTAATTGTTACACTCCTGTTATTCAGACAAGTCACAGGAAATGGAAATTATAGCTTTTGTCTGAGACATACATGTGCATAAATTTAGTTAATGTAGTTAGTGGCTTTCTAATCAATCCTTTGAGACTCCCATGGATTCCTACCCACGGGTAACTGTGAGGAAATAAATTTAATATCTGAAGAAGTGTTTAAATATAACTAGTTTGAAATGTTATAGATAAAATTTCTACTCTCACTGCAGGTCCACAGACAGGCTCCGGTGATACTAACATAGATACTACTGATTTACACTCGTAGAAGGCATAAAGCAGATATCAGCGAATTTACATATTTCTCTCTGGAGTTTTAGTGTCCTCTTTTTCATTTTAATTTTAGTGTCAGTACTGTTGTTTGGGATTTTTTTCCCCATGTTTTTCTTTATTGAATTATGGCATAATTTATTCTTGGGAAAGAAGCCTCATCGTTTAAAGCTGTCTCCAGATTTCATTTGCATTTTTACTCCTTTGTTCCTGAATAAAATTTTGTTCTTGAAGGTTAGCTGGAAAGATGGTGACTGCCATAGTCCTGAGAATACTGCAAAGCCTCACAGCAGTTCAGCTAGAGAAAACACTTCATCATGGGATCTGGAGCCTCGTTGGCAGGGAATAGCAGCAAGAGATATCGACATGGGCCATTTCAGTGCTTCTGAAAGATGTTGACTGCTAATGAATGCACCCAGAAAGTCAATGTTTCCTGATTCTGTATGAGAGAAAGGAACTGATAAAAAATTCTAATGCAGTTATTAGTCTGCTAGTAGATGAGAGGAAGCTTATGAGGCAGAAAGGGATGCCACAACATTGCAGCATTGGAATATCTTTTAGTGGAAACAGCATTAGCATTGGGTACCCTCTTAAAATCTTGGAAAAGAGCTTCACTGAGCCCTCACCATGCAGCTAGATTCAAAAACCCTGACACTGCAGTCATGTCCTTGCTGGTGAAACACCAGCTGGTAAAAGAATGGCCTAACAACATGGACCTTCCCAATATGCAACCAAGGCCCACAGTGGTGGATTAATGGATGCAATCCTGGATGTACTATAAATCACTCAAAGTTGTTGCTCTCCCAATCTACAAGTGCAACATTCATTCACATTATGTTCATTTGCAAGATGGAAAATTTGAGGCATTTCCTTTCAATTTTAACTTTTTTTCCACTGTAAGCAAAACAAAGACATAAATGCAGAAAAAACCAATTAGAAAAATATTATTGTGACCTAACAGTGACATGCACAGATTTTAAAGAGTTGTACTGGATTTTTACTATGCATCTTCCAGTAGTGCTTGTGGAAGGCTGATTAAGTGTTCCTTTGGGAGTCAGAGAGAATTCAGTGTGTTATTTTGTTTTGGCACCCAAATCTTTCATAAGCATAGGGGTTTTAGTTTCTCTCTCATGAAAAATTTTATCTGCTTTCTTTGACTTTCATTGAAGTTGTCATCAACTTGAAAAATTGTCATAGCTTCAGAGAAATTCTATCATTTCTGAAAAGTAAAGGATATTAAACTGCCTCTCTCCAAAGTTAAAATGAGATTCTTGACTTTGTCTTTGGCAAGTTCATTAAAGTACTCTGTAGCTCTAAGCAGGAGTGTTTTTTCAGTTCTGAATGCTGACATGGAAAATGGAAATAATGGTCATTATTACAGTTATCAGTCACTTAAGGCTGAACTGTGCCTTGAGGATGTTTTACAGTATATGCAACTGCCCCTTGCTGAACATTTAACTCTGTGTTGAATTCTAATCAGGGTTTTTAATATCTTTTTCTTTTTCTTTTTAATTGCTGCATATTCATTTCTTCCCACTGCTCCATCTTTGCATATAGCTTTTCTCTTCATGAACTCTTTCAACTTATCACGATTCTTTATAAAACACATCCACTTCTTCTTAGAGGGTTTTTGCATTTGCATCTTTCTCTGATATGGACTGTCCTGTGCTCCCTGTGTGTGCCTCTCCTTTTCTCTGTAATCACAGAAATGAGAAGGGGAGCACACTGACTGAATAGCTCCATTCCCCGAGGCTGAGGGTGGGATTGAGCTCCATGACACACTTCCAAGGGTTTCTGGGGGCAAGCAGCAGGTGGATGTTGCACAGTGAGGGTTTATCTGACATGCTGGAGCTGCACACAGAGCAGACCAGGCTTCAGTGCTCACACTCTGCTCTGTCTCAGGCAGCTCCAGAGTTCTGGGAACTTCCTCATCCACACAAACCAAAGGTTTGGCCCACATGCTCCACTGTCCCTGCTCCTCACCCTGACTGCCTGCAAATTTCAACCACACCTTACACAACCACACACACAGATAATGCATTCTCAATCTTCCATTCAAAAGGCTAGGAATAAGGATATGCTTATACATCTCATACTAGCTAAAAGGCCCCATCTAGTTTGATATTTTCTTCAAAACACACATCTCTCAGAATCAGAGGAATATATCACACTTGTATCTTGATAATGTGAGGTTTGCTTTTTTTTATGGGAAAATAACATTGGACTCTCATCCATTCTAATTTTTTAAAAATGGATCCCTGAGGCATGTTACCATTACGGTTTTTAAATTCATTATTTTTTAAGACTATCTTATGATTTTCAAGGGCATAACTCATCGTTCTAGGATGCCTGGAATTAACAATACCAAGTGACAGTAAAAACAAGGCTCCATCATAGCACAAGCCCTTAGGCAACACTGTAGCAATAAAACAAACACTATCTTACTGCTAAGAAGCTATTTCTAGGTCCCTCTGGGTGTCAGCAGGACTTAAGCAGAGCATAAAAAGAACTGAATTTCACAATGCATCTAAGTGTTTGTGATAAAACAGCACAGCTTCTGAGGAATTAATTCTACTCACAGGGAGAAGTTTCCACATCCACTGTACAGCAGAATTGTCTAATTAACAGTTTTACAGGGCAAGTTTCTAATGCAGTGTCTAAACCTTTCCTGTCACTATTGTGACTATGAGCTATTATTTCTCCAAAAAAATACAGTAATGTTTTGTGTAACATTATGGAAGGTGAAGTGTAATAGAAAATTGGTTTTTTGCTTGATAAACTAAGTATCATTTTGAGCTCTTACAGTTTTAGTTAAAAACTCATAAACACGTGTTTGTTTTGCTAGGACAATGAAATGCCATTTAGCTACTGAAGTGCCAATTAACTAAAATTCTGTGCTGGTGCTACTGATGTAAATCAGGCTATTACATAGGCAGTGCAAATGAAGATGCAGAATTGGTTGCAGCCATTAAGCTGTTGATAATTGAGATGAAACGGAAAGCAACACATGGAATTTAACACTGTCAGTACAGAGAGTTTAGTAGTGTTTTTTCATTGCAAGAATTTATGGACCATGAAGTGATAGCAGCAGTGAAAACATGACAATGTAATAGCATGACGCACTGTAATGCTTTATCCTTTATTGTAAAACAATTGGGAAATATGGAGGTGATGGAACATTACTTCCCACACTTTCCAATGAACCTTTCCATTCTGCTGTTTCTCATGGGACTGCTGAAGCTGACAACAATTGAAGACTTCCCAGGGAAATCTGATCGCAGGGAAGGGATCATATTATAGTCACTAATAGAAGCACCTCAAGAGTCCAGATTTCCAGAGGGAATCTCCATGAAGCACTGTTTACCCCTCCAACAGTTTGCAGATTTGCCTTTCAGGAGCACATCAGAGCAAAAACACCTAACTAACACATAGAGAAATAAAGATACCTGAAATTTAATTCAAGAAAGTTGGTAAGTCAGATGAAGAAAGGCAGAACTCAGCTGAGGAAAACTACTAGGAAAGAAGTTACTTAGGTTGCATCTCAGAGAGATTTTAACATCTGAAAGGCTTTAACAGCTGAAATGCTATGCTTCCCTTGACTTGTGTTTGAGAGCTTTGAATTTTCTTGTAGACCCAGGACCAAAACACAGTCAATATTTAATTTTAAACAAGAAATCACAAATATCCACCATAGAGGGAAGTCCCCAGTATGCCACCATGAGAGTTTGAAGCACAGATTTCTCCCTTCCCCCAATGAAGCCTTCCCGTTTCATATCAACAATATTAAGGTTTGCATGAATGGTAGCATGAAAATGAGTGAGCAGACCAGTCGTCCTGGTTCCTATTTTCGGTGTTCCTGGATGCCTAAACATAGCTGTTCCCTGGCTAAGGTGTATGAAGTTAGGTCCTCCCTAACCAATCATTTCTGAAGTTGGGTAAGGTGTCTGAGGATGAGAAAAGGAGGTAAAGAAAGCCATGACCTCTCAATATCTCTAGCTGAAGCTATGCTATTCTGCATAAAACTGTTGTGTCAGACAGGGAAAGATAAGATAACTTATAAAGCTTAGGAGACTAGTCAAAAACTAAAGATAAGAATAGGAAATCTAAAACTATTATCCGTTCTAATAAAGAAAGCCTTTTGTCAGAAAATTATTCTGGCAAAAGCTGAGGTTCTTAAGGATTTTAGGCTGTAAATGAGAAGGTCTTTAGCAAATCATAATTTTCAAGGTAGTGCCTGTATATTCATATCAATGCACTTCTGAGATTTCCCATAAGCACTTCTATGATTTAATTTCTCTGGAATTAATATTAATGCAAAATATATGTATTAGCCTGCAAATCTGAAGGCTTGTACCAAAAAAAAAAAAAAATAAAATAAAATAAAATAAAATAAAATAAAATTTACAATGCACTTCCTGCAAGCATTTATATCTGAAATAAATTACAGTCAGCCAATCATAAAATGAGAGCCCTATGATCAGACACATGAAAGTGATACATATCCTTCTGAATTGCAAACTGGCATAGGCCAAATGGTTTAACTGCAGAAAAACACAGGATAGCCAAAAATGTTCTCCAGTCAAACAGGATTTTTAATGTATTTTTATTCATATTCATTTGTTATATATTATGATGCTCATCTTTCAACAACAATTTTTAAAGAGTGAAATTATCTTTGTGACAAAATGAATTGGGCTTTGCCAGGAGCCTGCCCCACCACTTCTTCTGTGTTCGTCCTGGGCAGAAGTACAAGAATTGAAAATGCTGAAGTGCTCATTCAACAGGGTAATGAGACTTTTTTAATGAAAAGGAATGCTTTCTTCTCTGTTAGGTGTGTTACCAAGGAGAGTTGTAAGCAGAAGCCTCGAGGTTAATGAGATGTCTAAGAATAAGGACCTAGGGTAATAGATGCCTGAATCTGAATAAAATTGTACTAAGAAAACTGAGGAGCATGTACCTTTGAGATGCCTGATTTTTCCCTCTCCTCTCAAGACTTGATCTTGAGAAAGAAGCAAACAAATTTCCATATAACCTTTCCCATAGCTTACTGTTAAACATCAGCTGCTCAGCATTAGGAACCAGAATGCAGGATAATTACCAAGAAAAAAGGCTTCAAAACCATTAAGTTTGTTTATATTTTAAACGCATGAGCTCCCAGTCTGAGTCTCAGTCCTTATAGGCAAATCTTCAGCTTTTCTAAATGGGAAAATTCCTCCACATCAGAATCTTGAGGGAAAGATTGATTTTCAGTTTTTTGCTTATATTGCATGTTTCTGGGAGCAGGCAGCAGCCTTAAAAAGAAAAGCTAAATGTCAGTGACTCAATATCTGGTAGTATGTACGCATAAACTAGGAATAGGGAGAGAAGAAATAAAAGGAAAGCTTTACGGTAAAACCTTGTAGTAAACAAGACTGAAAGATCCCTAAATTATAAAAATGTACTGTGAGCACCACTGAAACTTGGTGGCAAGGGAGATTTTAATATCAGGGAACCAAATATCAATCCTTTGCCATGATGAAAGTGTAGCTAGGAGAGACACAGATATCACCCACAGCTGTGCTTGAATTTTATTTGTTCCTCTATTTACCTATGAAATCTATAAGCCCTGGTCTGTGTGGGCAGCAACAAGGTACCAGACTCTTCTACCAGAAAGAAATAGTGATGAAGTAGAAAGAGCTAACACCTGGGCACAGAACAGATACTGTGATTTCTCTTAGTGTCTTTTGTAGAGATACCTGAAATAAGATTTAATAAACATGCATGTGGGTTTTCTTTCATTTTGCTGGGGTGTGAGTGTTGTGTCTAAGGAGAGTACACAAACAGGCAGTAATGCACTTGTAGCTCAGACCTATTGAAATCAAAGTTTGACTGGGTATTCCCCATGGGCTGCAGTCTGACCTGAGCCTCATCCTCTGAGGGTGGCCAATCTTCTGTACCTTGTATTGAACTACACAGCACAGTGCTGGGTGACCCTTCAGAGCAACAGGGGCAGGACCTCAGGAGGAGAATACATTTGCTCTTAAAAAGCTTGTAGGCTACTTTTGAAGTAAGGAAGAAAGAAGAAAGGCTTTAATGACTCAGAAAAACTGCGCACAAAAGACTTGAGAAGAAAATATGGCTGACATAATTTCTGAAACATACAGAAAATCTCTTCGGAAAGTCAAATATTTCTTTGTACCTCATGTTCTTTTGTCTTCAGTGAAGAAGGTACATATGTTGAAAGCAGAGGGATAAATTTTAAGATCCCAAAAGAACAATACCAGACAATCTGAATATATTTGAAGCCTTCCTTAAAAGGTGACCTGGAATATGAGATAGCATCTCAATGATCCAACAGTGAAAACTCCTTCTACACTTTTCTTCTTCCCTTCTCTTGAATCATGTCCCTGATGCCTCAAATCAGTTACTCTGGCCTTCAGAGGGAAATTCAGATTTCTGTAAACTTGGAGCTCTGTATGGGCCTGGATTTTATAAGACACAAATGCTCTAAATTTTTCACATATGTTCAGCTAACCTTTGTTAGCTGAAAATGCTCAGAATATTAACAGACAGCAATTGATAGAAAGAAAAAATGGGCTATAGACATTTCTGAACTTGTTACCTCAATCTAGAAAAATGAGATAAGAGCTTAGTTTAAAAAATACAGTCTGATGGTAAAAATTCACTTTGTTTCTATGTTCTTATCAAGCAGATACAGAAATGATGATGAACTAGTTGCAATATATCCTTGCATACTTCTGCTCAGCAATAGGATCAAGCTGGGGAAAGGGAAGGGAGGACAAGACAAAGCCTGCAACCATTTATGCAGTCAGGTGTGGTCTTTTAAAGCAAAGACTCAAGCAGTGACAAATGGTGAATAGAAACTGAATGAACGGAACTCTAAATAAATAAAATAAATGAAAACCAAGCAAAATATTACAAAGAAATAGAATTAAGTAGAGGGGACATAGACAAATACAGTGAATAAACTATGTAAAAACAGAGGGCACATAAAGAAAGTGATATTAAAGAGGAAGAGAAGAAAAGGCAGACTGTTTTAAAATTGATAGGTACATATAACAAACCTCATTAAGATTTTATGGAGCTTCACAAGAGAGCTCAGTTCTTGAACTGTGGTGCTCATCATCCCTGTAATCTGCAGGAGCAGCTATTCTGACCAAGTAAGTTTGATATAATATTGGCCATTAGGATAAGCCTGCTTGAATCTGTGTTTAAAAAATCCTCATTAATTATCATATGACAGTAGTGATCTCAGCAAAAGAGCTGGAGCTTGCAGGAGAAATGCATCATATTAAAAATGCATGCCATTGCAATACCCAATAAGAAATGGTCTTATATGTAACAAACAGAAATGTCATTTTAAAAACTTGGCAAATTAATACAGTTAATATGTGGACTTAGGACTCCATCAGATTATAATATCCTGCTTACTGAGGATAAAGATGTTTAGAAGATACCTTCTTAAGAAGTGCTGTTCACATTTGTTTAATGCTTAAGTTGAAAAAAACACCAGATAAAAACATTCTGGGGAAAAAAAAAAGAAAAAGAAAAAATGGATTCAAGAGCAGAAAACACAAAACAGAAGAGACAGATTCCATTCAAGAAAATCCAATATTTTAACTTTAAAGCTCAGCAAGAAAGTCTTCACCTTTTTGTGGTGTGCTTCCTCTGCCCTCTACAATGGGTGCTTAACTACTGCTGTGTTTAAAGTATCTAAAATAAGATGTCTTAGGATCTCAGGTTTAATCTTTCTAAAATGAAAATCTTGTGATGTTTTCAGATAGTCTTCTAAGCCTGTATGCAGGTTTTGGAAGAAAACTTTGGAAAAGAAGAATTTATTTTTGGTTGTTTTAATTTTTGTCTAATAGACTATTAAGCTATTTTCTTAACATGAAAGGTTCTCCATTTTAGAGAAGTTCCTTGCCTTTTATTTCCTAAGGCTGCACGACCAAGAGCTATCATACCAACAGATGTAGTTCATTGTGAGCATGTAGAGATGTCTTTGGGTTCACTTGGCTACAGAAGAGACTCTGAAGCTGAAGCTAAAATGTTGTAAGGAGTTACTTTGGAACCATTCTTTACTTTGGACCAAATATTTCAAGATAATATTTTTTCCATTTTTCCTAACAATATATTTCTTAAGATGTAGATCAGTTAAAAGAAAGGAGTCAATGCAATGGGTATTAACACACAATGTATTGTCTTAGGCTATATTTATTTGGAAGGTCAATTCATTAGTAGTTGAAATGTTAATATATAAATATTAAGCAAGAGGCTTCAAGGGTAATACTATAATTTCTGATTAATAACAGTGTTACTAATGTTCTTTAATTAACTACAATGTGTGGTTCCTATAGCTCGAAGGTCTGACTCTTCTAAGCAAATTATCATCAGTAAAGTCCAAGGCAGTGCTGGATATAAATTTAATTAATTAAAATGCTGCACTTAATGAGAAAAAGGTTATTCAACAGAATTCAGACTGAGTGCACATATTAGCTTAAGCAACTGACAAACCTCTTCTAGTCTTACAATAATTTTTTAATATTAAGTTCTCTGCACAATATTCCTCCTCACTGTTATTTCAATGAAATGAAAATGAAGATTTGAATCAGAAGTAAATCAGAAACACGAGTGTGGTTCTCTCTCTTCTTCTAGAGGGCCTCCAAAAACCCTTTTTAAAGTAGTAATACATGTGGTGAGCAGGAGGAGATAAAACTGTACAGGATTTGCAGGACAGAAGAATGTTAAGGGAGAACACAGAGCTACTCAACATTTACCAGCCTGATCATAGGCTTGATAGAAAGCTTGACATGGAGCTTGGCCCTGCAGTCCCTGACACTACCACAGTTCTATAGCAGTGTCATGGTGAAGATTGATGTCTTCAGATTAACTCATATGTTTACCCAATGCTATGCATGGAGTGCTCAGCAGATACACCTCCACCCAGTGATATAGCTACAGGAGACATCTAGTTTGTTCCAGGCCAGCTGAATTTTTATGATTCATGCATGCTTTCTAATACAGGATGAGGTAATTGGATCAGTAAAATGGCCAGAGAAAGCATTGGAATACATTTGTGTATCAAGAAGCAAAGGAGGCCAGAAATGCTCTCAAGCTGAGAACCAGTTTGACTTTTGGGAGCAGAGATTGTCAATGCATACAAATGCTACAATGCCATCAAAACACTGACTACCTTCCTGTCTCTAGAATCTCTGTGTATAGATTTAGGCTTAACCAGTTGCTTCAAAGCCTATAGCTGATTTTAACCAGACAGTAAGATAACTCAATAACAGAGACCTGGGATCTGCCATAATGGATATTCAACTAGATGGCAAACAGAACCAGGTGGCCAGACCTTGAACTGGGCAGCAGAAACACGTCTTTAGTTCCTCAGATTTGTTGGATCTCATCCACAATCACATAAGACCTAGATTCCTATCCAAATGGCTTCCTCATAGTAGCACTACATGTGCATTTTGAAGGAAACGAGGAGAAATTGTAATCCCTATGTAGCTAGATAAATGTACAGGCTTATGTAACTTGTAAATATATGTCATCTGCTTGATCTTCATGCACAGCTCAGTCCGTGAGATTTGCTCTGAGGCACAGGAAACCAAACAGCAATAAAAGATAGACAGAGTAATGCTCCACCCTGCCTCCTTACCCAAGTGATTGCAAAATTAGAGCTTATTCTTCTATTTCCCTTGACACCTTTGTTGGTGCCCCTCTATTTGGTGCCTATCAATACTTAAAGGGGTCTTCCAAGAAAAATGGGAACAGACTTTCCAGGAGAGGCTGTTGTGATAGGACAAGGAGTAATGGTCTAAAACTAAAAGAGGGTAGATTCAGACTAAATGCAAGGAAGAAATTTTCTAGAAGGTGAAAACCCTGAACAGGCTGTCCTGTGAGAAGTGGTAGATACCTTATCCCTGGAAATATTCAAGGCCAGGCTGGACAGGACTCTGAGCAACCTGGTCTAGTTGAAGATATCCCAGCTCACTGCAGAGACTTTGGGCTAGATGACCTCTAAAGGTCCCTTCCAACCCAAACCATTCTGTGATTCTGTGATTCTGTTTCTCAGATGTCCATAGGTCTGAGTATTAGTTGGAAAATATATGAACGTTAATATGATTGCCTTTACATGAAATATTAATCCACTTGATGATGCATTTCACATTGGAAAACAGGTTCTTAACACTCCTACAGAGCAAATGGTCATATTTTAAAACTACATTTTGGTATCTACAACTGCAGTATTTACACCTCTATGTATAATTTCTAGTTCCAGTGGAAAATAAAGCTGTATTTCTGAAAATCTTACTGATACTAAAGTATCTTGAGAAAACATTATCCCTCTTTTCTCCACCACACAATTAGCAACCTTTAATGCCAGTAGTTGACAAGAAACACAACCTTGGAAACAGATGGCCTGCTTACTCTGCTGTTGCTTTCCTCCTAGTCAGGTTAATTTGGCCCAGATATCTTTTTAAGAACTCCTTTGAGAGGTGCCTGCTCTTGTGTTCAAGCTGCCAGAGTTTTTTGAGAAAGAAAAAAGGCTGGGATAAGCTGTGCATAGGGAGAGATTTAAGAAAAAAAGAACCATTTTTAAAAATATGTTTAAATTTCTATGCTTTCTATAGCTCTATGCAGGGTTAAGAGGAGGGCTAAAATTCATTCATGTTCCAGCAGTCATGTGCTCTTTCCTGTGGTCACTTACCCTTGCTATCTCAGAGTTCCCCAAAAAAAACTATATCCTCATATAATGGACAGCTGGGTGGGAACTAATCATTTTTGTGGGTCTAAATTCATGAGTGAGGAACAGCAAGACAGGTGGTGATAAAGCATGTATACAAGAGAGGATGTTTATGGAGGCAGTATGCTCAGATTACTTAACCTTGTAAGACAAAATTCAGATTGAAGAAAGGTGGTAGGCAGGGGCAAATGTGTCCATGTATTACAGCATTCTCTCAATCCAAGCTGAGAACTGCAATAAATTAAGAACATATCTTCCAGAAGCCTTCATCAGACACTGAGCTGCATTTTTAAAGTGATTGATAAACAATTACAAAGCTGCTGTCACACCTCTAGCATCATAATTCAATATGTGTGCCTGGAGTACTGTTTAAATCACCGATTCATGTCAGGAAAAATAAATGTCTGAATTCTCATATGGCACTGAGTTTCCCTCCTTTTCTTCATTTCTACCTAGAGTATTCTCCCTCAGCTGTTTGAACACTGTCTAACAAGCCAAGGAAGTTTCTTGCTTACAATCTAGAAAGGAATGGCTGGAAATCTCTGGGCGTGTGTTCTGGGGGGACAACTTAATTGCTAATTCGCAGGTGCCAAATGCCCCAAGGAAACCCTGGCCACTGAAGTGAATTTAGAACTAGCCTCCTGATGAAAATATTGACAGCTTCTTCCAGAAGCATGCAAAGAAACATGACATTTTGGGACTAATATTTAGTGCTCAACAGCAGCTGGCAAATTGCTCTCATCTGATTTGGCTGGCTGCTTCGCATTGGAAATCAATAGCAAATTGGAGATATTTCATTCCATTTATTAGGTGCAATACAAAAAAAAAAAGCCACCATCATTGAAGTCAGAGATTGCATGAAACCCTCATTTGAATGTGGGTGCTATCTGAAAAGCTAAGTTACAGCCCAAACACTACGTCTGTAATTCACATCTAGCTGCTGCAATAGGTGAAGAAGTGTATTTAGTCAACCAGAGTGTGGCTGATGCTGTAGTTCTGGAAACTACTGGGGAGCTAATGGCATTGGTTTCTTAACATGTTGTCAGATTAAAGCACATCATATAGCATGACTAGCACACAAATGATGCAGAAAATTGGTGCCCTTGATACAGCACCAACAAAAAGACCACACCAAAACCATGCTGAGCCTCAGCTGTCAAAAGTTCTAGGGAAATGCGTTAAGGAAAAGAACATACGGGATCCTAATACTTTTACAACAAATTTACTCTGGGCTCAGAAAAGCTTGTGTTTGGATCTGGTATAAAGAGAGTGTTTGAGAATGACTGGTGAGGGTTTTTCTTTCTAGTCAGCAAAAACCCAGCCTATTAGAGCTGTTTGATAGAAGGAAATTGATCTTAGCAAAGCCCTATGAACTATCTTCCCAAAGTTCAGAAGACCACTGTTTTGATGCTGGCATTACCACAGAATTTTTGCATCCACACTACTCCAGAATACTGTGAATGGAAAAGAATAGGTTTCACAACCAACTTCTGCTCAAACAGCCTAAGAAATTTTTTCTTCCACTCAGGAAGAAGAAAATTGTAGGGGGAAATTAAACTGTCCAAAGCTGATGTATCGAATACTTCACCAAGTTAAATCCCACTCTAAGCAGGAGGCTTGGAGTCATGGCTGAAGTTCTTCTCAATCTCCATTTGAGCTATTTGATTGATTCCTAGGTACTTTGTGCCAAAATAGTCAGGATTTAAGGTTTGTGTTGGCCCTTAATGCCACAATTGTCTTGGATATTAGAACAGGGAGGTCTACCTCTGATTTATCTTGATTTAATGCACTCACTATGAATTCAGTCAATGAGATTAAAGCCTGCCCTGCTTAGCCCTTTTACCTGTCCTTCGTTTCTTTATAGAACTATTTTCCTGCAAAAATATCAAACTTAAGAAGGTCTGAAACTTAGATAAAAGCAACTCATCCAAGTTTTTAGGGACACCAGACCCATCTATTTCAGAGAGCTCTGAGAAGCAGTCCTTCAGATCTGAGGAAAATGAAAATGGTGAAAGGCCACTGCCATGACCAAAGATCAGGATGGACAGTAAGAAAATGAGCTGGCATACTGAATACTGATAGTTAACTCAAGATTCAAACTGCACTCTTGTGATGCAAAGATTCTATCAGTTGGAATAGCCTTATCTTGAGTTCTGTTTGTATTTCAATATAAAGTAGATGCAGACTGAGTGTTTTTCAGTAAGTCTGTATAATAGGTCATTTGTCTGTTTCCTTTCTCTTGGAGCTTCATATTTTTTCAAAGATAAATGTATTAAAACTTTCCTGGAAAAAGCAAAAGAGATATGGGAATAGATCAAAGGCTTGAATGAAGCAGGCTGTCATTTTTCTCATGTTCAATTGCCATAAAATATACTGGATATTAGGTTGCCAATTTTATTTATGTCCTGACCTGTTATTAAAAATATAGGATTAACACCAGCATTGGGTGAAATAATATGTGGGTGTGCATTCAGTAAGTATAACTAACCAAACAGAAATGCCTACATAAGCCATATGCTGCAGTAAAGAAGTCACCATAGTTCAGAGAAGTCTCCTATGAATGCCATCAGCTGTTCATTCTGTTCTCTTCCAGTCTTGATAAAAATCAGTGAAAAAGTAGCTTCAAAGGAACCTTTATCCTTTCACATGTTTTGATCACTATTGGTGTTCTGAGTCTTAACTCTGTTGTCAAAACTCATGGATTACAGTTCTTCAGCTGACAAATAAGGCAACCTCTGAGATACTGGATCTACTTTATTAGGGCACTTATCTAATATTTTTACCTGCACATTTACATTCTTCACAATGTTTCTTTATATAGCTGTCTTCTGAGTCTGAGCACATCTTCAGAGTATAGCTTGTATGCCTGAGCAGAGCCTTTGTGTACTTTGTGCATGTTTTAGTAAACACAACTAAAATGGATTTTCAAAATTAGTTTTAAATTATTTGTTTTCATCATAAGAAACCATAAAATGTTGTTGGCTGAAAGGAGGCAAAACCAAAGAATGACTGGAATCTAAACTGGAAAACACATAGACTTACAAGTACTCCCTTTTTTTTCAGTGTAAGGGAAGGAAAATCATCCGGAAAGGATGAAACTGATGAGAAAGGATGTCATCAAACCGAGAGAAGAGTCTCTAGATTAATTATCTTTTTACTATTTGTGTGTCACTAATGCATGTAGAATGGTACTGTGTCTGTATTTTTATCAGATAGTCTAATAAATTATTCAGAGGTAAGATGAATCAAGAGAAGATCACCTTTAAAAAAACAGTTTAATATCTTCATGATGCTTTCGATTTGAAAAAAAAAGTAAAAAAAAAAAGTAGAGAAGATGTAAAGAAAGTGGAAGAGGGAGAAGAAGGGGTTAGACTTCATGGAACAACTCATCAACTTCCACAAGACCCAGTCACAGAGGTTCTGAAACTTCAGCATAAGTTGCACCCACTTGCAGTTCATGTTGGTGAAGCTTGGCTGTAGATTTGAGAAATTTATGGATTTGCACTGAAAGTTGACACTGAAGCCTTCACTGTCCCAATACATCAAATACTTCTGACAAAATTTTGCTTGTGTTCTGGATTAGTAGTAGGGGAAGCCTTGACTCCAGCTTCTAAGCCTCTGGAAAACTGTTGATTTTGCTGTAGTGTTAATATTCCTACTGTTATTGTGATAATAATTTAAGTAGCCCAGGCAGAAATCAGCAGCACACTCAATAACAAGCGATAGTCACAGTTCTAAAAAGACAGTGCCTTATTACTGAGATGATTCACAACAGCATATCCACATTTAGGGTATAAGCATTTTGAGATGCACACCAACTGTTCCTGCATGCCTTGTCCACACTTGAGAAACTGCTGTCATAATAATAGTTTTAAGAATAATGGATGATTAAAGGGGTTAAGTTAAATCTTTCAACAGTGTCAGTCAAAACCATGAAGTCCCAAACAAAAAGCAGCTTTTGGGCCTCTTCATGCCTCAAAGATTTCAGTTTGATGCTCACAGTGGTTCTCAGAATAATAATCCACCTGTCAACATATTTGTTTCACGCGTTTCAGATGTCTGACAAAGAATGTCGTCTCAAACACCACTCTAAGAATGTTCTAAAAATTCAGCCAGGAAAGTAATTTTCATTTTTCAAGCCCCGTTGTCCCTTCCATGATTTCAGATCCTGAGGCTGCTAAAAAAATTGCAGGATTCAGTTGGGTAAGGGCAAAGTACCATAATATCCTCCAGAGTCCAGTATCACTGGTCTTATAACATGGAGTAAGAATCTCTATTGGTTGTTGTGTGGGTCTAGAAACATCTCTTCCCCAATAGATCCTGATAGTTTTAGAATTATAACCTAAATTCAACTGACATTTCCTAGGCAACTGTACTTTGGCAGTTCTGGAACACAAACAAAATACACAAAGCCACACACAAACAAACAAACAAACAAAAAAATTCAAACAAACAAACAAAAAGAAAATAATAAAAAAGAAATTTTGCATTGAGGTAATGAAATTAATTTTTATGTTTTATTTTTTTGTTATGTTTTGAAGAGAGTAACAAGCAGCAAACCATGAAAACTTCCAATTTTTGAGATAATAGCTTAGAATTATGCCAGCCCTGATCAATTGGTCTGCCTCTTATTTAAATACATTCTCTTATCTCAGGAACAAAATGTTCCTTTTCTTTTAAAATTTTATTCTTCACCTTTAGCATGTGGTTTTAAAAACAAATCATATCAGCTCACTTTATGCCAAATCCAAAGAATGAATTACTTTCAGTAATACACTCATACATCCACACTTATTAAAAAAACTGTTGTTCCCAGGGCTTTTAAAGCTCTAGAGCATTTATTTTGTTCATTAAGATGGAGTCAGACCTATAAAGGTACATAAAATATATTGTTAAAGAAATAAAAACAAACTGTTGCTAAATGATGCATCTGTAAATGAAATTATTAAATAGACTGATGGTTAAATGACATATAGATTTTGAAAGTCAGAGTAAAATTAACTGGAAACCAGTCCATAACCACACCATCCCTTGCAGTATAGACACAGACTGAATTTCATATCCATACCTGTCAATATTTTAAGGTCTGCAATTCAAACACTACACAAAGGCATTAGGTACAACAGAAAAGAGCTGATGGAAGATTCCCAATATTGGCAAATTCTGGTATAGAACATGAGTAACCATCTGAGTAGAGGCAATTAGCAAAATTTGGAAGGGGTCAGAAATGCAAATTCTGTGATCTTTCATGCACAGACTGCTCTAGCTAATACTGAAATCAGAAATCAATTTCTTTGAATGTCAATTTCCCCTCTCACATTAGCTTGGGAGTAGGGGAAACATAAAATGTAACAGATTCAGCATAACCTCCCTCCAAACAGTTGTGCCAATGTGTAAGTTAGGATCAGCCTAGCTCAGGCTATGTTCAGACTGAGTACAGTAATTTTCAGCAATCAGTAAGTGTGGCGTTGATACTTGGATATCAGGGAGCAATGTGCCAGAGGACAGCCTCTGGATAAGTCTCCAGCCACAGTCAATCATGGCTGTATCCAGAACAACTTTCTCAGTTTCATTGGGTGCTTCTGCACAAGATTCCAGCCTGTAACATGTTTTGCTTTTTCTAAACAGCTGGTTCAGAAGGTAAAGGATTATTACAGTAAATGACTAAAAAGCATTGTAATTTTTTTTAACTGTACTAAAACGAGAAGAGATCAAAAGCATCCATAGCACAAAGATAATTCCTTTAGCAATTACTTAATCCTGCAGTTTATTTCAATCTTCTCCACTTACTTATCCTAAAAATAAACCCCGCATTTTCTCAGAAAATTTTATTCTTGGCATTGCTATTCACTTTCCACTTGATTTAACCTCAGCTCTAACTTTGAGTCGGGTCAAATACAATACTTAGTGCTTAGAAAGAGATTTTGGTTTGAAGTCCCAATCTGCTTTGCAAATATCAACAAACTCAATCCATTCTATTTCCAAAAGTCAAGTATTATTTGAGGACTTAGGATAGTTACTGAGACAGAGCCTGGAAATGAAAACTGATGAAATCACTTCCAGGGCAATCTATCTCTTAAACAAAAGAAAACCTAGTTTTGAGAGCGTTTTTTGGTTGGGTTTTTTAGGGGTATAAGACACATTGTGCTAAGCAGGAACAAAACTGAGCTAAATCACTTCTTGAGCTGTTCTTGTAACTGAAGTGAGACTGAATACAACTGCTAATCAGAAACCGTTCAGTATTATTTCTCCAAATGCTGTCTTGTCTGTTCTAGAATGTTTTGATTTTGATTTCATTCTTCCTATAAAAAGAATTTTGTAGCGATTTGCTTTAAAAAACTAGGTATACCATATTGATTTTCTCACTTGGTTCTCTACTGTCTCTTTTTATTTTTAGAGAAAAGTGAAGATATTTAGAATAGATATAACCTCAAAAATCTGAATTATTAAGATTTAGTAGTCAAATGACCTTCTGATATTTCAGTGTTAATTTGCTTGGGAATTTTTTCTTCACTTCAAAATTCATAATTTATGCAAAGCAGGAAAATATAATTGCAGAACTGGGATGTTTTTTAAAATACAAATTCTACTTTAGTGAAGACCAGGTACTCATTTGATTTTGAAAGTCTTGTAGACAGGTCCTATAACAAGCTTGTATATGCCTTGTCTATTTTGCTTCTAAACACTTTTACATCCTATCTCCATTTCCAAACAGTCTGAGTAGCTTTGATGGCATCCCTAACACAAAAGGAGTAGAGACAGGATGGGAAGTGGTGGATGACAAAAACGAAAGTGTACATTTTTTGTATTCCAAGTTAATGAAACAATGACTTGTCTGCTCCTAGTAAGGATTTCCCAATGGCATGTACAAGATGGTATGTGATCCTATATGGAAAACTACCACACAGTGTAGTCCATGTGCAAGTATGATGTTTCCATTGGCCTCTACTAAAACTCTTAGCTGCTATAGAGAAGTTTCTTTCTATGCATTTTTAAACTTTCAGCTGAGTTGCTTTCAAAATGTGGATATAAATTTCTATTAATATTAATTCTATTATAGAAATATTTCTATGGTTTTTGGATGACAGTGTTTGGTTTTATAGAGATTTGTCAAATGCACATGATTTTAGCAAAGTTAAAGTATATGCAATGAACCAAACTAGTACAGGTCTAACTCTAGTTTAGAGGTGCCAAAAATACTGAAATGGGGTCTCATCTGGTGAAAGCTTTCAGTCTCCAAAATTTTTCCTACCTTAAGTGGGAGTTGTGTTGGTTTATTCTCTTATAATTCCTACAAAAGTGAAATTTTGATTACTGTGTCAAGGACTGTGCCAAAATACCAATTATTAAAAAGGAGGACGTTTACTTCAATTTTATATTGGAATAGAATGGGTTAGTTGGTACAGAAACAGCATAGCATGTTTGTGAAGTGAAGGAACATCAGGGCACTTAAAAAAGAAAATAGCTCAAGAATGTGACTAGAAAATATGAAAATAAACAGGCATGTCAGCCAGTTGAGACATTTCTGGAAACAAGTGGGTCAGACATCAGCAAAACATATGGTATCAGTCTTAAGTGTGAGGTATTTATAACCAAGAGATGAGCTTCACAGTACCTCCCATGTTCTCCAGGGATCACAGTGTGACTGGAACTGACACACTGAATTTTAACAGTTGCATGATGCAGAGTGCATCAAAATACAGCAGGTACAGATATGTGTGGGAAGACTGAAGGCAAACCTAAATGGTGTGATTTCTTTACAAAGTGCTAAATACTCACAAGTGTCCTGAGATTTGATGATGTTTAAGAACTTGGACCTGATTGTACAGGCATAGGAGTGGATGCCAGTTCTTTAAAAATATCTCTAATAGTTCTGCTGACATATTTGAAATAGAAAAAAAATGCATATGAGGTACTGCCTTGCAGGTACCTAAAAAGATTTGCACATAAAAGAATGTGAGAGATTTTCTGCCCAACTCCACTTTTTCTACAGTCATCCTTCCCAGGGTTAATTTCCTTTTACATCCATGGCTTTAAAGTCAGAAAAGCTTTTTCTCATTTAAATTTTTATCCAGTTTGGAATCATTGAAAAGCTAATTTCTAAAGGTCATTGTTTATCAGATTAGCATCATGTGCACACAGTCAGACATGAGGTATCCATAGAGGAAGCAATGTTTAGGAAAGGTGAAGGTTTCTGTTTTAATCTTGACCCTGACATGTCATTAATCCCAGCTAGAGACCATCTAATGCTCATGTAGGGAGGAGCAGAAGCCACAAAAATGCACAGTCTTGACAGAATTTATGGCCCAATGCAAGACTCATTTTAGTGCTGAAATACTGTTTTTCCCAAATAAAGCATAGCCTGGGAAAAAAAGTAAGGAGGCATGCAAGGAGAATAAGCAATGTTCATTTGCAGGTAGAAGACCACAAATTTGTATTCAGGAAGTTAAAAGGAATAGAAGAATTACTAAAAATTAAATATGACGATTTAGTATTTATACTGTCTGTACAATTCCCTGTGCAAATTTTCAGTGCAGCTCATAATGCCCTTTGATATTTTGCAGGTTTTGTTCAGATATTGGGGCAGCTACAGGGATCTCTGAGGGTCTCTTTTGGGTGACCTCACTTTGAGGGTAACAAAGCATGGAATGACAGTGCACATTACCCACAGATATGCCTAAGGTCTTTGGGAGCAATCACTAACACAGGCTGCAAGGAGAGGCACTCCCCCTCCCACAGTTTAATGATTTGGATGGTGAAGATAATCTGCCATTTTCTTTTTGTCTCCAGAGATCTTGTGTACTCCCAAAACTCTGTTTCTTGGCCTGTTGACATTGTTAATAGTATTTCCATATAATTAACAGAGGCAGATTACCTAAAGGTGAAAAATAGCTTTTCCACTCAAGATAATTTTTAAGACTTTGCTTCTTTCTCTATGGGATCTTAATATTTGCTTTCTCAGAGGCAATCTTAAGTTGAGTGCTTTGAGAGATATCCAGATAACTTCAGCCTCCAAAACAAAAATTCCTTGATATCAACACAGCATGAATAAAAAGTCTGGGGAAGAGGAGAAGCCCCATTAGAAGAGTTTGATTTTAATAAAAGGATGATGAAGTTAATTAAAACTCAGCGTCCATGGGAAAAAAGACGAAGAAAGAGCTTTGGGGTTTTTCCTTTAGCTTTGCTCCAGCTGTTCCTATCTCCAAGCCAAATAAATGAGCCAAAATTATACAAGTTGGCAGCTTTTTTATAGCAAGGGGATCATCTGTTAAATGGTTAGGTTGATTTTGTTTTGCCATAATAAGATGGGGAGTATAGTTTCTAAGTTTTCAGCAGGAATTGAGCCAAAAGTTCTCACTGCTTTTTTAGCCTATCTTCATTTTGCTGCCCATAAATTATACAATGAAATCCCTCGCCCTCAGAGCTACTCTCATGTCTGGACTCAGTCATCAGTTTCTTCTTTGCCTGTGCAAACTTTAACCTTTCTAAGCACCTTGTGAGCTCTGTGCTTTCATTAATAAGATGATTATGCTTTAAAAAATCCACCTGTTTGTGTCCTAGAAAATAGGCATTTGTGCATGCAAATTAGCTAATAATTGGCCAGATTTTAAATAGGTGCTAAGACCCAAAATTTAATGGGAACATAATAAATCTTTTACTATTTCATCTATTATTAATTCTTTTCAGACCACCCACTCTTCAGAGATTCAGACTAGGTGTCTCAAAGCACAGGTATCATCTATATTCTAGACTAATCAGACTAGTGAGCTTGCACTTAGGCCCAAACTCTCCCAGGCACCCTCAGTGACTGTCTGTTGTGATTGTCACAAACTTGGCTTGTTTCTGAAATAAGTCCTTTGGAGAATCTCAAACTTGTTATCATTCCTGTGGGTAGTGTTGTTGTTCTCAGGAATTGGATTTGCTACACAGTGTGCAACATGCCAATAATTACACACTCAAGAGTGATACTGATTATTTATTTCAGACTTGTGCAAGCCTGGGTGCTCAGTGGTATTCCACAGATCAAGCATGCCAACTCTCAAAATTTTTACTATTTAGACATTTTAGGAATTAGTGTTCATTGGCTAGAAGTTACATAGATAGTTCTCTTATTAATTAGTATTCTGTCTTTTATTACCCTCTCACTTCTCATGCTAATTAGTCCACATGCTCAGTCTTTCTCTTCTCGTGGGTCAGTGGGTTTCTTGGGTTGGTTGTCTGTGAGTCAGTGGTCGTGATCTGCCCCTGCTGGAATTAACCTTTTACCCAGTTGGAGCTGATGTCAGCACAATTGCTGAATTTGCTTTATTAGTTCCTTTCTTATCTTGTGAGTTCTGCCAGGTGTCCTTGCAGCCTGCAAATTCCACATTGTTTGTGTCAACGATCAGTGGGCATCCTTCTTCCCAAACTTTGTTAACTTCCCCCTAGGTCACAGATCACTGAAGCATGTCCAGGCCTAAACCTTTACAAGGCAATACTACCAACAAGAAATTTGCTTTCCTAACACATGCACATCACTTAGAGCTTGTTAGCTGCTATCTGTTTCACAGAATAAATTTCTGTTCTTGTTGATTAGGCTTGAAAGTATACAAAGATCAAATATTAAAGAACACAATTTCTTAAGAAAATTTTATATATCTCACTTTTTGCAACAGTGTGAACACAGCACATATGCCTAGCTGACAGGTCATGTAGCCATACATTATCCCTTCAACTAAATCATGACACAAACTAGTAGGCATTTTTTGGAAATTTCAAATCACTCTAACATCTGTTTCTCCAAAGACTTGAGAAATTCTTGAAAAGACTGAATGTGCTGAGATTTCCTCAACAGAAAGAGAATTTATATATTTACTTTTGTCCTGCTGGCTCTTGGCCCCATAAAATGATTTGATGCTGAAAGAAATTCTTCACATCAGTGGATTTCCTGCTGTTTCCCTTCAAAATGTGTAAAGTCAAAATAAATCAGGTCTGTGGTCTGCCTGCTGTCTCTTTCTCTTAATGAATATTCCTCTTCATCTATGCTTTGTTTGACCAAAACAGTTCAATCTCAAATTGGAATTAACAATCAGCAACTCATTTTCCCACATTTGCCTTTCCTGCTGATTCACCTCATTCTGACACACTGAAATCCGAGGAGTTTCAAGTGCTAAAACGCTAAGTGGTAGCCTCCAACAACTGCTGGGAGAAATGCTGCATCTGGGCTCTACTTTCAAATACCAACCATTCAACCAGCAGCTGTACAACAAACAAATTAATTAATCAGGATCTCTAAGGTTTGCACAGCGAGGGACCTAATTCAGCCTTAACTAGGATCATTCCCCAGGTTAGTAACAGGCAAGAAGAAAATGAGGAATTCCACTAAATTCTCTTTCTGTCAGCCCTAAGCTCCAATAGAAATTAACAAAATTGAAAATAAATCTCAGACTAAGAAGCTGGTTGGAGGAATCTAGAGGAATTAGGTGACTCTAAAAGGATGGCAACAGAGAAAGGTAACTTTTTGTGCCCCCAGCTGTAAATAAGCTAGGTAGCAGAACAGTCTGCAGTCTGACACAGATCAAGCCGCTTCTTAACATCTTAAAAATCAGAGCTGCTTACTGCTGAAAGAAATGAATGATGATATCGTGTAGGAAATTGAGAGATAACTTTAGCCCCTCTAAACTACCCTGGTATTCAGTAGGGTTCTGGGAGAGGAGTGGCTAGTCATCATGGTGAAATGGCAAACAGTCTGTGCACTAAGTTCTTCCAACATCTGGAGTTCTAACAAAAGTCGCTGAAAACAGGAAAAGTACTTCACAGTTATGAAACTAAAAAATCAATCAATCAATCAAACCAATGACAAACTGAGCAGTATCCTGAGAGTATCTAAACAATAAGTTTTGACAAAGTCAAAGTGCTGGAAGACAAGGGTATAAATAAGGAAAGAGATGTTCTTTCCACAGTCTTGGCTTTTAGATTCTCTACAAATCTCCTAGGTACCATGTGGTTTTGTTTCTACTTCTGTAAGATTGAGAGATCAATGGGACATGAATTCTGGAAGGCTACATCTCTGAGAGTTAATGAAGAGAGCCTAAATAATAATACCTAATATCAGTAAAAGTGCAACATTTCATCAAAAGCAAACTCAACTTTCAGCCAAACTTTTATTTCATCTCAGAAATAAATATAAAATAT
The DNA here is from genome assembly GCF_052056855.1 of Sturnus vulgaris. NCBI lineage: Eukaryota > Metazoa > Chordata > Aves > Passeriformes > Sturnidae > Sturnus > Sturnus vulgaris. The sequence goes on from NC_142245.1 coordinate 30,193,417, forward strand.
AAAAAATATAAATAAACATAAATAGCATAAATAAACACAGATAACATAATTAAAATCTGAGTTTGTTTTCTCTCATTCAGGACATTGCTGAAAACATGGCCCCTTCTAGAAAAGGAAAGTAGAAAGGCTCTGGGTGCTTCTTAGAACACTTTTTTCTTTTTTTTTTGGAAGGTGAATGGAAGCTTGAGGCTTAATGTCAGCATAATGTGATAAGGAATCCCATTGTCAGGAACTCATTGGCTCCCACATCAATATTTATAATATATTACTAAGCCTATACCCTTGCTCATTTCACATCAATGCTCAACCTTTTCAATGATAAATTAGTCATCTAGCTTGAAGTACTGCAAAATACACTAGGCACTTTATAAATAACTCCTTTCATCAGATTCTGAGATCATACAATATCATCAGGACCAGTAGAGTCATGCCAACATTGGATTTGGCTTGTAACCCCTGCCTCAAGGAACAAACAGAGTCAATTCCATGATATAGCAAAAGGCTGATCAAAGAGACCAGGATAGAGGAAGTTATAAACAACTAGATTACAAATAAGTGGATTAGTTGCTTTCATTTTTCAGTCACAATTATTATTAATGATTCCTTAATCCTAACTAACTATGACAACGGAGAGAATGTGATTCCATATCGATCTAATATGCTGTACAGCTAATAATGTTTAAGAACTAATCCAAAAGTGGAGAGGGAACCCCTCAGGGCATATCTTGCCATTCTGTATTATATTCAATATATTCTGTATTATTTTGTCACCTGTATTAGAGAAAATGCAACCCACCTTTTCCCAGATTTGTATAACTTTCTATCACAGTTTAAAATGCAGAGGGCTGCAAGATCAAATTGTGATGCAAATCCACAAACCACACTCATTTTTTGCAAGGTCAGCCTTGCCCTATAACATATAATTGTTATATTATATGTTATATAACAATTGGTATATTCAGTTCACTGGAAGGAAGGAGGACATTTTATTGTTATAGAGGACTGTATTTACAATAAGAAAGCAGGTACAGCTCTAATTTTTTCCATGGACTTCTTACCTACAGTCACCTGATGCAGCTGGTGACAGTCACTGCAAACCGGTGGCATCACCAGCATTTTTTAGTATATCCGAGTACTCAATAATAAAATAAAAGTAATAAATAAGACATAATAAAATAGGCAGTCAGTTTGTGTGATGAGAAAGCAGAGCTATCAACCTGAAAGCATTCAAGTTCCAGAGATGGAGTGGTATACATGGAGTGGTTAAAACACTGACCTAGGAACCAGAGTAGGCCACAAGAACCCAGAGTCAGCTATGATGATCCAATACAAGGGGTTCTTCCCATCCTTTTCTTGTCATTATCTCTTTTAGGATTGTCTTTCACTATCTGTTCACAACAGAGAGCCTCAAGCACAATGGTGTTCCACTTGTAGTCTCTTAATGCCTATATAAAAAGTAAGAGGCTTCTATTCTACTTGGAGATCCAAATCAAAAATATATCAGAAAAGTTATAAGAAAAACCTGTCCTGACATGAATGTTTCTTGGAGAAAGAAATTAAGATGTCACTTTAGTATCATTCATCAATGCCAGATTCACTTATGTTAAATTCATAACTTACAATGTGATGTTTCAAGACAGTGTGAATAATAAGATTAATATTTTAATAAAAATTGATGTCTAGTATTTATTTTTACCCTCAAAAAAAGTAATAATCATCTCCTTCAAAGATAAATTGGAATGATTGACCATCCATTGAGAACACTGTCTTTGATTCATGTAATGAAAGATCTAGTGAGGGGAAGAATTCAACAATGGTGAAAGGAGATAAAGTCCATCCTGTAAACATGGAACCAGGAGAAGAAACACAGGGTCAGAATATTACTCAGATTAGTAATCAGATGAGGCTTGTAACTCAAACTGTAAATTTAAAAGAACCTGTGCACCAATTATTTTGATTTTACTAACAAATTTGATTTTAGGAAGAAGTTTTTTACTGAGAATATGGTGAGACACTAGAACAGATTGCCCAGAGAATTTATAGATGCTCAATCTCTGGAATTGTTTAAGGCTGAGTTGGATGGGGCTTTGAACAACTCTAGTCAAAGGTGTCCCTGTCCATGGCAGGGAGTTTGGAATTACATGACTTTTAGGTCCCTTCCAACCCAAACCATTCTATGACATTATAATGCTTTTGAAATGAAACATCTAAGTGATAAAGATGTAAATTCCATGCACTGCTGGCTGCTGAAGGATTTAATCCATGTTTTCATAATATTCCCACACCCTTTCTCCCTTAACTAAGTTGGGCTTTTCACAGTAAAATCAATGGACATTTCTATCTTCTAATACTCTCTCTACCTGGAGTGAAGTATTTGGAGATATTCCTATGGCTGGTATTTCACCTTACAAATATTTTTTTTTTCTTTAAGAACAAGAAGTGTTTAAGTCTGTACTACTGGCCAAAGAAAAGGGCAGGACAAAAACACCTTACAGAATACTTTATTTGGTCTGTCTATGATTGTTGTCACATAATCTTGATTTATAAAAATGCTATAAAATCCACCAAATTCTTTGCAGTTCAATTAGACTCATTTCTTCCATATGTGAAGAGTCTTTCTGGTTAATACTGTCCAGTGGAAGAGATACTCCTTCTTCTCACTTCTCTGCATTGAGAGGGATGTTCTTTAGTTTGGGTTTTTTTTAATACTTTGACTAAATGTTCTAGAGCTTTGTACCAGTGATCTCAAACCCCATACTTAAAAAGCTCCATAGCCAGTAGTGTAAAATGCAGTTATTCTAGGCATCTTCTTTTCAAATAATTATTAACTCTGAGCAGATGTTAATAACAGGAATTGAAAGCTCTTTTTCATCTTCCCACCTCCCTATCTCACGATAATAACTGGCTGCATCACTTTCCAGGTACCATCTCTGGTATTTGACTAAACTATTATAAGATCTTTTAATCCTTTGGATGTTTAAGCTCCCTCCCAGAGTTTTTACAACATGCAAATACCAGACTGATTTTCCTGTTACACCATAACTTGCATTTCAGATCCATCATCACCTGATCTCATGAGTTAATTATAGGGTATGAGATGAACAGATTATTTTCATTTATTATGAATTCCCATTTCATAATTTCTGACTGAGCTTGGGGTGACTGAAAACTGCTACATCTTTGAGAGTTATCATCCTGTGTGACATTTGAAGGTAAAGCCTCCAAGATCCTTCCTTTATAGCATTGAGCTCATAATATTTCATTAGAAAAATTTTTCATCCAGAATGTCCTCTGAAAACACAGACAGGGAAACTTGCAGGAGCATCCTTACTGTCTTCCTGACCAAAAAAAAAGTATTATTTTTCCAAAATAAAGGTGTGAAAACAGAGAACATGATCCTAGAATCTGGGAAGTATTCCTGCATTCCATAGTTTAGATGAATGCTGTCTAGGCCAGTTTGATATGTAGTAGCAAACCCAGCAGTGAGTCATCAGCTAGTTTTGACAAAAAGCTCGAACCAGGATTGTATGGTTTGGAACAAGAAATAAAGTTTCCTTTTACTTCTGTTCATCATATTTATAGTAGATTGTATGTGATAGGTATACAGGGACAGCAAGGTCATCAATGAGATTCAAAATCTGGCATGAAAGGCATAAATCCTCACCACTTGACCTGAAAGAGCAAATCTGCTAGGGGCACTAATAGCAGGCATTTGTAATTCACTAGGCCAGCCTCTGGAAGCAAACAAAATCACATGCACTGAATCAAGAAGAAAACCAAGCAAGCTCTGCTGAGGCATTCACACTGGGCCCAAAGACTCACAGGTTTTGTTCCTAAGATTCAGATTTTTTTTTTGGTCCCTTCTGCTCTGAGGGACAACATTTGGATCTTCATGGTTCCTTCAATGTTTAGAAGCTTTAGAAAATATTTACTCTTCCTTGTCAGAAAAACATCCCGCAGGAAGTGTACATTCCGCCTTTCACAAGGCAGAATAGATGAGACTTTCAGAACTTACATAAAGTACAATAACAGGTGCTTTGCTCCCATGTGATCCCTCAGCATTTTCTCATCCTCAGAGTGAGTCTATTCTGAATCACAGATCACTATTTTGGCAGAAGTAATGGCTTATGCCCACTATGCCAGAATGCAGAGTCCATTTGCAGAAATGCCATTTGCAGAAATGCAGACATAGAAATAGGTAATTCTTGATCAACACAGATAAGCCTCTGGAGATTTCTCTCCACAAAACTTCTGTGTTGACCACTCACTCAATTAACTAGAAAGAGCTAATGTAGTGTCTTCTATGAAGAAGTGAAAGAATGCAAAACAGCTGTTACCTTCTTTCTCAAGTTGCACATCTGCTCAGCTAAATATGCTTGGACGAACACAATTTTCTCAGTAGGTCTTATGATCTTATTACATTCTGAGCTATAACACCCTGGCTATAACTTCCAAGTACTCCACAGGCAGGAATTCCCACTTCAGCAATCAAACTCTTGTTTTTATTCTCATGGCACATATTTTTTTTCTGTAAAGGGAAAACAAGGTAAGATCAGACACTAATCCTGTAAGTTAAGACTTGAATTCCATGCTACACTTTGCCATGAGTTTACCTTATGACATTTCTGCTTGTTCCTTAGCCACTCTTGTCACTACTCCTAAGTCAGCTTCTGTGTCACAAAGCTGACAGCAAGCCTGGCCAGCACTCTAAGCCCACACAGACAGACTATGAATAACTAGGAAAATGACACTTTGAGTTCATTATATGTTGGTCAGAGCTATTCAGCTCCCACCATCTGTATCTATGACCAAGGACAGATTTAAACTGACATAAGATGTTCTATTTTCTAGTATCATTTAACTTATGACACATTAACGTGCTTTACGTATGTGTGTCCCTTCCTTAGCATGAATAATTCCATCAGTTTAATGACACAGAGAAGGGGAGGATGTCCACATGCAACAGACCACTTCCTATTTGAGAGTCACACATACCTAATATTTTAGGAGGCCAACGGATTTTACATCCTTATTCTGCAAAAGATGTGTCTGTGTTTATTTATCAGTGCCACGAGAAATGTGTTGCTTTTTAGTCTGAATTCTATTTATGCAAGCATGAAAACAGACATGCACATAAAGGAAGATTAGAAGTTCACATTTTGAGTTATCTGAAGGTCTCATTACAACCAATGGAAAACCAGGAAACTGATAACTAAGAGCTGACACTTCATGTGTCATGTTCTGTCAGGTTTTATTTTGTATGTGCGTGTACATGTGTATGGGAGTGTCACTTTTCCTTTCTGGGCTTCTTTAATGTTAATTTTAAAACAGGATTCATATGCTGGAACAAAACTGAGAGGCAAGAACTTAAACACAACCTGACAGTGTCCTTAAAAACAATAAAGGTAACACCAGCAGGCACCATTGGCTGTAATTATTTTGACATGGTGCTGTGCCTCTGTCTCCTGGGGTTACTTAACATGACATTTTTAACCATAGTGCCAAAGGCCTTTCTTTGCACTTTCCTGCTCTATTGGTACCAAGCTGTTGTGTCTCCACCTTACCCCACCTTGGGTAACATGGCTATCTCAAAATCTGTGCTGCAGACCACAGGAAACCACAGAGGATTATTTGGAACATTGTGAGATAGAGACAGCATGGAAAAAATCTTTATTACTTCCAGAAAACTCTCAACCCAAAGGGCTCAGAAGGCTTCACAAATACTCAAATACACAAAAAATTAATCATCATAGGAGCCTCTAAAAATAAAGGGATTTTTGTACAGGTCCACAGAGCTTCCATATTGGTATAATTCCTGCTCCAAAAGAAGGCTATGGTCCACAGGGAAGATGGAGATCTTACCAGGCACAAAGCAGTTGTGGGAGCAGGGATAACCTCCTGCATTGCCTCCTCTGGCAAGAGGTCTCCCTTTCTAAGCAGTGTGAAGGAGGGCTAACAAACACCATCAATGGTAAAACAGACAGTGGACAATGAAGAAATTTTTGCTTAAGAATTCCCTCAGTACAGAAGGTGCCTCCTTGCCCTGACTCTCTCTTTTGTGTCTTGTTAAGCACTTAAAGCCAGGCTGCCTGGATATCTTGGATAGGAAGAAGTTCACTAAAGCATAGATTTCAGAGTGAATAAAGCAGAAGAGGATTGACAAAATTGAAGTGATTAAATGTCTCTGCTTATTCTTTCTTATTCTTTTCCCAGACTGCTGATCTTTTTCTGATATTCTCAGGTTTAGAGTTGAAAAAAGGTGGGACTTAATTGTTTCACAAATGCTATGCAGCAAAGAATAGACAAGGATTGATCTGTGAATTTAGCTCATGTTTTCCTTCTTTCTTTTCCTCCAAACACATTGATTCTAAATGCCACTGTTCTTCATTACAAAGTAATTTAATTTATTCTCTGTGGCCATCTTTAGGATTCTTTCTCTTGCTTCTTTTTCACTTATCTGTCTTCTCTTGAATGATGTGAATTTGAAATGTTATTCTCCAGATGATTTAGTTTGCATGCTATTTTCTGCCCATGTTTTAACCTGTAGATCCTTTTTTATTATAAAAGAGACCTGACTGGCATTTATAATAATTTCCAATGCATTTTCTTATATTAATTTAGACGTGCGGGATTTCTTTTCACTTTTTCTAGGCAGCACAGAAGTGGCTTTGGAATTAAATATTATAAATGAGAGGAGTATGACTTCAGGAAGCTAAAAGTGCTAGTAACAAAGATACTGTCTTCAGATAATACTTCTCCTATGTCTGTAAATATCTGTCTTCTTTCATTTTTCCAAAATCATCATGCACTTTAAAAAGGGCACTGTGAGTCTTTAAATGTGCTTATGTTCATTCATGTCAGCATTCTTCACAAAGTGTTTAAAATCTTTGCATCCTTCTCAGGGCTTTCCAGAAATCTGGCCCAGGATACCTGGAAATTATCAGTATTTTTTGGATTCCTAAATACCAGAGACTGTTTAAAGCCATGGCAATTGTCTTACAGTCCATCTGATAGGCTGGCTTACTCATCCAATGTGCTCTGGGAAGCAAGAAAAGTAAGTGCCTGAAGTCCTGCCAAAGGACCTAATAAATCTAGCTCTGGCCCTTTTGATGTTGTAGTAGGATGAGCAACATCCAGGGAAAGATATGCAGGTAATCTCTGTGCAGGGAGTTTGGTCAGTTTAGCAGCTACTTGATAAGTATGGAGCTTGGGTGGAAAGGATGCATAAATGACTAATATATCAACATCTTCAAAACTGCAAAACTAGCTCTTCAACATGGATTTCCACTGTTACCTATCGGTAAATAAGCAGCCAACCAAATAAAGAAATAAATAAAAGCAATGCAAAAGCGACTTGCAGAATAAAATCTACACTTGACTAAAAAGAAAGGGATAAAAATACCTTTATGTGTACTTCTCCAGATTGCAAAAGGTAATTGAAGAACAAATCCATAGAACTTTTTCATAATTTGAAGACTGAAGTGGCTGAGTGATTTCAGTAATATATTTTCAATTTCCCTTTCTCTACTTGGGTATTATCTTTGAGGAAGTCACTATTTTCTTGAGTATATTGTTCATTTAAAATGACTGCTCCATTATGTTCCTTGCATGTATCCCATATCATGTATTTGTTTTTTCACTGAATGAATCGCCAGTGTTGGAATCAACATTTATCTCATTAACGTTTATTTAATTAATACTGTCTTCAGAAGTATTCCATCTTCTTAGCTATATATTTTTAAGAGGAAAGCAATTACAAATGAACTAGCTGATCAAACTCACTTGAAATTTTATTTTATTTTACTTTAATTCACTTTTTTCTCAGAGTTTTCAAAAGTATTTCATTGCACTAAAAGAAATAAGAAGAGTAACTTTTATTATTTCACAGGTGAAACATTGATGTTAAGTTATGACACTGAAATTGGAATTATTCAGTGATATTGAATGCTTGCTAGTCCAGCATATACTCTATGCTGTAGTGCACCCTGTACTTAAAGATAGTTACAAGTGACACCTATACAATTTTGTGAAGATCCCTGAAGTCATCTCAAGTGGGTTACACAACCAGCCAGGGTGAATTATTGTTTCCTTACCCCCACCTGTAATCCAGGAACTAAAATGTGATTTTAACAAGGTGGCTTATTTCTTTCAGTTCAACCCTTTTAGCACCTTCCTTGCTAATTATGTCTTTTATTTCATCACTGTCAATGTTTTTTTAGTTGTGTAAAGCTGGTCTGAGTGGTACTTTAGACCAAGTGGCTTCTCTGTGCTGTGACAGAGGTGTGACTGAGAATTCTCATTTGTGAAAATCTTTCACAGTGTATCGTTGTTCATACCTGAAACAAAAATGATTGCTTTCATAAATCAGTGGTTATTGTTAGCCTTTTAAAAACAGGGCAGCTGCAGCAAAGTTTCCAGTTCCAAACAGAAAGCTTCAGATCTCATGCAAGAAGAGTGGCCAAAGTGTCCAGAGATGTGCCACTTAGTAGTTAACACACCCTGATGAGGATGTGAGACCAGCTCCAGATCTTCTTTCTGAATAAAAGTAACACTAAATCTAGCTAATATTTGAAACTGGGTCCCTTGTATCTTATATTTTAGCTGCCAGATGCACAGCAGGAGGTTTAGTTTTTAATTAGAATTATTTGATTGAAGTTTATTCAAGAGAAAGCAGAATATGAGGCCAACCAGACCCTCTACTCAAGCAGAATACCCAGGAAGTATGGTACTGCAGTTTCCATTCCCTAACTAAAGAATGTGGAATATGGCATTTTCTACAAGATCCTGGAGGAGCCACATGTTTGGGAGCTCTGCAAAACAGAGTCAATATCTGCTTGTTGTTTTCAGAGTGATGGATCTGGATCAGACAGGATGAAAATTCATTATTTTCGGAGGTCATGTGTAAAGACTTGAAAATCTCTCTTTTTCTTGCTCACTCTTTTTATCTCCTAAAACAGGGCAAAAGATCTTGCTATTTGGCTTCACAATGGAAATAGAAACTTCAGAAATAGCTGAGAAAGGGAAGAGAACTTACACTGCAGGTCACTCTATGGGTCTTCTTTTATTGAAAACAGAAGCAGAAAGCTCAAAAGGAACCTGTTTACCCTTTTGGTACTAGCATAATGTGTGCTTTGGGGCTAGCAAAGAACACTGCCTTCTCTCAGGGATCAGTTTTGTGTTCTAGTGTAAATCACCCAAATTACCTAAGGATGAGTTAATGAGTGGGTTTTGTTTATTTGTTTTATTTTGGTTTTTTTTTATCTTTTAAGTGAATAGTAATATGGATGTGTTGATAGCAGAATTCTACTTTCTCCTTATTGCTTTAATACTTCTCCCTCTGCCGGTTCTCTCTCAGCTTTCTTCTCTTTTATTCTGTGAGCACCAGCCATTGGAAGAGCTGCTTTCTGTCTGGGGAGAACCTTTCAAAGCATCAACTTCTCTGCACAGCTGTGTGGTCAGAGCTGCAAGATGGTTCATAAATCTCCAAAGCAGATACATGCAGGCTATTGCTCGAGTACAGACTCCTGTGAAAAATAGCATGTGGCAGAGCAGTCACAGGAAGGCACAAATAGGACCCAGAGGATCTGTAGCATAACAAGTTCAAGTAAAAAAGGTCATTCTGATTCAAGCAAGATGCATAAACCTCTCTTACAAAGCAACAAGCTGCATTTTTGAGTCTCCTGGGGTTTCATGATGGTTCAACTGGTGATGGTCAGAAAAGTTTCAAAAATATCCACTTCAGTCAGAAAAATGACAGTCCACTGAAAGTGAAGTGTCTTGCAGAAATGTGCCGATTTGAACGAGTCTGCCATCAAAACTTACCAGTTCTCTGCCTCGCCTCTTCTTCGCTCATCCACCCAGCTGCTGAAGGACTCATCACAGCTCAGATCTCCAGGGCTTTTAAACTTCTGGGATATCAGCCTCCCAGAATTGCTGCATACCTTTTATGCTCAGGAAATTTGTTTTCATGAGCAGTAAGAAGAGTTTATTGGACAGGGCTGCCTGTCTTGCTGCCAAAGTGTTCAGAGCCCTGGGGATGGGCTCATGGTCACCCTGCAAGCCACCATCCAGAATGAAGTACAAGGAACTCTGTGTTTCCATTCCTCAGCCTGGCTACTGGCCAGGCACTAGGTGCCTCAGTGGCCCTGGCTATGTGACCACTGAAGCTTGAGGAGCCAATTACTCTGAAGGTACAGCAGTCATCTACACCTGTAAATTTATGGCTGAGCACCACAAAATTGGTCAAAAATAGCCCCTCTTTGAGTCAGTAGATTTGAAGAATTTGGAGAAGCTGATTTTATTTGAGAAATAGAAATTTACAGCATTTCTGAAATTATATACTCTGGAATCTGGTTTTAACAAAAACCTTAAAATTTTGCTCTTTCTGAAGATGACAATTTTTCAAATAATGAAAAATTTGTGAAGAGCAGGAATGTAGTTTTCTGGCCTACTGTAATTTTTTATAAAGAGGTAGCTCCATAGGTTGTAGAAATAATGAGTTACTTTACTGCCCTACTGCAACATCCCAGCCCAGTGCCAGTTGCTAAGAGAATAAAACCTCATATCAGCATTAAAGGGAATGAATGAATGAATGAATGAATGAATGAATGAATGAATGAATGCAAAGAAATGCTTTTTCTACAAATGGAAGACCTTGTTCTTTTCCCATTAAGTCAGTGAGATTGTCCTCAGCCACTGACTACACAAGATGAAGATGTCACTTGCATCCACAGCCAGAGGAATACAGTGGTGATAACAAACAGGAATTTCAAGAAGGGAAAAGTGGTAGCTTTTACTCACAAAATCTATTATCAGCTTGAACAAACTTCATGCATCAAATGTTGAAAATGGACAGAAAACGTGATCTTCAACCCTGACATAGATCCCTTACCCTACTTAAAACTGTATGCCTCATAGTAGCCTCTGTATCATACATCTTGCAAAGTGTGCGTTTTCAATGGGATAGCAAGACAAAGAGCAGTCCAGTGTTCAGAAAGTCTTTTAGAATTATTTGGAAAGTGTCTGAACTAGATCAATCACCTGGAGAGATTCTGGTTCCACTTCTGGCTATACTGCATTGTTTTACTTTACTTTTGTAAGTAGTAATCCTTGAGGAAAAGGCATACTGATTCTACAACAATGCCCTTACGTCCTCACTGCATCCCCTTTCTTCCTCCACCAATTATCAGTCCCCAAAGCCTGAGGCATTCACCATGTCTAAATTTCAGATTTATCTTTCAGGACATGGAAGAGAGGGTGAGCTATGTACAAGTACTGAGGGAATGCAGTGCAGGTATTGATTATCTATTATGGTTCTTTAATATTAGGCTGGATTCAAATAATGCACAGAGAAATTAGCTTGGCTGAAATAAGTTTTCTTGTTTTTTCCTTTTATCTTTTTCCTATCTAGCAAAGCTTTGCTTCCCAATTACTTTGCACTAAGTTTACTTTGCATTAGCTGTTTCCCCCACAGTCTTTCATTGCACTCAACTTCAGCACAGTTTCAATATTTTTGGGGTCATTTTGCAAATATACAGAGAGAAACTCTGTCTAGAAGAACTGCATTAGGCTAAAGATGCATAAAAACCCAGATGAAAATAATCTGTCAAAAAATGCTTCAAACATCAATGACATTTTTGTCAACATTTTGAATTACTGTCTCCAGAAAGGATTACATCTTTCCAGAAAATATGATTATTTTTTACCAGATAAACAGTATTTGTAGAGAGATTCTTTCAATCCCTGGAACCTCTTCAGACCTAGACTGTGGTTCTGAATGCCACAGCTAGGACTTCCACTCACCTGGAAATTCTCACCGTCATTATTCTCTATTTTTTGCCTATTTATAGGCAACATCTCTGTTTAAGTTATAGGTATATTATTATTATTATTATTATTATTATTATTAACTTGGAACCTCTCAATTTTGTCACTTGTGAGAGATGTCAAAGGAAATTGCAGAAGTTATTCATTGATAACTACCATTCAAATGTTCAACAGCACAAAGCCCATTATGGCAATGTGTAGGAAACACAGGCTCTGCCCATAAGTACGCTCCAAGAGAGTGAAAAACTGAATCAGAAACTTCAGTTGTGAATTCCATACATAAAATCCTCAGTGAAATAAAGCCAGCAGCTCCTTCTCACTATCACAATGCAAATATTTCACCAGCAGTTCAAAGAGACATTTTAAAAAAAATTTACATTGAGCAGTAAACATGATGGTGAGATACATGTTAAATGTATGGTCTTAATGCCAGCATAATATTTATTACTTTCTCATACATTCATAAAGTAGAATAATTTCTTCTTCTATCTCGTCACTAAAAGTGAAGGTGTCCTAATAGAATTGACCTGTTCAGTCAGGTGGCAAAGTGTTAATTAGTTTTCAGAAAATATTAATCCATTGAATTCTAAGAGAATGGATTTATTCCAGGGAACTGAAAAAGATCACTGAGTTATGCTTTGAATTAGCAAGCCATATCTTTGGAAAACAGCACAAAATAATGATTTCCTGAGTGCACTCTTCCACAGGTGCCCTGGTAGTTAAAAGCTTAAAACACATGAAAGAATCACAGAGAGAAAAGAATGAAATTCTATTGTTTTGTTGCAATTTGAGCAGAATCCATATTTGTAGAGCTAATTTTAACCAAAATCAAATCCAACAGTTTTCCTGAACTACTAGTCTTTGTCACAGTGGTGCTTCTATTGACCACAGGTTAAAGGAAATTAACACCAATCTGACTTAGGGAAAGGACCTACAAAGATGAAATGAATACAGAAAGAAAAAAAGTTGATAGCAATGAATATAACTCAGATAGATATTAGCAATTGCAGAAAAGTGATAGGAGGAGGAAAAGGATATCAAGGGAATAATTTCTAGATGGAGAAATTTAGCAGATCAGAAAGAACTTTTAACAACAAAAAGAACATGAATGTAACTCTGGCTTATTCCTACCCAATAAAAGTAAGACCATTAATAAAAAGATGAAAAAGACATATACATTCAATAGACATTTCTGTACTCTGCCTGGAAAAAACAGGTAATGTATTCTGTTCTCAGCACCTGGTGATCTTTCAGTATCTTCATTTCTGCCAGCAATGCAAGACTATATAGAGAGATGCTACTATTAAATATATTTAAATCAGCATATCTATATAGTTGTTATGCACAGCTTTGGAAACTAAGAACTTCTCTCTTTGTCGATTTTAAATTAATCTTGGAAAACTGGCAGATTTAAAGAGGATGCTTTAACAAAATGACACAATATTCATCAGAACTTTAAAAAAATTAAAAGCTCATAAGCACAGTAGATAAGATGTATTTCAATTTGATTTTGAAAGGTATGATATGACATGGAACTTTTGAAATCAAATTACTGATATAAGAAATCAAGAATGCACATACTGTGGTAATTAATAATTGGCTAGCTTCCTTTTAGAAAACCGAGAGAGACATTTAAGAAATAAATGGTGGAAAAGTCTTATGAATTATTTAAGGTTAAGAAATTCTAAGGTTAAGAAATTACCATAGGGTTTTGCATGAAAACAGAGGATAAAAGAGGGAGTTAAACTTTCAAAACATCTGGGAAATAAACACTTAACTCCAGAAATCCACAGAAAGGTCTCTTACAGGCAGAAGATCAGGTGAAATAATAATAATATCCTTTCAGTTCTTGTAATTTATTTATCTATTAATTAGGCCTATGTGAGTGGGGATTTGATTGCTCCAAGGCACTGAGCGGAAAGCTTAATTTACCTGGTCTGCATGGACTTATTGTACAAGATGTACATGAAATTGCACTTTGAGTTTAAAATATATGTTAGTGACCCAGCAGTCAGGTCATCACAAGTCAGGGAACTAATAAAACAGCTATGACACAGACACTTGTGCACGTATCAGTCAGAATTTATGCCAAATGAGCATCTGCCACTCAGTTCAAGCCTGTACTGGCCAACACCTTCTGTTATCATAAATGTGATAGAGGTTGCAACATAATTAAGAACACCTTCTGCAAGTCTGAAATGCTCTCTAATGTTTATCTAAGTCTTTTGGACCACGTTGTAGCCCCAGTGTGGCTGCAGAAAGTAACGATGTTCTTTGAAATTGTTATGTTCATTAAAATATCATCAGTTTAGCAACAATGGCTCAAATATATATGATGGCACTGGGAATACATCTTTAATCTAACCATTCAGTAAGAAGGAAAGAAACAAGGGATAAGGTTTTTCTTCTGGAGGATAAAGACCATAGAGAGTAATTCAATATTTGTTTTACTATCTCTTAACTAGTTAGCATTTATATTACTATTTATGATCATGTAATCTGCAAAGGCTACTCAGTCCTCTCTTTTTTTCATGCCACATTAAGAAATGGTTCCCACTGCTCCTTTAAACTAAAATTATTTTTAGCGAAGAAAACAAGTGATAGAAAATGCTCAGTCTAGCACAGTCTTGGCCATGTATGTTTTCCTCATTGCATTTCTACAAATGCTTTACAAAAATGCCAAGTAAACTCTTAATAGCTAAAATTATTACTAGCTTAATATCATTAATAGCTTAATAGATATCGTGTGAAAATACACAATAGAGCTTGCTGTTCTATACTTTCTCTTCTCCTTGACATTTTCTTTTTGTCTACAAAAAATTAAATCCAGACTAATTTACCTGATGAAATACCATGTGACCATTCACACAGCTAAGTCTGCTCAAGGCTGAAAGCAACAACAACAACAAAAAAATCCTAATGACTGCTTTTCCAACCAAAACCATGGTTGTCTTGCTTTCAGATTGACACAGAGTAATGCTTGCCTGTCCATGGTGGTGACATTAGCATGGATGACCAGGTGGGGAGTGCCTGGATGTCAGGAACCTGGCTGTGCTTGTAAGGTTTCTTGCATTGGAGAAGGAATTCAACCTACAAAGAAGATGGCTTGTAATAGTATATTTTATGGGAAAAGGAGAGTAAAGTAGACTCAAGACTTGTCCCTCTTCAGCTTTTCCCATTAGACCTCACCTCTGACCTGAGTTCTTTCTGGAAG
Source organism: Sturnus vulgaris (assembly GCF_052056855.1). Taxonomy (NCBI): domain Eukaryota; kingdom Metazoa; phylum Chordata; class Aves; order Passeriformes; family Sturnidae; genus Sturnus; species Sturnus vulgaris. The sequence goes on from NC_142245.1 coordinate 30,208,457, forward strand.
AATAAGCCCCAACTTCTCCCCACGAGATTCCTAAGACTTCGTTATGTGGTTAGGGTGCAGAGGAAGGCTGCTCGTCACTTCCTTTTCCTCTTGAAGCAAAACAACTGGTTGTATCATTCCTGGCTCAGATCCATGTGTTTACTAGTAAAGTAAGGCAGTAACTCCCCCAGGTGCAGCACCTCACACTGAGCACAGACCTCCCATCAAACATTCACTGCTACATGCTGTGGCTATTACTTCTTCTTCAGCTCGTTTTATCTGAGAGGGGTTTGCTCCACCACTACCCCTTGCACAAAGATGAATTTGCCCTTGCACTCTAGTAAAATCATGGTCAGTTTTTCTGAGGTCCTTCTGCAAAGATTTATTGTTCTAAAGTTAACCCCTGTCCTGCAACCATCATAATATCAGATGAAAATAAAAGAGAAAATATTCTAATCATATAGAACAGATCAAGAAGGATTTAACCACAATCAGTTTGCTGAAGATAAACAGCATGTTAGAATGTGTAAAATTTACTCCACTTCTCATTTTTAGTCCTAGTTTCTATGCTTTGAATTCATGGACATATCTTAATTTGGTATTAAAAATCTATTTGGAGAATATGAACACAAAATTTTGTTAGTATTACTCTATTGAAAAAAAATTCCTGACCAGATTTTAATTTTTTTTTTTTTTAATTTTTCCAAACTGAAATAGATAAGCACATGTTCCAGATTCTCCTTGGATATGACTTTTGGATATTTGACTTGGATATGACTATGACTTTTCTTCCCTCTCACATCAGGATTTATTATCCTGTGGCAGTGACTTTTATAGGATGGTAGTGTTATTGCTTTGATTTAGATTCTTTGCAAATACCACAGTCTATTAAAAGCATCAGTTCATCAAAGTCCACAGTATTAATTTACCAGGAATATCCCCACAGGATTTTTAAAAATAATTTTGTATTATGAAATCATGCTTCAAACTGAACTAACAGAAATCTAATTATAAATGGGAGCATAGTGCTAATTAAACCACCCACTCCAGCATTAAGGCCCACTTGGGGGTATTCACATCGGTAAATTGCCAATTTAAGCTAAATTGCAGGATATAATATCCAAGTATTTGCAAGCCCTACCTTTCTTCTACTTTCTCTCCTTTGGTCTGCTCCCTAATAAAAAAGCACGGAAAGAAATCCAAGCACTTTTCAATTATTGACATATTTTCTCTGTGAATAACCATAGCTACTGGTGTACCAAGTGTCTATCTAAAATATAAAGTTCCCAACCTTGACTCTTCACATGGTTAAATGCAACCTGGTGTGTTCTCTAAAATACCTAGCCTGTCCCAGATCATTTTGTCTGCCAAGACATACCAAAGAAGTAAGGAAAGGAGTTGTGTGCTAATCCATGATCAGAGCTTTGTCATTTTCCAGCAGAGGACTCATTTCAGGAGAAAGGGCTCCTCAGTACTCAGTGGACTGAGCCACAGACTGATATGGCTCATGTAGCTTCTCAGACTTGAGTCTTCATGATAGAGGGTAAATTCTGCAGCAGAACAGCCATAAAAAACCTCTGATCAATCCTGTTGGATGTGAAGTCTCTGGTAGCACAAAAGCCAAGTGTCACCAAGGCAGCCTTGATCTTGTTTTCAGTCATTCAGACTGAAGGTCTCCTATAAAACAAGGAACTTGTGCATGATAAAATAACCTGTTCTGCTCTGATATTTTGTTCAGAGGGAGAGAGAGATTAAAATGAATTCTCAGAGCATTCATTTTAATAAGAAGGGAGATGATTGATTCCCAGTAAGCCAGCATTCTGCTGAGAGACACCACACAAGTGACATGACATACTCAAGGACTTGATTTCAGAGCAAGGATAGTGGTGCAAATCTTTTGCTCTGAGAAAGTTAACTAGGTCACAGATGCCTTACCTCTCTGACTAAAGAGAGAGAAGGAGGGATGGAGAAGAATCATGGCAATCAGTCTTTAGTTAGTAGTGACAGCCTGAGGACTAGGAGAAAATAAGAATAGAAGGAGAAATCTTAAAAGATTTTGTCTAGGACTGTATATGCATTATATTTCTTATCTTTCCAATATCTATTTAGTACACCAGCTTTGGCTTCTTGGTAACTCCTTGGTGGTACTCTTGAACACTAAGAGGAGTTTCATCTCTTCAGTGGAAAGATCCATAGTCTGGGACCTTTTTTGACCCATTCACAATGTTTCCTTCCAATAGTGTATGCCTGGAGAGATCCCATGGGTAACTTTAAAAGGTTCGTTAGTGATGTATCACTATGCAGCAGTGTGATTCCATACAAAAACTTACCAAATAAATGATGTCAAGCTTGCTCACAGTTTAGCTGACAAATCCCTGAAGCAGCCCTAGCACTTTGCAGGTAGAAATGTCCAACACACAGAGAGCAGTGGAACACTGCCTAATGTACCAAGCCAGCAAGGGGAAGGCTGTGACAGATTACTTGTCATTACAACACCAAAGTGTTGACCAAAGCAAACATAGTTCCTCAATAGGAAATACAATCCTGTATAAGAAGAAGAAAATTTCTTCTATATATAATATTATTCTTTTATTTCCTATTCGGTGTGGGAGTCATCATTTTTTCCTATGTATTTGTGTACCCTTTGTATCTCCTATACCATTCTATGTTATTAATTGCCATAATTCATATCATATTTTTGTCTTCCACCGAAAAATCCAATTTCTTCTTTGGGAAGTTCTATTGTTTTGAAAGATGCTATACTTTCATATGCCTGAAATAAAAATCCTGAGTGAAAACATGAAGTAAAACCAGGCATTAAGCAAATAGGCATGTTTGGACACACCTTATAAAATTAGATTTGCTTGATGCTGAGACCCAGTTCTCAGTCTCTTACAATTTTTGTGAACTTTGACAAACATGGCTGAAATTTATTATCCTGAACATTTGCCCTAAGCTTTATTGGTGTCCTGGAGGAGGTGAGGAGAAGAACAGTCATGAGGTTTTTTAATTACATGAGGTTGGTGGGAACAGTTTAAATGAATGAGGGGAGAACTTCCATTCAGAGGGACATAGAGAGCCTGGAGGAATGGCCACACAGGAAATTCAATAAGGAAAAATAAAGACACCTGTAGAGGTACAGGGGACTGATGGGCTGGGGATCAGCTCTGCAGAAAACAATCTGGGTTACTCAGGCAAAGAATGAGCTGGGTATGAGTCTGCAGTGTGCCTTGGCCAATAGGACCCTGGGCTGTATTCACAGCACAGCCAGGAGGCTGAGGATGTGATTTTTTTTCCCTTACTTGTCAATCACTATATTATATCTAGGTTACTGCATCCAAATTTGGGTCCCCAATACAGGTCAGGTACCAAGAAACTGAAGGAAGTTCACTGGGGCCACCAAGATGTGCAGGAGAAATAGTGCTTGTCCTGTTAGGAGAGACTGAAGTGAGGGGACTTGTTCAGCTTGGAGAAGAAAGACTTTGTGGGCAGTTGGCAGCAGCCTCCTTTTACCTATGAGGAGTTTTATATATATATATATAAATAACTTTTTCACAGAGGTGGATGGTGAGAGGATGATAGACAATAGGTACAAATTTAAACAAGGGAAATCCAAATTGGATGCAAGAAAACACTTTTCCACAATGAGGACAGCCAACCAGAGAAGAGGTTACTCAGTCTCTGTCCTTGGACCGGCTCAAGACCACATTGAAAAAAAACCATGAGAAAACCAGCCTAATAACCAGCCTAATCACCAGCCTAATCTAATGGCTGACTTTCCTTGGAGCAGGAGTTCAGACTAGAGATCTCCTGAAGTTCCTTCTAACTTGAATTCTATGATAAAGTAATTTTTAAAGTTTCAGTCAGGAGATTTTGCTCATTCCCAAGAAACTTTAGTTGCATAGGGTCTATAAAGGTGACTTTTTCAAATTTTCATTTGACATTAACTCTGTGTTGGGGATGTTCCTTTGGTTGTTCCATTAAAACACATTAAAGACAGAAAACCTCCTCTCAAACTGAAGTGGTGGGAACATGTTGCATATAGATAAAGCCTTATAAAATAAGGGCCTTGTTATTACCCGTGTAAAATCATGGCTCAGGCCTGCTACTTGGGCTAAGTAGAAGGGAACTGTGGGAGAGTGACTCAGCTGGAACAGGGGAAGAGAGATGTGAGAGATGTGAGAGACGTGCTGTGTGACTGCCACGTGTCCCCATCGTGGTGTATGGTGCTTGGTGACTTGGGCTTGCTGTCCTTTAAAACTGTGTAAACTGATGATGGGATAACTGCTTAAAAAGGTCTGGGTTTTGCTATAAAGGGGCTCCCCTCTGCACCTGCCTGGGGACTCTGAGTCACTCTGCTTCGTACAGGAATAAGTTAGAAGTTACCAAGAAAGCTACCTGAAAATGTCCTTCTCTCTTTCCACCAGCTGCATAAAAAGACTAGCGTTGAGATTTACCTTCCCTACCTTTGGAAGTCTGTAGTGTAGGTGTTCACTTCTGAGCTAGTCAGCCCATGTTCCCTTTATAGCAGAGTGTAGGAGTTAACAGCTGGTTAGTTGAGTCCTGCCTTGGATGAATAGCCTAGACATAGAACTTTTAGGAGATTCAAATTAAATTAGATGAATCTCATGACTAACAACAGCTATCTATCATGTGTTTGGTTTTCTACACATTCCCCTCCCCCAAAAATGTGACCTGAGAGCAGTTTTATGTTATCATATGGTTTTCTGTAAAACCTAAATATTTTGAACACAGGCAATATTATTTTAATCTTGGTTTGAGTCTATTATTCCTATTTTATAGGTGGAGGACTGCACCATCTGCAGTAAGAAACACCCATATACATATTTGTCTAGAGTCACTTCATTTCCAAATACCTGTCCTTATCCTTGTTGGATTGAGTTAGCTTGATGAGACCTTACAGGAGCCCTTTACATGGCCTGAAATATGGTTTCTACAACTTTTTACTAGAACCAGGCTTGTCACATAATCCACTCTTACACACTGGCCACAAAATGTTCCACAAATGAATGTCAGCAGGGAAGCTCTATTTATCCCCATTTAAGAACAGGAAAATTCATACATTAGTTTTGATTGTGGCTTGAAGAAGGATTCAAATTGTCATGCTAATTCTCTTAAGTGAATTGACCTCACAAGATTTTTTTTAAACTGAGGGAAAAATGTGACAGTGATCCTGGGGACTAATAAATTTCCTAATAAAAAGCTAGAAATAAATTCTAGGAGGAGAACTGAATAATTATTAAATATATTTTTCTATCAGGAAAATAATGAATCTTGAGAAAGTTTCAGGGAGAAACCAATGGAAGTGAATGGCATGACTGATCCTACAGCACATGCAGAGCAAATGAAATGGTCACAACCCACTGCATCTGGCATTTTCTCCCAGATCTCTGAGCTGCTTTCTTCTCTGGCATACATCTGCATGAACGCTATGAGTCAGATCTTCTCCCTGACACTTTTGGAACAAAAGTGTCTCTGACCACATTGCTGTGAAAAGATGAATCTTACAGAAAGGTAAAACATAGATCTGACACATTAAATTAGAGCCTGCTGAAGTCTTCCACTGAAGCTTGCTCAGAAAATGCTCAGAGCATTCTTGTGCCTCTCTTATGGACTCTCTCCAACAGATCCAGGTCTTTCCTGGGCTGCAACAAAATTGCTGCAACAATTTTAAATTACAAAAAGGGGGAAATTTTCAATTTTTTATTTCATACAAGAGATAAATATTGTCTTGTGAAATGTTCCACTTATTGGTCCTTTTGATCCTTTTATAGCTTAGATTCAAAGAACTAAAAGGAATCCTTGTGCAAAACACATACACCAGAAAAGTATTTAAAGAGTAAGAGATGATCTACAAGAAAACAATATGAACTGAAGAGATTCTTGTAAGAAATTATCAAATCATATGCTTTGAAGAGCAAAACTGCTTGGATTTGGAAGTTCATATGCTGAGGCAAACCCTCAGCCTTTCATTGTATCATTATTTTTAATAAAGTAAAAATCTTGATTAAAAATAAAATCATACATGCTGGGGAAAGCTGCAAAAGAATATGTAAATCAAAGGTAGATTTACATTTAATAAGTATTCCTACAGAAAATAAATCCCCAGGAAGATAGCCATGATATCTCTGTACATATAGTGACTACTGCATGAGCAGGAAATATTCCTGTGCAATGACCTGGGAACTCAGTGAACTCTGCACACAAAAATACTAAATTAATCCATTCATTACCCCAAAAAAAAATACCCACCCAAAACTAAAAAACCCAACCCCAACTGTGAGGTTTTGCAGACCTCTGGTGCCTCTTAGGCACCCACACTGTCAGGTTATTTTCTTCTTTAAAAAGCCAAGCAAATTAATATTTGCTATAAAGTTATTTATTGTAGAAGCACATCAGTCTCAAAGGCAAAAACAAAGCAAAACAATGGCATAAAAGCAATGGCATAAAGCAATGGCAAACAGCAAGTGGCAAAATGCAATGGCAAAATGCACATGGCATAAAGCCATGACATAGAGCCCCAGCTCTCCCTGATGCATGTTCTTTTACAGAAACTTCCCAACTAGCTAAGACACAAACTCAGACCACTATTCCTTAACCTATTAGAATTCTGGTTTCTTAGCATGCCAGGCTACATATAGACTATGTTCATGGCCTATCTTGTTCTAACTGAAGAATGTAAGCAATCTTCTTAACTCTATTATGTCTGAAACTAGGTTCTTGGAGCCTCTAAGGAAACACTAGCATGTTTTTCAGCCTTCACTAGAACATGTACTATTTCTCAGGCATCTAAGACCTTTTGCTTACTAAAAGCACTTAAAACTATTTCCATTTACTTACTTACTTATTCACTCCATCTATTCACTTACTCATTCCATCCAAAGACTTTGATTCAATCCCTGCACTCTGATTTCTCTCTGAAGAAATCAGAGAGGCTCCTGACTTACTGATCCAACACCCAACAACGAAAGAGAAAAGGGGGTAGGAGGGAATAAGGAAGAAAAAACTAAGGCGACTGCAGGAGGTGTAGTTTTCTAGAGGAAAAAGGAAAAAAATCTGAGTGAAGAAAATAGTCCAAACTTATTCAAACTTCAGTGTTGAAAGCAATGTGGATCAAGACTGAAAAGTTAGGGTCTAACAAAAAGTGCCTCAAAGGGTCTCAACAGGCTCTATTATGATAGCTGTTCTTCCCTTTAAATGTGTGTATTACCATTTAATGTAAGAACCCAAACACCAACCATAATCCCCTGTGTTAGACACAGCACAAAATGAGAACAAGAGAAGTGTCTGCTGCCCAGTGAATGTTGGGTTTAGTCCAGAGTTGGGGTCCCATAGAGCCAGGCCTGAGTGCATGTCACATCTTCCACCTTCTCACTGCATCCACCCTTTCTCTGCTAATTTTATTTCCACAAAAAATCTGTTCTAGCTGACTGGCATTCTTTCTGTAATATGTAAACAAAATGTCTATTCTGGGAAACTGGCAATATTAGTGTGCTCAGGCCAAATGTTCATTGGAATTCAGATACTTTGAGATGCAGATATATGCTTAGGATTATTTCAAAGTTTCTCATGCATACAAGATATTTAAGTCACTATCTGGACTTTTATTACTTCTTATAGGCTGCTTAAAATATGATAAAAGAGAAACATACTTAACATGAAGGAAAAGACAGTCATATAAATTACCAGGAAAATAAAAACTATGTGCAGAACTAGGAACTACTCAACTTCTTTTGCAGACTGAGCATTTCAACTAGATGTACAGTGCCAGTCAGCACAGCAAATGTTTACAACATGGGAGTTTTTTGTCCATTTTTATTAGTTCCTGGAAACTCAGACAATGCAGCAAGTCACTCTGTAACTTATGTCATGTTTAAAGGAGTTGTCTGCTTCACAGCTCTAGGTGTCTGATGGAGATTTCAAGTGAATGTAAGTGTAATTGAAACCTCTTTAGAACACAAAGACTATCACATGTTCCTCAAGAACATGCCTATGGTAAACATTCCTCTGTTGCATCTTTCCATCCCAGCACCACAGTTTAAAGACTTCCTGAGGCAGAGGTTGTAACCCAACCTTTGTGTTGAATAGCTGCCAAACTCTTTGAGGGCTCTCTACATCACAAATTTTCCAGGCAATGTAAAAAGAAAAAAAAAATCAAACAACCTAAAAAACACATAAGAATCACATCAGCCATCTTTCAAGCAATACAGGATGTCCAGAAGCCTGCAAGGTGATGGGGAAGGATGCCTGGAGTGGTTCTTGTTCATTCCTACGTGTAATCTGCAGTAAAGACACAGCCCAGCTTGTCCCACTTTAAGGGCAAATTTTGGGAGGAAACTTCCAAAGTGGTCTCCTCTAGATAAGCAGATTTCAGCAGCCCCTGAAATCTGGTTCAGGAAAAAAAATCTCCTTGGAGAAAAGTTGAAAAAAACCTGTTTATTTAACAAGCAAAGTATTCACAAGCATGAAAAATGAACAATATTAAACAATAAAACCTCTGGCTGTTCTGAAGAGATGGCAAATTCAGAAAGAGTCCTTCTGTGGCTGTGGTTCAGTCTCTCTGGGGCTCAGTCCCAGCGTGCAGCTTGGGGGCCCCCCCGGGCAATTCTCCTGATGTCCTGGACTGGAAAAAAACTGAACAGTCCCAGAAGAAGAAGGCACAATAAGGGAAAAACATTTCTCGCTGTAGCCAATGAGGAAAAGCAGTGAAAAAAGCAAAGAAAAACTCTCTATCTCGCTCTCTCTCTCTCTCTGTCAGCAAAAGCCGAGAACTCGGAGAGCGCTGCCGCCAGCCCGGAGAGCTGCACTCTCATCTCTGTGATTTGAATACAGCGTGGAAAAAATTCCCCTCCTTCTCCTTCTTCCCCTCTTCACTCTCGACTCTATTTTAAAAACACAGAACTCGATAGCCAGCACAAGCAGAACAGATGACTGGGGATAGAAGCATCGTAAAGTCACCCTAGGAAAATATCTGAAAAGGCATCTGCAGCTATTTACCAGGCTGTGGCAGGAGATGGTCTCACTTTCAGTCCATCATAGGCTGAAGGTGTGTCACAGACTCCTCCACAAAAATACAAAATTCTGTCTCTGCAGAATTCCAGCAATTCTAAAAGGAATGGGTGGGTATATTCATGTAGGTGTATCTTTCTTCCTGCGTAACATGTAAAATCTTTTTAATCAGAATTAACTGTATTAAGACTGATGGGGGACATTCTTTCAAACTGCTGTAAATATTCAACTTTTACCAGTTGGCAGTCAAAAAAACATGTTGGTTGTTTAGAGATAATATATGTAAAGAGTTTGTAGGAATGAGCCAGTATGTAGATAGTGAATAGAGGCACACAGAAAGGAAAAGCATTCTCAAAGGATATTTTGTGTTCTTTGGAAAACCCTCATCCATATGCATTCTATTTTTCCAATACAGTATAGAAGGAAAATCACTAGATTCAGGACCTGAACCTCTGTACTCTCATAAATCACTCACATTTATGTCTGTGGAATTAAGTGTTATTACTTTCAGGCTCAGTGAATATTTAATTATTTATGTGAAGCACAGTTTTTCCATACATGTAGAGACGTACAGAAATGTTCCTGTGTCTAAATGGACAGAGAAAGAGAGGAGCACAAAGTAATAGTCAGTAATCCATTCCTAATGGCCAGGAGTCTAATTTTAATCAAAGAGTTTGTGATTTAAACACTTTATAGGTAGGCACAGAACAGAGATTAGGGATGTTTCTTTCACCTAAGCCCCTTGGAATGGCAATTCCTTTCACTGCCTAAGAGCCCTGATTTCCTCAGATGAACATTACATCCAAAGAATCCAATAGATTTGGGTTTGGTTTTGGGTTTTTTTTGGATGGGGTTTTTTAGGGTTTCATTTGATTGGTTGGGATTTGGGTTTTGGTTTGTGGTTTTTGCTAGCTTTGGTTTTTAGAGGTTTTTGGTTTTTTGTTTGTTTGTTTTTAATATAAGCACTTTGTTCCAATATACATGTTCCTGACACTTTAAAATGTCCAGTTTGTCTAAAAATCTGCTAAACAGAATATCCTCAGCGATGAGCAGAGTATCCCACCAAACACTGCTATTATGTACATTCATGTAATGATACGTACAGACATGATAATGATATGTACATATATGTACATATCATTACCATATAGGAACACTTATTTGATAAACTGAATTGGAGCTTTGATTTGACTTGCTTTAGTTGGAATGAGGGGAGTAGGGGGTGGCGAACAAATGATGGAACAAGGAGAATGTTGAAGTTAAATTTTTTTTTCTATTCTTGCAGATGTGTTTCTTCATTTACTCATTACTATTTGCATATGCATATGTATGTGTAAAGTAGATTTCAGTGCTTATGTAAGCTTCTGGTTAATATACTTTAAGGGTTTCGTGAAGAACGTGGTCTGAATTATTTATCATTACAGTAGCTTTTAAGGCATTTATCACCCTGATATCTGGATGCACTTTTTATAGTTTGTATTAGGTCATTAATAGCTAAAAAGAGAGACAAAAAAAATGCATCATCCTGCTCTGCAGTACCCCAATACCTAGCAGCTGAAAGGCAAAATGGGTGCTTTTGGTCAGAAAATTTAACAGAAGATTGTTACTTCAAATCAGCCTACAAAGGTATAATTACAATTCCTACTCTACTCCCAAATATACTCTAAAGTATTTCTGATAGAAGCTAATTGCAGAGATAGACCTCTTTTCCAGAATGCCCTCCCTCCTTCTCTTAGAACCCTGGTCCTCTAGATCTTATGAGTAAGACCTTATTATATGAGTAGATCCATAATCAGGATAACTGAATCCCATTCCTTGGCCATCAAATTGATGGGAATGCTAGAGCTCTCAATAGCTGTGTCTCTGTTCTTGTGAGACCTGCTGCCCAGCTCCAGGCTGTGAGTGGAGTATGTGGGTGTTATGGGTGGAATATGGAACACGCTTCCTGCATGATGTTATCTTCTGGTGTTGGATTAAGAGCTATTTTAACTTTATTTCACCGGGATCTCAGCTAAGTTGAATTATTTTTCATCTGCTCCAGGCTAAAAAGAAGCATAGAAGCAATTACTGCAATAGTTGATGCACAATAACTTGTTAACTAAGTAACCTTTGTTCATACATCTAAACTATTAGACAACTCTAACACCAAGAAAGATTCCTTGAGGTAATTCCCAACTGCCATCAGTTAAAAATAAAAACACAACTGCCTTTCAGATCCATGCCTCTAAAGTATAAGCAAGATTTTTTTTTAATCTTTAGAGAAATCAGTGTTGAAGGGACAAGCAGAGAAGGGTTAAAATCTCACATCGTCTTATTCCAAATGGATGTGTCCTCCTGTCCTATCTGATTCTAAATTTTGGCAACAGACTGGCAAAGCCACTGCTGAGCAGACTTATGTTTTTCAGAGCATCAGCAGTCAGACTGTTCAATACAGCACTTCCCCTGTATCTCTCTCTCATCTTATATTCTGGATTTATTATTCACATCATGGAGCTTCCCTGGCAACATGCTGGACTTGCTGCTGCTTCTGGTGTTGCATTTCACTCATGTTTTCTCTTTCTTTCCCTTTTTTTTTTCTTTCTTACTTTCTGCATTTTTAGGGGGGATTTCAACTTGTTTCTTTAGGAAAAAAGTACTTTTCACTAGTTTTATTTTGTTGGTAATCTTGGCATGTTTCAGGAAATAAAACAGTACAGTTGAGCATTACTCCAGCTATATTGAATAAGCCTGTAAAAATTCACACTTCTCATGTTTTTTGAGAAAATAAAAATATCATTATGACCATAATCAACCGTGATAAATCACTAGCCAATAGTACAAATTTGTGAAAATATATAAGATTAACGTAAATTTATAGTGACATTTCCTTACTATAACATCCAAGATTTTAGCAATGTCTAGTTTAGAGATGTCCTGAGACAGAGACTGTACTTGCATCTTTGAACTTTGTACACTTCAGTCAACTTGTCTTCTATGAATAAGTCTACATTTTCCTGAACCAACCTAAAATTTGGGGCACTGCAACAATCTGAAGTAGCACATCTTTCAGCTCCATTTTATGAAAAATACTCTCCTTTTAATTTCTTAATTTAAAAACATCAGATTCTTTCATTGCATCCTACTTCCTCTACATTATTGGAGGATGTGTAGAGATCTACCAAATTGCTTTTTGACCATCTCTTCTGAAAGCCAAAAACCCTACTGTGCTTAACCTTCCTCACACAGAAACCTCTAGTCCAGCTTCTGGTTTTGTACTACAGCTCAGCTGATTTCCCCTAGACTACACCTGGACCTGATACAGCATCTTTACTTTACTAACTTCAAGGCTGGAGGCCAAAATTTAGGTGTCCCAAAATGCAAGAAACCTGACTTGTATTTTTAAAATAAATGTCTTAGACCTCATAATTTCCTGAGAAAGCCACGAAGGAGAAAAACAATAAATTTTTTATGTCTTCCTGGCTAAGTGTTCCATGTTTCACTGCAGCAGTGGGTTTGAATGAAACAGAAAGAAATTTCTGTCAACAGTTCCAGATTTTATTTCTTGTGATAAAGTAGCAGAGTCCTTCTTTTTAATGTAGGAAACTCAAAGGCATGCTTAAAATTTGCATGGAATTTTTTCTCAAAATTGCAGATAGAGATTCCGTGAAAGCATAAACTAAAAGGAATAAGAGAAAAATCACTTGCAATAAGTGCTCTTCCACCACGTTTTCGAGTCACAGCTGAAGTACCTGAGATGTAAACAAAACAAAGTTATTTGCAAGACAATAATTACAATAAGGTGGGACACTGACATCCCTCTCCAGCTCTTGGCCAGAGAAGGAAGAGCTGCCATTGTTCTGCAAGGCCATCTGATCAATAAGCAGAAATACTGTATCTTATGATTTATCAATATATTTGTTTACCTTCAGACATCAAATCAGGACACTATTACAGGTGTTATACAACTGTGGTCAAAAGAGACAGAAAGTGGATTATCTAGTTAGCCCCTCCTGATTCCTCTGCTAGGTAACTTAGGAGTTAATATCCTTATGTGTTAGTACTGATGAAGAAATTATTTCAGGAGCTTCCTATATGATTTCATCATACAAACTTTGTAAATGGATATTCTCTCCAGATATCAAAGAGCAACATTTGAAAACAGTTGTAGGTTTTTGTACCACTGGAATTGTTTCCATTTCTTGAAATGTATCACTTTTCTCTATTAAGTTTAGTAAAATGATAAGGTAAGCCAAAGGACATAAAGAACCATGCTTGGTCAGCAGAGTTAAGGTAAGTATTTTAGGAAAAAAATCCCATCAATCCATGATCAAATTTTCAATAGCAATATAGAAAAGGTTAGTGTGAGATAAATACTATACTTTGTTTAGGAAAACCAAATATGGATATGTGTCATCCATAAGAAGTTTTGACATGAGAGCTGAAGATGTAATTTTTCCCAGATTCACGTTGTGCAAAATTAACATATTGGAGATGGAATATGAGTACTTCAAAACTTGGAAACTTAGCAGCATGCAGCAATCCAACAGAGAAAAGGCAAACTTGAGGCTGAAGAGCAGTGCCAGATAAAGCTCTATCAGGTAGGAAGAGGAGGAAAACTGACACCAACTAAAGTGTGATTTCTTTCTTTTTCATTTAAAATTAGTACAGAATATCTCTCTATTCTAGGCAGCTTGGGCATTTATCCTGCTGCCTATCAAATCATGTAAAATCTTTTGCAATTGGCACACAATGCGCTAATCCTTGAGTCTTCAGACAAAATTAAAAGCCAAAGAAATGTCATTCCATCAAAGATCCTTAAAATCTAAAAATTTGCATTTTCCTTCTGAAAGTAATGCTTCAGTCTAACCAGAGAAGCTGATGGAGGGTGGTACCTTTAACACCTCTGATGCCTGTGTTGAAGGTAGCCTGGTGCAACACAAACACTGAAGGAGACTTAGAAATCATTTCTAAACATAGTCCTAGAGGAAGAAAATTATATAATTGCTCAACAAATAAAAGGTAACTATTTATGAAGAAGCCCCACCTTGAGATCATGGAGACAATCTGAGTCTGAAAAGTTTACATCCATAAAAGGCAAGTCAGACAAAGCAAGGGATACTCATTTCCTGCTTCTAGTTACAAGCTACCAGCTATCGCTTTGCACAAAACAACAAAATGTTGCATGGATATGCAAATGGCAGGGTTTATGCTGGGTTTTGACTAAAGTTTAAACCATAGATGAGTCAATCCTCTGATCCATTTTGCAATTAAGCCTACTTAGTAATTAGAGAGTCACTACCAAATTATTAAAACATAAAATACAGGAAGTTTGTGAATATTGGAAACAAGGGAAACAATCAGTAAGGAATCCAGAGAAGTCCTTCAAAAGCATCATCTTTGTCATGAGACTTTAAGCAATAGAGTTATCCCAAACCTTGGAGAATGTAGCTGGTGGAGGAATAATGTAAACAGCAAACACAAAGCTGTACATTTGTGCATAAGTAGGAAAATGTCTGCACAAAAGGAGAAACTGTAAATAAGGAGAAAAGCTGTAAGAACTGAGAGGTGGGACAGGCCTGACAACCATACTGCATATCATTGCTTTAGCCAGAAATCCATCTGTCCCTTGTTTCTGATGACAGCCTCAACTTCTGAGTCATGGATGAATGCTGTCCCCACCCTCAGTGATATTTCTAAAATTACATTTTGCTATTGAAAAAATTTTTATCTCAAGTAGGAGTTAAGGAATTGATACAGAATTTAAAAAGTGAACCATATGGCTTGTGCTGTACAAAAAGTCAAGTCAGATGGACTTAGCAACAATCCCTTTCAGCTTTAATATCCTTTAGTCTGTATAGATCACCTTCTCCAACAGTTCTATCTTAAAATAGGAAACTGAAGTCAATTTTATGTGGTGGCTGAGATTCCACCTCAGTCTCCCGATGTACTGACTTTACAAAACCACAAGTTATGCAGTCTCACAGAATTCAGGAGAATTATCCATTTGTTGTACGGACCCCTGAATCTAAAAAGAACTTACATAAAGTACACCTGCAGGTTCAGACTTTACACTTGAAACCCTGAGTGTTTGGGTTTCTCAAATTGTCTTTACACTTCTTTGGGCGTGGGTAGGAAGGATCAGAAGATTTTTACCTCCCTGAATCCCGTAGGTGTCAGGGCTATCCATTCTTCACCTTCTTTCTGTTGATGCAATTAAAGCTTAAAAATGGCACTTCAATCTGTTTAGGTAAATCATAAACACAGGGAAATTCAAATCACAGATATCTCTAATGGTAAATAACAATTTCCAGAGGGAAAAAGCTAACTTCAAATTTAGTTTACATGGGGAAAATGACTCTGCACTACATCTCTAGTCTTAAGGGAAAGCAGCAGGAAAGGGCTTTGAAGGACAAAATTGCATCTCCTGTTATCATCTGTTTGCATTTGATCTAGACAATATAAACCAGGCTGTGTACTTAGGCAATAAAGCCAGGATGCTCAGAAGAGGACAACAGCATTATAAAGTGGTTGTATCAGCACTTTACATTTTCATAAAATTGGGGAAGTGGGGGGAGAGGGAGGAAGTGGCACATGTAAAGACATCTGAGGATATTAGATTTAATATTTTCCATGATCAAGCTTATAGAGCCATTCCTCTGCAGTATTTCCCAGCAGCTGACATGTTTTCCATTAAACCTATAAACCTCTCCTTAATTTGATAGTGCAAATATTCATGGCTCTGATAAAGGTATATATATGCTGATGTCTTTTAACTGTATTATTTCTTTCCTAGACTTTACAAATGTAGCTACCTATATCTCATTCTTCATTCCTTGAACCGTGTTTATGGGCTGGGGTTTTTTATTGGTTTTATCCTACTAGTAGTTCCTAATTATAATTTTTTTTTTTTGCTTCTTTTTGCACTAGTTTCTTCCTGACAACCCACCTAAATCTCTGTCTCTGGCTCTCAAATCACTATTCAATTTGACTACTCAGATGTACCTGCCCCCCTGAGTCAGATCCACTGTGATCACCACAAAACCTGAGAGTTAATTTTTTTTGACCACTTAATCATCACCTTCTTTGCTGAAACTGACAACAGGGTGACAATTAGCTTGAATTACAGTGGACACCTACTTGGGAAGAAAAAAAAGGTATCTAAAAGATCTGAGAAGAAATTTTCAATCTACATGATTTGGCGACCAAAAAAGCGGTATTGGGAAAACTGCAATGTGTGTAGACGACAAGAGCAAACAGATGTGCAAGACATACATTCCCTTCCCACACTAGAAAATATCTTCATCACTACAGCACCCAAAGGAAATACAATTTAATGAAGGACACATTTGAGTCATTGCAACAAAGTGTTCGGATTTAGAAATGTTGAAGATTCTTGTTCCTAGAGAGAACTGAAAATGAAACACTATACTACATCTGAATTAAAAATGCAATTAAGTTTTGGTCATGTGGCAAAAGTATTTCACCTTTTATAAGTTCAGTAACACAAAGAATGCAGGAATTTAGTACAGGGTTGAAGCCCTGATTTTTGCTTGGAGCTCTCCTGCCTTGACTAAGTGCTTCCCAGAAACTCATTTCACAGAATAATTGCACAGGCATTAGATCAGCATGCCAGCACTCCACTGGCCTAAACTGAGAATTTACGATGGAGAACATTCTGAAAATTTGCTTTTGTACTGGTAGCTCTTGGAAGATGCTCTGGACTTTCAATTAATACAGGGAAACTATCTTATCAAAAAATGACACACAATGCATTAAAGGCTGTAACTTCTTGTAGAAAAACATTTAAAAGGAGATTAAATTGAATCTATGAAATTTGTTACACTGTGAAAATCTGTGAGACCTAAGATTTTATCATCACTGAAGAAAGAATTGGATATTTATATAGATGATGAAGACATTTGTATGCTTGATAACCAGACATGATAACCTACATAAATTAAGAGGCACAGAAATCTTCATGTCTTTGTTACCAGTTCTGAATAGGGATGATGCTATCCTGAGAAATGTGTTGTTTACAAATGTCCATCCTTCAGACACTTACATTACTCATTGCAGAATTCTGTTTCACAGATAGCAGTGTTAAATGGACTGCCAAAATGATCAGGCCATGGTCATCCTCCATTCAGAGAGATGTGGCTGGCATGCCTCTGGATGGGTATGTGAGGACTTTCCTAACAGGTCGCTTTGCTCTCCATAGATTTACCTAACAAATGATTGGATAGGTCTGTTTATAAACACCAGATTTAGCCACCTGTAATGTCAAGTAGCAGAGAGTGGCTAGAAAGATTGCTATGTTTTCCTTGCACCCACAGCAGCCCTCTTCTCTTCCTGGTACCAAATGGAACATTAAAGAGAAGACATCTAGAAGCCACAGATGATGAAGACAGGTAAGTCGCTTCAATGAAGGCATGCTGACTTGTGATGTGCCTCTCTGCACTGCAGCATGGATCCACCCTGCTGCAGAAAGTAGATTCACAAGCTTTCTCCTGGCTGACACCTCTGGTTAATGCAGAAATCTACTCGTGTCTACTCAACAAGTGTTTTTAAACTTCCAGGGGGATCAGTGCAACTAATCCACCACAAGCTACTCCCTAGAGGTTTACTCTGCAGAGCCCTACCTCTTTTGGACAGTGACTTTCTGGACGGATTGCTGTGTAACTATCACTGTCAGGAAAACTGTTGTGAATGCAGTCTGTAAACACTAGAGTGAAGTCACTCATACACATCACCTGGGCACAGGATTCATCTTTGTGAAGTTCTCAAATAGACAAGAGTAGCCAGTTTCTGCTCTTCAATGGGCAATGATCATGTGATCACATCACAAAAGTGATCTTTCTGCACAGAGTTAAGACATTCAGTAGTTTACAGTTTTAGACCTCAAGATGTGCTTGGAGACTCTGCTGAATCCACAATCCACCAGACAGAAGATATTTCTGGTGCTCAGACTAAATATTCTTTATCAAGAGGTTTCCTGGGTACCACCCAAACAGTGCCTTTCCTTTTTGCCTACTGTGCACTGCAGCTTGTAGATCTGCTTTACAGCACTATCTCAGGGGAGGGAGGCAGAGGGAGCAAGAAAGGAAAGATAGGGTAAAATTAATTTAGTTTCAGGCAGGATCAGCATATACTACATATTTTATAGGGGGCCCATTTCTTCACAGAACTGCTCAGATACCACTGTGAAGGAAGAAGCAAAATCATGCATATTAGGACACATAGACAGAGAGATGAGAACATCAATTTAGCTTATGCAGTCCCTCAATTTACACTAAATTCTAAAGCTCTGTATCATCTACTGTATCATCTGTATCATCATCATCTGTATCATCTACATTCTAAAACAAAACAAAACAAAACAAATCTAAGAACCACTGCCCATACCAGAAGCTCTTACTAAATCCATTTAGTAAACAGCCTGTACCATTTTCAGTGACTCGTGTTGCAACAGGAACTAGGCTGTAACAGGAACTGTCAAGATAGATTTAGGCTGTAACAAAGTGAAATTGACTGTTTTCATGATATTTAAAGTACATAGCAAACCATCATAAATCCTGCTCTCTGTGTGTATATATTGCCATGCAGGGCACCAGCAGCCCATATTTTAAATAGCTCCAAAATTGGCCTATTTGTAATGTTTTTTATTTATTGACTGTATCACAGATTTTTTTTGTTGTTACCATGTAGGTAGGAAGTAAAGCTGCTCAGTCCACAAGGAGTCTGAAACTTAGAGGAGTTCTGTAGCAGAGTGAGTATATCTAAACAGTGGGAGTTCTTAAAGTTATGGGGTCTGCTGCAGAAGGTTTATGTAAAACCAAGCCTTACACAGAGAAGCAAGAAGTGTTTAGTGAGATTGTTTTTAACTCCATCTCCCATCCTTCTCCTCTGTCAGTCAAACACATTAAAAGGGAATTAAACATGGAGGTTCAAGATGGACAATAGCTGGTGGAAGAGAAAAGCGTGGGAGAAATCTGACCAATTAAAAATTAACCTGCAAGCTGGAAAATAGTTTTTCCTACAAACCTTAATTGCAGTTTCCCTTGTTTCTCTAGTAAATGAACTGTAAATATTTAACCAGAGTACTGGCATCACAATGCCTGCAGCATGTGCCATCTCCTGCCCAGGAGAGGCAGAACAAATGTTGCAGAACTAAAGCATCCCTGCTGCTCTCCGCTCCATGGGGCTGCTTGGCTCTGCAGTGCACCCACCCCTTCCAGTCGTGGCAGCTCTACTATCCCCAGGCAGCTGCAGGGGGTGGTTCCAATGCCATACCCATGAGCCAGGAGGTACCAGGTGCTGCTGTTGGTGCACTTTACATCAGATATGAGCCAGCGAGACAGCAGCCCTTCACAAAGAGTGCCATGCTCTACTACAGCCAGGTAAAGTAATGAATCTCCTGCATTTTGCATGACTAAAAAATCCAATCGATCTTTCATGGAGACAAAAAATGGGAATGAGATAATTGACAAGCAATAACCTGCTATTTTTCCAAAGAATTTAACACTCGCAAGCTTTGCTAAAGTCCGTGTTAGAAACAGCCATGTGAAGCATTTAGGAAATAACAGACCATAAACCAGGTAACAGCCAGGCTCCCTCCAAAGACAGCATGGTTCCTTGGGTATACTCAGTAACACTCCCTCCAGTCTGCTTTTTCAGATGGCATATGCAGCAGAGCCTCCATCACAGCCCTTGGTGACTGTCCCATAACCTAACAGCTCTCTTTTCTTGCTGTTCTGCTAAAGTGCTCCCTCTTAACATACTTAGGCTCATCCTACCCACTTGTACTCACTCTAAAATCACTTTGTGAGACTATTTAGGACCTGCACTTCTAGATACTACAAGACTGTTTTTCCTACGCTTGTTTAAAGATTAATTGCTTCTTTTTTGTAGGGACACTAGAAAGAAAGGCAGCAATGCTCTCTCCTTTGTGCCGTTGGCATACAATAAGGATCATGGCCATGCTATGCTTGGCTAAGGAACAGGCATGGATAAGATGCTTTATGCAGGGTATATTACTGTGGACTTTAAAAGTATATAAGAGCAGTGCCTACTCCAACCTTTTTCCAGGTAAGAGTCCTGCTAAGTGATTCCCAACCAGCATAAAATCTTGGACTCTGTCCTCATTTTTATTGATATCAGGCTTACCAAGTCACGCTTAAGAAAGCATAGATGTGTATAAAAATGCAGCTGGGAAAGGCTTCTGCCTGACCAGACCTCAATCAGGGGACACAATGCAGCATGCTCTAGGGTGAGTTAAATGCTAACAGCTGAAGCCTGAGTGAAGTCTTTGAAAAGAAAATCAGACCACAAGATGACAGCTTACACTGATTCCAGCATTGCCTCACATTGGAGCAGAAGCCCAAACCTTCTGGGGGACACAGAAAGCCACACAGAGTAACCATTATGGCTCATTCTGATATTAATACCTATGAGTGTCTACGGATTCATCTCCTTCTCTGAAAGTGAAAATCTATAAATATTGACAACTCATTTCATAAGGAAAGAGCTATTAAAAAAACCCGAACCTTTCCTTCCTAGTGGTAAAAAGTATAAAACCAAATTTGCCTCTCTTTTGCTTCTAGTAGTTTTGCTTTTTTTTGCAGGAAAAAACACTCTGTCTCTGAAATAACCCCCTTTTTGCTTTTGCTCTTATAAAGTCAGGTGTCCATAGTCAAACGAAATCCCAAAGAAGGAACACCTGAGTTAGCAGGGTCTCTGCTCATCAGAGCCATTAGACAGTCCATGGAGTCCTCCACAAGCAGTAATGAGTTTTGCAAAGTGGTTTATTTGAGAATGGCAATATGATTTTCTACAGTGTCATGTGAGTAAAGGGGGGCAGGAATAAGGTGAGTCTTTATTTGATTTTCTTGATTAGGACTGCTAAGACTTTACTGTAGTGATTCTAATCATAGGTAACCCTTTAGATAAAAGGAAGCAGGAGTTTGGGACTTAAGACTCTATTTGTGGCTCTTGCTGATGGTTCCACTTTCAGAACTGTGTCTTCTCTAGGGTGCTGATATTTGAGCATGAAGCTGCTCTGACTTGTAGCTCCCTGAAACATCTATGAGAGATGAGTAATTTAGAAACAAACAAAGAAAGAAAACAACAGCAACGAAAAAACAACCAAACAAACAAAACCCAATCCCATAAACAAACAAACAAAAAACAAAACAAAAACCATAAACAAACAAAAAACCAACTACAACAAAACAGTGAGCAGACCAGTAGAGCTGGAGAGAAAATTAAGGGGGTGAGAGGAAAAGTTGTGAACAGTTTTGTCTAAATCCTTGAGTGAGTGTGAGGAAACGAGAATGGCCAAAGAAGAGGAGCAAACTCAGTGAAGGGTCTAGAAAACAGGACATATGAGAAATAGCTGAGTGAACTGGGGTGGTTTAGTCTGGAGAACTTGAGATTTATTGTTATCCTAGAAACGTGAGGTGTTACAAGCCCCTGAAGGTGCAGCCTGGAGCAAATGCATTCTATATCAGAAAAAAAGAGAGAGGAAGAGAGGTGGTGCCTTAGAGCTTGGCACACATAAGTCTAGTTCATCATTCTTGTTTGAAATAGGAGACGAAGTTTCTTCCTATATTATGATGATTGCTTTTGTAGAAATGAGGAATAACTGTTCCATTGAGAACAGTTTTACCTATTTTATCAGAAGAGTTTTCTTGTGTAGTGAAGATCTCCCAAGCTGTTTCACAGAGCTCTTCAGAGAACTCAGAGAATAAAATGAGGCAATCTTTTGCAGGAGTACTAATTTAGCAGGGTCATGTAGCACTCAAAGCAAAAAGTTAAGGAGTCCTGAGAGTTTTGCTGGTTTTCCACCTCTGGTATTAATTTGCTGGGTATCCTTGGGCAGCAGAATTGATCACTGCAAGACCCGCTTTTTAAAAAATGGGTCACTCAACATTCTCTTACTGTGTGGAAACTGCTGAAATGGGTTTGGGTAGAAGAATCTATATTACAAAAGATAAATGCTCCATCATTAAACAGAATACCCAGATCATGAGAAAGCTAAGAGAAGCCAAGGAAGCCCTGTCAGCTCACACTATTTCAGAGAGGACCCTCTAACCTAGGATGAGGGTTCATATGAGAAATACTCATATACTATCTTTAAATGTATCGAGAAATTCCAGAATTCAGATTCTTAACTCACTAAACTCTATCCCAAAGTGGCCATTGTGTAGACTGGGAATGAATTAATGCTTAAAAAATAATAGCTATATCAACTCGGTTCTGCCTCAGGAGCAGGACAAGCATGCTGTACGGTAGCTACTGATCACCTCGATTGGCAAGGCAGGCTCAGTGAATGACAGCCCCTCCACCCTCTGTGCAGCTGTATGATGAAAGGCTTGGCCATGCCACAGAGAAGCTGATCCCTGTTAAAGTAGGCGGGTGCCCTGCCTTAGTCAGCAAGGGTCTCCCTGCACAGAATTAAAGGCCAGCATGTACTTAAGTGCTCCATGCCTTGAGGGCTTAAGCTCTTATCCAGCACAAGTCTAGTACTTCATATTCTGCTTTCATTTAACACTGATGCAAGCATGAATAACTTCATTGAGATTAGTGGCATTACTTTAGCTTATACCATTGTGCAACAATACCAGAATTTGACTGTATTAACTCTTTCTTACTGTGCTCTGCTCTTCTGAGGATACCGTTGCCAGAAATTCTATATTTCTGCTGAAATGTCTATTATTTAGGGCAATTGAGAGATTTCCATCTTTAATATAAAATTCTTGGCTTCTTTCAGTATGGTGCTAGGGAACCATCTAACTTCTTTAAACAGAGATACTGATAAATTCCCTAAGACATATACTGCTTTCCTTTTCAGTGTTTGAACTGAATAGATTTATAAGGCAGATATCACTTTAATCTGGAAAATATTCCCCACTAGTGAACATGCTATTGTTCTGATGGTTTAGCTGAGATGCTGCTCCTTTCTTCACCTTAGTAACAGCTTTGGCTGGTGAAAGAAATGTTGAACCAAAGAGATCTCCGGGCATCTAGTGGTTCCCCAGGAAAACTGCATCTGCATGCCAGAGGCTCGGGGATGAACCAAGAGCAAGGGAGAAGGAGATGAGGAATGCTACAGGGGAACACTGCCACCTGTTCCGAGTCCGGCCAGCCCCTGGGACTCAGGAACACAAGTTCAGTGTCTCTGCATGTGTCGCTGTCATTATCACCATTAGATAATGCTGATAGGAACCAGGCAGGCTGGGGGAATGCAGGATGTGATCGTTTGCTCTCTTCATCCATTCACAAACTAATAAAGCAGACCTTTCCTAATGGAGCAGTAAAAATGAGGACTACCCTTGTGATTAATGGAATACAAAACCATGAATGGGATACAAAAACATGCCTCCATATTCCTCATATTATTAATGGCACATATTAAAAATTGAGTGTTTACGATATTAAAAAGCTGCTCACTCCCACAGGAACTGTCCCTCTGAGTACAGCAGCACAGGAGATTGAGTGTAGCTGCCACAGTCACATACATATCATTCAAATCCTTATTTTTGTCCATATAAGTGCAAATAGCCTGGCTAACCATGGTCATTTTGCAGACTATTATCCACTTTTTTCAGAGTAACGTTTGGCCTAGAGGTAGACTACAAGGGGCTTCTTTCTAAACTCTGCATCTTGCAGGCAACAGCTAAAATTTAAATTTCCAGAGGGTCCAGCTGACATCAGAGATTTGTGCTAAGTATTGAGTAAATATATGAAAGAGAGCCCCGAGTATAAATTAAAATTCTGAAAGAAACTGAGGTGAAAGGAAAGGCAATTCATGTGTAGAAACAGACATTTTAGTGCAAGGAAATAGAACAGAGATGAGCAGGGAGAACAGATAAATAGAAACCAATTGTCGTTTCTATGTCCATCCCCTCCCATAAAGGCCTCCCCCAGCTTTGAAATGTTGCCTTATGTTTTAATGTAGTACAAAATAAAGCACAGGATCTCTGATTTAAATGCCATAGCCAAGAAAGCAACAAGTACATTTCTCTCTTGATTGTCAATTAGATCTCCACACTATAAGAAGTGAAAAGCATTTTATTAGAATTGCAACTTCACAGTGCAAAATTAGAAAATGGCAAAATGGTTGGGGCACGCAGAATCTTGGTTAGGTCCTCTTGTGTCTCTATTATGGCACGTTTCAGTTTCTTTATTATATGCTATTTTTCTCAGCAGCCCCCTGACATATATTCCAGACCTGGGCTCAACTGATCATCAAAATAATGCATAGCAACTAGCAGGGAAGCTGTCATCTGCTGGAGAGATTTACAGCGAGTTCAGTAACACCAGCAAAAATGAGATGCTTGTAGTTCACCTGAACAAGGTTAGAGTTCCGATCCACGTATATGCAGAATTTTCCAAAACTGCATTTGTGTATCAGAAGTCCTCTTTTTTATATTTGTCAGAGAAGACAAATGTATGATCAATGTGCTTATCAGACAGTGAGGCAGCTTGATATGCAAATATGTTTGGAGCCCTTTAGCAAATGCATCATGAAGTGACAGATCATGTCTCCATGTAAAGGAAGTCATGGTTGGTGTACTTTGGGTTCCAGCTACCACATAGAATGCTGCTGGCCATTGCTTTTCCAGCACCATACAAATACTGTGCTATGTGGTGGTTGTCAAAGTAAAAATATCCAAATATTCCCCAAGTGGTTCTGGGACAAGATATACCACAGATGAATAGCCTGGAAATGTAAGCAGATTAAAGGTGGCTAATTCTGCCAGAGCCACTTTATTAAAAGCAATTAGTACAACTTTTCTCAAGAGCAATTGGTTCTTAGAGCAGATAAGTCAGTGATGTGAACTTTCTGTGAAATAATACACAACAAGACAGTTGTCCTTGAATTCCCAAGTGATGGTAGATTTGCATTTTCAGCAAGTAATTTTAACAAATGTTATTCCAATTTAAATGTCTCTCTCAGTAGATTGATCTCTGCCACGTTAAAAACCAGGATGTGAGAGATGGAACATATCTATCTCATTCAGGCTACAGAGTCCAGGTTGATGGCAAAGATGATACTGATGACTGCAAATACCTCAAAGAGACACAATGTGGTGTGAACCAGACTTCTTGACTTAATTTCAAAGTGAAAGTATTCTGGGCAGTAGAAATGCTTAAAAGGATAAAGAAAGATAAATCCAAATGCTGGCCTAAAAGAAACAAGTTATTCTAGCTGTGCAGTGTTTGATAATTCAATCACAGAAAAGCCACTTGAGGAAAACAGAGATTTAAAATAGTTACAGATATAACAAAGAATAAGATAATTCAAAATATTATTAAGAATAGCACTATTAAGAGGTGTGTTTTAATGCTGAATGTTCCTGCCAGGATGAAAACTGAAAAAAAGGTTTGTGTCCTTGCTCCAGAATACTTAGCAAAATTGTTTTTTTAAAAAAGCCCTTGTAAGATCACTGATCAAGAGTACCCTACTAATGTATAAGTACTCCTACCTATCCTACCTATTCATGCCTGTTTAGCAGTTATCTGAGGTAGGCTAGTGCATATCCTTAATACTGATATATTTTAGTGTCCTCTTCTTGTAACTCCTACTTGAATACTCTGCTAATCAATTTCGAATAATTTCAGAAAAGAAGCAGAATCTTTTCATCCCTGACAGAGCTGTGTAAGAAGTTCTGAAAAATGTGAAGGTTCAAATAGGTGCTCTGTAGGGCAATTTCCTACTCCTTGGATGGAAAAAGAAAGTTGTTTGCATACATGTGCATCTACTTTTCCACCAGATTATGGAAACAGAGACTGGAGAAAAAGAACCTTACAATGGTTCTATTAGGAAAGGATAGCCAAGACCCATTTCTTCATTAAAACTACGTTGCTTTCTTTCTTGTAAAAGCGTAAATTGCATTATGTGTCAGCTTTTGATATTTTTTTTCCTCCTCTGGAGTATATGAAACTCCTCATAATAGCATGGGGAAAGTGGAATTGTAGGAAAAGGATCATAATGTTGTACAACTGCATCAAAAGAGATTGCTTTAGAAGGTCCTCACAGCAGAGGTTAGATGGACAGATGGATGTCATTGTTTCTTGATGGCAGTCTTGTAGTCAGATGAAGGGACTGACTCCAAACATATGTGCTACTTGCTTCAGGTGAAGAATAGAGGCCTATTCCTACATCATCTATTAGAGAAATCGTGTAGATAATTATTTTTAAAATTTTCTTCTTTGTTTTTCGATTTTTCTTTTTTTTTTTTTTTTTTTTTTTACTGCCACAGCCTTAATGGCATTCAGGGTAGCAGTCTGACTTAATTCATGAGGCAAGACTACTTCCTCTCTGCAACCTCATGACACAATCTAACCAGTTCATTCTCTTCACCTTGTTTAAGACAAAAATCATCAAAATTGGTGAAAGGGAGAGAGCTTTGCAGCAGACCTGAGTGTCAAAACTCTTTCACTCTCTCTCTGATTGTGCTCTGATTTGCTGTGTTACCTTACAAATAAGGTGGTTGGTTCTCTCTCCTTGTGCATCTTGCTTGAGCTCTGTAAAATGGAGGTAATTAACACCTGCCTCAGGGAATGCCTTACATTGATACTTAATGGATTAACATTTGTAAAGCTCTTTGAAAGTCTCAGATGCGGGTCTGTATGGAAATTCAAAGCATTGTTATCTTGTGGGATAAACAGTTCAATTTCTCAAGGCCAATCCTGCTTTATGTGAAAGCCAACAAACTGTGAGGGTAGATACATCATCATAATTCAGATGAAACAAAGCCAGCTGGCTTGCCTGTGCATGTAATAATATCATCCTGTCTTTAATACCATCTGCTTATATATTAGCCTGAAAGTGCCTGTGCATGTAAGGGTAACTGGTACCTTTGACACAAATCCGTGGATTTTTAAAATTCCATGATAGGTGTTAGAAAAAGGCATATCCTGATCAGAATCCAGAACAAATATATGTTTTTCCTTCATGAACAAGCTAAGACAGAAAAAACTTTATCAGACTTTCTCCCCATGGCTGTGGAGAGATGCCAATCCTTCTAACTACAAGTGATGTCCCCTCCTAGTCCCTTGCACCAAGATAACTTTTAACTTTGCTATTAAAGTTATCTCTTAGTTCTAATAGCAAGGGCCTGTACGCTTTAGAGATAGTGGAAAAAAGGTTTAATTCTATATTTTTGCTTGTATGTAGGTTTTGTAGCAGGTTTGTCTGTGAAAAAGAGACCTTCCTTCATAAAACCTCTCCAGTGTGTAATGAAGACCACCTAACAGGTCAAATATGTAAATAGTACAGCCAAGGTCTTCAGCACATATCAGATCACATAGCTGCAAAAAGAGATGAATACTGGACCAGTTCAATTTTTGCATTCCCCATACTTTGAGGGAAGGAAAAGCCACTGAGATTAAAATCAGGTTATCCTTTACATGTGTCTTGTGACTCTTCATAATAGATATTTTTGGAATACAGCTTTTAAGTATAGCCAAGTGTTTTCATCCCTCCTTTAACTCTTCTGCTGCCTTCTTTCTTTCTTACAAAAATTGCACCATTCTGTTTGTAATCCTGCTGACCACAGGCAGAGGAAGAGAATCAAGTTCTTTCGTTGTTGTTCATAACAAATATGATATTCATCCAACATGCTACATGCAATCACAAAAACATTGACAATCCTAAATAAGGTATTTGTGATGAAGAGAATAAAGGAGGCAAAATAAAACTATTTCAGGCTGAGAAAATAACCATGAGGAAATCTTTAAAAATTTTCATTTGTTTTCATCCTTTAGAAAAATATAAAGAGAGATATTAGCTTTATAATGAATAAAATGTTCTCTCTATATACCACAGGAAAATGAGAAAAGGTTTCTTTAATTTTAGCGGAGATTTAGATTGAATAGGAGTTTCATACTATGATGCAGACTAGTAATGTGCTACATTGGGTAGTCTAGAAATGTGAAATCTGCTTCATCAGTAGGTTAAACGAGAAACCAAACAATTTTAGGATGGTTTCCAGCTAGTTGGACTTGCATGAGAGTTGGTGGTTGGAATGTTTTTGGTTTGTTACACATACACCCACACACTCATGTGACAGATTAAAAAGAGTCCTATATGTTCTTTGCAACGTCAATAAGCAGTACAACCTGATGTAGAATGTATATTAGTAAGCAAATCTGCATTCCTATCATTGCAACTTGTGTGAAATCCTACTGACACCCCTAAACTTACCCTGGAATGGAATCTGACCCAAGAGGTCATCAAATAGCAGTGCAGTGTACTCTGGAACTTTGATGAGGAAATAATTAATTAGTGCTCTGAGGTCCTGTTCTGGCTGTATGCTGGTTTTGCATAGGAGTAATTTCTTGACTTCACTGAATTTGCATCAGAATCAAGCTTGTCCCCTCTCTTATTGCATATTTGGATACATTAATAAATGTTTATTTTACAGGGAGAACGTTGTTGGATCTCAGTCACTTCCACACTCTGGGATTCCATGACTAACAGAAGCGAGATCCTGGTCACACACAGCAGCATGACTGAAACAGCAGAGTGTTAATAATGAGTCACTTAACAAAGGCAGGGAGTGATTAGTATAGAACAGAATAAATGGTACTCAGATAAAAATATTTTTTCCCCTGCCCCATTTCAATTTATTTTTTCTTTGAATTAAATGGATTAGGGACACCAGCCTGAAATATACCATCATACATTTCCAGCCTGAATATTGTAGTAACAGATAACAGTGTAAGTTAAATATGCAACAAGTGACTCTACAGAGACTCATTTCAAGTTGTGTTGGGTGAGGATCTGCTTTGACAGGGGAATTTTAAGTCAGCTAATGGTGACTCCTAGAATACTCAACAGTGAAACACATTCTCTCTTGTACGTCTTTGCAAGTGTCAGCCACTTATTTAGAGACAAACAATAAGGAAAACATCAGGTGTATTGACATAAAAATAAGGAAATACTCTGAATTTACAAATTTAAGTGTGATGCTATCATATATCCATTTCTGACTATCAAAGATGAGTATTTTCTCTTCCTTCTGATTATTGGCTTATAGTTTGCTTTTATATATTTAAATTATGGTACTCTGTTCTGAACTTCTTGTTTTCTGTCTGAATCTGGAATACTCTCATCCTATTCTGTCATGTCAGCTAGTCATTTCTTGTGTCATTCTTCTATTAAACAGAAATAAGCCTGGCTATTAGCAGGTTTTCCCTTTCCCTTACTTGCAAATCTCATTTCTGCTGCCTCTTTTGTTCATCATCTCATTACTGACAGCAGCTCACTGAAAATCTTTTCTTAAAAAGCCAGCAAATCCTATGTACTGTCTTCTTGATGGTCCATGTTTCCATCGTGAAGAAAACAGAATCATGATCAATGCATTTGGTCACATGAACCTCCTCCCAAGGGTTTATAGGGACAATCCTCTGCTCTCCACTCTGCTGATATTCTCCATCTCTAAAATGGAGATGAAAATTGTAGTCTACAGGAGGGGAAGGTTAAAACAGTTTATGGACTGTTTCAGTCAGATGACAGGAGTTATAAAAGTACTGCATAAAATAACAGAAAAATGCAAATCACAATCGAGGGAGAGAGAAA
The DNA here is from genome assembly GCF_052056855.1 of Sturnus vulgaris. Classification (NCBI taxonomy): domain Eukaryota; kingdom Metazoa; phylum Chordata; class Aves; order Passeriformes; family Sturnidae; genus Sturnus; species Sturnus vulgaris. Next base: position 30,238,032 of record NC_142245.1, read on the forward strand.
TCCCTGGACTTGAATAATAAAGTACTGCAAGACAAGGATGGAAGATGTACTATAAGGTAACTTGAAAACTTCCATGCAGTACAAAACTGAAGCCACACTGACCAGTCCTCTTTTTTAAAAGTAAAATGCTGTCAAAAGATGAATGTTAATAGGAGCACAAACAACTGCTTCTGATAAGCTTCTTATGAACTCCTATGTATCCACAGGAAATTTAGAGCTAAAGAGAATGTGATTAGAGGCAGCTGCTAAAATTGGAGGGTAGATGGAAACACAACTCCAGAGTTACATAGGAAATGAGGTAAAACGAAATGAACTAGCCCAGCTGAGATAATAGAATGGTATATGCATTTGCCACACTTATAAATAAAACATTGACTTATTATTGCACTTGTAGGGTGTACAGATCCTAGGGAATTTAACATAGCATGATGTAAATGTGGGGGCAGAAGGGAAGGCCAGATACAAATATGTGATGCTGAAAATTACTTTCATGGAGTCTGTAGGGGAGGAAAGAAAAAAAAAAGCAAGGACCATTCAAACCTGATTATTGTTTTTCCCTTTAAAACAAAATTCTAATCAGAGATTGCGCACAGAAAATATGTTAGCCTTCTAACAGTCATTCAAATTATAGAGGTAGAAGGGTTCATTTACGACTGTCTTTGAAAAGCTTCTATATCTCCTTCAATTTTTGTCACCGTCTCAATCCACTGGAGCACCATGTTCTTTTCATTTCCAGTTGATGCAAACCTTCCTGGTAAACAGGAGAAACCAGCCAAGTAACGTGAAGTGTCTTGTTGAAAACACACAGACATTTGGACTTTAAAAAGAAGGTTCTCTTTCTTTAACTCCTAATGTTTTGAAAGGAAGGAGAAACTCAATAGTGTATGTTCTAAATGGAGTGGGCGAGTATTTGATGAATGAACAGAACATGAACACAATACAGAGGTATCCTGTGGAGTGTCTTTGATGTAAATGGGATTACAAGTGCTTTATGGAATTTAAATTGGTAGAAGGGTGCAGAAATTAAAAGACAGGAAGGCAAGGAGATTAGGGGAATTTTTTGTTAACCTGATGAGATGGAAAGATAAAAAACAATTTTCAGCTCTCACATGATGGTAGAGAAAATTCTTGCACTGAGGTAGCAGAGATAAAGTCTAAATTAATAAAATACATATGGAGGGACCTTCCAAATGTGTTTATAAAATGTGTTTAAAATTCCCTGATATTTTTGCACAGTCCATTGGAAACCCAGAGCTTTAGTAGGAGGAAAAATACAAAAGATATTTTAAGAAAAATAATTTCATAGCCTCTCAAGAGGTGTGACAGAAAGACAAAAGAATGTTTGCTGCTGTTCCAGAAATATTTTAGAGGAGGCAGAAAAACTGGCTCTCTGTACAAATTAAACAGTTCTCACCTTTTTTATGAATCCTATCATGCAAGCATCTGTTAGTTTTTCCATACCTTTTTCTTTGGGGCAGCTTTTCTGGTTTGTTTTTGTGAGTTTGCATACCCTCCTTCAAGCAAAAACTGCCTTTGGCAAGGTTTTGTTGGTCCTCTGAAGTGCTATAGAGGTGAAATTGATTCTACATTCTTAGCAGTCATTCCCTGAAAGTCTTTCAATGACTCCATTACTGCTGACTTCACATATTTGTCCTTGCGGGCCAAGGAGGATACAACAGGTATGACATCATGTGCAACACCTTTTTACTGCCTATTCCTGTATTCCTGCAGCCTAGAAATACAGGCTGGGGAGTTTTGCCTTCAGTTAATTTACTTTTTCATAAAAGTGCCTTGGTCATCTTGACAGACACTTCTGTGTTGTGGGCAAGATGTGTTACAAAGGGACTCTAGAGTCACAATTCTGCTTATGATGTGCAGGGTGTGATAATCCCAAATTCTGGATAGAGTGGGGCAAGTTATGTTTGTCATGCCTGGAAGTTTTAATGCTGGAGAAAAACAGTATCTGGCATTCAGATATATGGACTGCTTTTGATTTATTTAAGGGATGTACTTTCCAACTAGTCTTTGTATCATTATTTATAGCAACAGTGTATGGACTATTGGGTATCTGCAAGTAGGCTCTGAAAGCTTACTAATACTTACAGATATCCCAGACATTTGCACTACAGCAGGAAAATTGACTACTTTTATGCTGAAATGGCTCAATGCATTTGGCCAGGTCCATTAAAATGAGTTAAAATTAATCTAATAACATACTTAGAGAAGCAAGGAAGGTCATTTACAGGGCACATTGCCAATAGACTTCCCTGATGGTTATTTTCTTCTTTTTAATTTCTTTTCTTTGCAAGAAAAAACGAAAGAACATACCCTCATTGTCCGTTTGGTCTTGAGCACCTTGAACTGACTTGCCCTGTACTGACAGCCTTACATGTACAATTAACTCCTTCAAATCAGCTGGCAAAAGCTCACAGAAAACACTGCCTTATGAAAGACCTGGCATAACCAATGACCCAGCCATCTGACCAGCTTGGCTGTGGGATGACAGTGAAAAATAGTCCTGCTGAGAAAAAGAGCATCATCCTCTGACGGCTACATGGTGACAAAGAGGTTCTGAGAAGGGCTCAATACATGCTCTGCTTGACGCTCCATCAGCCTGCCACCTCAGAGATAGATGTTTGTATAAGAGTGCCCCACAGGATGCTAGCACAGCACTGAACTGTGTGTTCTGGCTGCGGCTGAGATAATTTTTGCAGAGTTGCTACAGAAAAGAGGGGCAGGGCAGCCTGTCACAGCCCACAGATGCATATCCCACCCTACTGAGACACATGAAGGGCTGCATTCCTAGGTTTGTATGCAGCACATCTCCAGAGGTAAAAGCCACTGGACTGAGCCTCCTCAGAGTAAGGCATCAGGGCACCTGATTGTCACTGCAATTGTGATTAGGAGAACTCTTAATGCAAAACTTCCTCATTCCTACTGCTAACCTGTCTGGCTGAGGTCCCCTATGATGATAATAATAATGGAGTTGCTCACGGCATTAGTAATTTCTTTACATTTGGTGAGTTTTGACTGGTAAAGACATAAAAATAAACAAGACACAATACAGATAAGCAGTAGGTAACAATTTTCCATACAATTACACTGTACACATTTTCACTGAAAATGTCACTGTAAGAACTGTATAATCAAGGCACAAATAAGCAAAGAGTACAGAATAAATAGAACAGCCCTCTTTCTGTAACTTATATGGCTTGTACTTACTGAACTGTAAAGAGTGTACCGAACAGAATGGATCACCTGTAGTAAGCTAAATTGTTTTTCTGCTGACGATACAGTTCCACATGTATGTTCCACTTGGTGTGGTGATTCAAAGGGAAGAGAACAGTGAAAGAAGTAGAAAGAGGAGGAAAGAACACAGCTCTCCATCATAAGAAAAGAATGAAATGCATAAACAAGAGGAAAGGCAACTCAGGGAAGAAATTCAGTTGTGAGTGATGGTTCCCCTTTTCAAGTGCAGGGGGAACTCAAATATTTTAATCTGTTCAGTGATTTCAAGGTTAAAAACTGTGAAGGTCCTCCTTGTGGTACAAAATAGGGGCATAATTTTCAGGTAGTGCTTGAAGTCAGATGCTCTCAATATCTCACTGAATCTTTTGGTACTTAAATTGCAGACAAGTCTCAGTTCAGATGGAGTCCCCTTTCCTATTCTATTAATGCACAACTTCCAAAGGCACTGTGACCATGGGAACTGCAGTAAGCACTGGAGCAACAGGCAAAATTAACCAGACTTCTAGACAGATGCATGTGTAATTAAAAGAGATTCAAGAAAACCACATGGCCTACTTCAGCTGAATGCTACATTGCAGTAATTGTGTGCTGTTGGGTTCAAGCTAGTGAGCACACAGTTCTGATGGTCTGTCACATGCATTCATGTAGTGATAATGCATTTGTAATCTGTATCATTTATACTGTGCCACACAGTAAAGTAAAAATTAGAAGTTGACCTTAAAATCTATATTGTTAGGAAGCACAGGAAAGATTCATCTAAATTAATTCTGTGAAGCTCAAGAGTGGTCTGAAAGTATACCATCTGGAAAATAAGACTTATAAATGCACTTAGCTTGCCGTTTCCCCCAGCTATGTAAGACCTCTATGGGAGTTTCATAACAAAATACTTGCTATTTTTGAGGTGTTTAGGGGAGTCAAGAAAAAGTAAAGGAAACAAGTGGATTACTATTTAAGGGTAAATGATAAAATCTGAACATAGTATTCAGGAGGGTATCATTAGAGCATATACTTCCATGTGTACTACTAGCTGAAAACACAGAGCTTTAAATTAAATTATGGGTGTCTGTAACTTCCCCTAGAATTTTGTATTGTTCAAAGTTCCAGTCTAAGTCACATGTGATTTTGGTAGATCTTATTTCATATTTAGCACCTGTATGCATGAGCTTGATGAAAAGCTCATACAGAATTTCAGTATATGTCAGGAACACATTGCTACCTAAATTCTGGTGTTCTATAAAAAGGTCTTGTAATTTCTATTTGATTTAAGGGTGTCAGGAGACAGAATACAATACTGAAGTGTCGACATTTCCTGCAGCACTAGAGACAGCAAAACCCACCCTCTGAAGCAGTTTCTGACTCCTAGATCACAGCCTGCTTTCATACACCATCATGTGTAGAATGGAAGTCCTCTTATAAAGCATCCCTAATTTGATTGGGATTGCATAAGCCTATGGCACCACCTAGCTGCAAACACTTGGGGTTTATTATTTTTTCATTTCAAACCCACCATTTAAATTTCAGTAGCACTTAATTAAGAAGGAGGATATGTATTTACTACAAATGCACTTATCATCTGATCTATGGTTCCCTAGACCTGCTCCAAGTCTTCTGCATGTTCTGGATTATCTCACTGGTTTGTTATAGGATGGTGCCTTAGTGCTGATCTATAGGCACTGACTTGGTGGAAAGAACTCAGCTGTCTTGGGCTCATGTCTAAGTACAAGTCTGAGCCAAGACCCTAACCGTAGTTCTTTCTTCTAAATTAGAACCCTTCCTGAAGTTATTTGTCTGTTAAATTGTAAAATTGTGTTATCATCCCAAACAGAAAAAAAAAAAAATTAGGAATCTAAAACTAACCACCAAGAAAATATACTTATTTTACAGGAATTTCAGAAACTACAGGAATCGACAGGAATTACAGTAGGCATTACAGATGCACTTTGAAAAAAAAAAAGTTGACAAATTAGTGTACAAAACTATCTTCTTTTCTGCAGCTTCTCAAAAACATGAAAAATATTTTTTCCGCAAAAACACACTCTTTTTTTCAATTTATATGAAAAACCTTTTTCGTATAAAAAACCCACTCTTTTTTCAAGTTTATATGAAAAATTAAACAAGGGATTGCACAATATCCTCAATATAGGTATCAAAAGGAACATTCTTACTTTATACAGAAGGGTATTTTGTAAATTTTCCTTAAAAATATGGTAATTTCTATGTTAATCTCAGCCAATATGTCTTCATTCTGTTTCCTATGATATTTCTTACAGCTATTGAACAAAATCAAATACCTTGTAATTTGGTCAGCTCCACAGAGCAGTCTGGAGACACATGAAATGTATTAATATTATCATTTCTTCATATGTTTCCCAGAAACACTGGCATAAAAGAAGTAGAATTTGACATTTATAAAAATGGGTCTTTTATGAACTTGGTGGCCATTGATACACTGGCATTCAGAAAAGATGCTTGAGTTGTAATGGAAAAGGCTTCGTGACTGAGTGATCATTATATCACTAATAGTTATATCTGGTGAAAGAACAGCAGGCTGATGTGTTTCTTTGTTGCTGTTCATCTCAGGAGGAGTTAAGAAAAAAGCCTTTGAGGGAAACGCAGCACTTGCTTTAGAGAACAGAGGATACTTTGGGTGTGTTTCTTTTCCTTAGAGATGGCAGCTTAGACAAGTCAGCTTCCTTGTCTCTTTGCAATATGCACAGAAGATTCACTTACGCCATTGCCCAGAATTACTTAGCCTTATAAACTGTACAGATGCTTCTTTCTGTATTATTATCAAAAGTCTTGTAGAAAAGTCAAAACGACAGATACAGCACAGTCAGCCATGCCTTCTCAGCATGCAGCTATCTCCTTCACCTGTCCTGTGGCTGATACTTCAGACGATTTATTTCAGAAGCTGAAGGAAGAAAAAAACAGGTAAAAAGGAGATCACAGTACCAGGACCTTCAATCTCATCCTCCAGGCCTCAAAGAATGCTACCACAGACATGAACAAGATGCAAACTTTCTCCCCCAGAAGTTTATATTAGCTATTAACCAGAGTGCTATAAAACTTTTATTAAGCACATTGATGTTTTTGCAGTATAGCAGGGTGAGCTGTTTCAACCTGAGAGGTAACAGTACTCTGCATTTCATTGTTTCCAACGAATTGGAAACTTAAGTGCTGATTTCCCTTAACTGCACTGTGCACAAAAGCTTTTCCAAAGCTTGGGGAAGTTACTGCATCCTTCTTAATGCAAAACCGCATCCTGACAGCTCTGGGTAGCAAGGCCAGAGAAATAGACTCCTGCCTTTTCAGGCCGGAGAAGCAATGTACCAGAGCACCCTAAAAAACAGTATAGTTGAGGAAATGGGCAAGGGGAAACATGTCATGTCTCTCCCTTCTTTTCCTTGCACTCTGTGTTGTCAGAAAGTACTTTGATATTTCATTTCTTCCTTCCACACTGCTTTACCAGAATCTCCTTTAATTAAAAAAAAAAAAAAAAAAAATCCAAAGAAACAAACAAAAAAAAACCAAACAAAAACCCAAACAAACAAACAAAACAACAACAACAAAAAGCAAAGGAAAAACTTACAAAATAGATACTTAGTCATGAGAGTTGGGAGAAGATTCTGTAATTTGGAATCTTGGTTAGAGGCAGACACTGCCCAAAATGTCAGAGTACACTCCCCATTGAAAAGAGCAACAGGACCTAAATATTAGTTTGTTCCAGAATTCATAATCTGATCAGCAAGAGATTTTTATTTTTTCCACCACAAGTTCCTAAAACAATAACAATTGCTTCTGGTTAGAGTTTGTTTTCATATGGATATTATAAAAGAATCAAATAACTGCTTAACTGATCATTAGTGAAGTTATTTAAAATTAAAGTCTTCAATTATTTAGTTTAATAGGACAAATTTTGAGAATTTGCTGAAGCACGGGCATATAAGATACTGAATAGAAAGGACTTTTTCATATTTAAACAATGAAAAGTGATTTACTCATGGATGTAAAACAACTGTTATTTCTCTTCTGTACCAACTCCTGCAGTACCTGACATGATACAATTGCTTCTGATGAGTTTGGATAGCCCTTATCCAAACTGGGTCATTTACATCCCACTCAAGGGGGAAAATCCATAAGGATGACCTTTGAAGATAAGAATCGCAAGAATATTGGGAATAAGAATTTTGTGAGGAGGAAAGCTTTGACCAGAAAAGAAAATTATGCTTTGGAAATCCAAAGATGAAAATAGAAACTTAATTGGAAAACATTAATGTGGAGTGTTAACAAAAATAAATGGAAAAATGTTGCTTATTTGTATAAATAAAAACTAATACATGAAACAAGTGGTGCTGCTATGTATAAGGATAGTATGGACTAAAGATAACTGATATATGAGCAGTCAGTAATATGTTGCTCTCTGTTCTACATGCACATTCTTATGGAAAGTGCAGTAAGGGCAAGACTATTAATATGAAAGAATAGATATAGAGAGTGCATATTCAACAGGCAAATTATTGATCCTAGGATGGTGGCAAAGTTATTTAAAAAGCTATCCATTCTGGTCTTAAACGGTTCCATGAGACTGGAGAATAGGTTATTATATTTTCTATACAAAAAGGGAGTAGTAGTATGATTCAGACAGCTGATGTGTTCCTTTGATCTCAGCTCATTAAGCACTATGTGAAAACAACAAAGAACACTTTGCTGAAAGAAAAAGCATAGAAAGAGATGGCTAGTGTAGTTTTCCTTGATCTGTCTTCTGACTTCTCTGGTTAAATATTTTCACCAATAATATTGGCTCTGTAATCCGGTGCTCCAATGAAATTTGTTGCATACACTTTGCAGTGATTAACAAACCATAGGAGATATTGAATAATAGATAAGAAGGAAAAAACTGGATTAGCATGGGGCCCTAAATACAAGAAATGAGATTAAATTAAATCACAGAAAACAGTAGGTCATCCTTTTACATCATACATCATCACATATTCTTTAGTGATGAAATTACAGAAGACCCTGTGTTAACTAGTTAGTTATAGCCTGTCTAATATTACTGACACGATATGGTCTTCAAAGGGAAAAAATAATTTTTGGGATCATATCAGAAAAGATATTTCCAGCAGCCAATGTATTAGAAAGGATGTTTTTTAGTAGATAAGGCAAAATTTGAACTTAAGTTTTTGGAAGGAGGTACCTTAGAATGAACCTCTAACCAGTTACCAAGGTGAAGAAGAGGATTTTCTTCTTTCTTAATGCTGGAAAATATGCAAGGAAATTACTGGGTCATGTAGAAAGTTGATCAAAATATGTGCCATGTCTAATGTCATTGAGAAGTTATCGCCCTCTTCTGCAGCTGAGCTTGTGGGACTCACTGTTAACAGTATGAAAAAAAAAAAAGAAAAATAAGAGGAAATATATGGCAGGAAAAACTGCAAACACTCACAACATTTAAAAGTGTCACTCCAGACATGAACAGACCAAATACTCTCTCAAGGCACCCAGGTTTACAGACCAAAGATAATATATTCAAATGAGACAAATGTTTCATTCAATCCTACAGCTCTGTTTTATCTGTTAAAGTAACAGAGACTTCATTTGGTTTTTATTTTGCTAGCCTATTCATTACTTAAAGGGAGTGCTTTAATAAAGATATATTCTAGATTAGAATTTTCTATGCCAGTCAAGTGTTTTGACAGCACAAACACACTACATGAAAGTAACAGTCATGACTCGCTATTAGTTAGAGATTACAGAAGGTGATGCCACTCCAGTTGGGTGGAAATACAGTGATTTTCACCAGATCCTGTAGGTTTGGAGTTCACTCTTTTTTTTTTTTTTTCCCTATTTATATCTTCCCCCACTTCCCCTGCCCTTCTCTCATCACACATCTTGCTAAATCACACCTACATCCTTCAGGATAGGTACTGAGTCCTCTGATATGGGCATAGAGTGCTATAGCACATAGACTTCAGTATGACTTTCCCTGTAATAGGATTTTAGCAGGACTCATTCTGCTCTTGCTTGGATCTTTCTTCTCTGTGGGAGTTATGTGTGCTGCTACCACCAACCGAGGAGGTCAGTCTCTTTCTGCTTCCTTAGAATATGTCCAGACAGCTACTCACTGTAGAAGCCCACGGACTAAGGTCCTGCAGGCTGATGTGCTATGGTAGGTCTAGACTGCAAGGTCATTAGATTACATTAGTAATGCAGGAAGTGAAGGATGCAGACACTGACATTCTGTTCCCTGCTCTGGACTCTTGCATACCTAGCTGTTGGAGCAGTGAACCATTAGGATACACCTTGGCTGTGTGACATTGCTTTGGCAGTTTCTCTTCAACATAACTTATTCATCACCCCTAGGAGCTAAATAAATGAATGCCACACTTACCAAGTGGGCCAGGGATTGGAGGATCCCACATGCCAGGTCATAATGATGAGAGAAGGCAGCAGCAAATGCTGCAGTAAAATTAAGCAAGTATTCCTTGTTCACATTTTTAATGAGGACCATTTGGTCTATGTTACAGCTATCTTGTCACTCCTTCCAAAACTATGCTAGCAGCACATAAGCACAGTTCAAGAATTCCTGGGCTAGCAGTCAAGTGGTAGCTCCAGAAGCAGAACAATTTAATCAGTGTATTGCTGCATGCACACGAATTATCTTTGTTAGCATGCAGGTGCTGTGGCATTATGTCTGTGCTTCTCTTGATCTGATCTGATCTGATCTGATCTGGTAGCCCTGCAGATCCAGGCAGTGTACCCTGTGATTGTATCTACTCCATTAGCTTCAGCTTAGCAGGGTCCTGGCCCTGCTGTGTCGTGCAGTATAGATAGCTCTCTAGCTTGTAAAGAATAGAGTTTCTCCTTGGAAACCCTGCTGACACCACAAGCTGCTTTTCCAGCCAATTGTCTTTCTTAAGATGTGTAAACTGAAAAAGGAGTTCTCTGGACTGCTGAGCAATGATACATAGAGTTACTTTTATATTTTTCTCAAAGACATATATTGTTCAAAATTCAGTATTGAAGGAGTAATCCGAACTAAGTAGGTTTCATATTCTTCATTACTTTGTCAAATATTAAAAAAATATAATGAAACTCATACAAGTGAGTGAATATAAAATATATTAGGTTACTATAATTAAATGTGAGAATTTGATCAGACTGCTTAAATCATGATACTTTGGAAAACTTAGGGTAAAGAAGGGAATCAGTAAGGAAGATATTTTGTTTAGTAACAGTCGTTGCTGTTATTAACTGTCGTTGAGACTAATGTACGTATTCTAACAAAAGATATGACAGCGAAAGTCAAATTTCCAGACTGGAAATAATGTTCCAATTGAGGTCTTCTGAAATTACAGGTAATTAAGTTATAAGCAATCTCTTTTACCAGAGGCAGGATTGCACACAAAATCCAGTTAGAAGAGAGATCACTTTTTCAGGTGACAGTAGTGGAACATCACAGGATTGCAGTTAGAGTTCCTAACCAGTTCCCAACCAAATGAATGAATCTTTCAGACATCAAGGCTGTCCTCCAGATGTTTGCAGTGGGTTTTAATCTTTTTCTGTGACTACGACTATCTGTTTCTACTCACTAATAGATCCTCACATGATAACATTTCTCTCATTCCCTCATCTCAGATCAAAGCAAGTAGATGTGAGGGAAGGAATTTAAAGGAGGAAAATAGAAAATTAGAAATAAGGAAGCTAGAAAAGGAGGGGGGCAGCAGGACAAGCAATGGGCAAGAAGTCCTGAGAGGAATTTAAGGGAATAGAAAAGATAAGACACACACACATTGAGGAAGACATGTATGTAAGGGAATGATTGAAGAGTGTGCAGAGATGGATGCCAAAACTGGCCCTATTTGTTTTGTCTCTTAAGTACTTGGTTTTGCAACTTTAACATAGGGATTGGCTGTTGAGGGGAATACCCTATAACTCTGTTTATTAAAAATAAAATAAAGGGGAATATCATTATCCAGGAGGATAGATTTGGATGTCCATTGTTGGGAATTTCAGCTAATTCCCTCTGTACCTTGGGAGTGATGGTCTTTCTTGTACCTATTTCCTTTGTGTCTAAAGTATTCTCACTGTTTTTCAGAAGGTACTATGTTGCACTGCAGAGAAAGCTGAAGTTATGTGGAGAAATCAATCTCATACTAAAACACACTGGAAGTTTAGCATAACAATTGCAATTAATTGAAAATGTGCAAAATCATTTTAGAAACTTCAGGGTCAGGTTTAGGAGTGTTTCGCTCCAGGTTTCTTCATTGCAGTTGTCTTTTTTAGCTATATCTGAAATTTAAAGTAAATATGAAAATCAGATATCTCAGTCCCAGTTCTCTGCCTTGGCCTTGTTTTCTCCTTTTTCTCTTCATTTTCTGCCATTCTGTGTTCAATCATAGCTTTCCTCATGGGTATCTCATGAGTGCTGCATATGGAGATGAAGGCCTTGCACAACAGCAAGATGCAAACTCGCTAGGCAGTACTGCCAAACTTTGCTGGATGCTTTTTGGAACAGGAAGATTTCATCAAGATAAAGCTATTTTCTTCTTTTAGAGGAAAAAAAGAAACTTGCAAAGAACAGAGAACAGCAGCATAAAACCCCTTGACTCAAAGTGTCAAGCTTAAAAAAAAAAGTCAAGTGTTCCACTGGCTAAGATGGAAAGATTTTTCAACAAAAAAGAGCCCATTCCAGTCAGCATCAAATCAGCCTGTTCCACTTTTGTGCTTTGTTTTATAATTAATTTTCTTTATACACACAGCATTTGAAGTTGAAATAACTGGGTCAGGAGACCAGATTTCCAAGGCCAGGATTGCAATGAATACTTTACTATCCATGAGGAAATAAAAGGCCAGTAGAGTGTCCTTTTTCTCATTAAATAAATAATCCATTCTCAATTCCCCACAACAGAGTATTTCAGAGGCCCAGTGGTCAGCCAGCCACAAGGGCTGAGCAGTTACCACTGTAGTGAGACAAAGGCTTTAGAAGAACAGCTATGACAGAAAAGAAAGCTACCCCTCTCCAATGCAGTGAGGCATAGCTGTCATAACCTTTGAAACCTCCTGCCTGATGGCTTCACTGAGGTTAGTTTGAGTGCCAGGCAGCTACAGCTACCTCTCAAGGGCTTGATTTTCTGCTGTCTTAGAGGTTATTTATAATCACTGATGTGAAAGTGATTGGCAGGAATCAGGAGAGCAGAATTCTTTTCTTCCTAGGCCCACTTTTCCACTACCTAAGTGACTGAGCAGTGCATAACAAAGTAACAATCCTCTCTCCAAAAACTTAAATTAAATTCTTCCAAGGCATTGTCATATATTCACCTTTTTGTTTGGAAACACAGCTTAGAATCTGGCAATACTGAAAACACTGGGAAGAGGAGATGAGAGAACAGAGTGAATACGCAAACAACTCCTTTCTATTTTCTTTTACAATACCACAGCCAAAGATATAAAAGAGGAAAACAGTCAGTGAGATTCGGTTTATGGAATCAAAATTCTTTATTGTGATTTGCAAGAACTCAAAAGAACTGAAATGCTTAAGGAATCTGAAATGACAAAGAGAAAGAACAGCGTGATGCTAAATTTGGTAGTGACTCAACAGTATCTGGAAAAGTAAAGCCTTTGATGTAAGCATCTAGAAAAAATATGCCAACAGCCAAAAAAAAATGCCCTGATATTTTTTGTTTGTTGTTTAGGGGTTTTTTGGGGTTTTTTTAGTTGGTTGGTTGGTTGGTTAGTTGGTTAATTTGGGGTTTTTTGTTTGTTTGTTTGTTTGTTTTATTTTGTTTGTTCCAGTTTTCTGGCTTTTGATTTTTTAACATGGTAAATCTCTTCAGATAAAAATTAACTTTCTCGAAGTGATTTTTGTTACAGATTCACTTACCCGGATTAGATGCTTAGCAGACTGGAAATTGGCTTTTTTTTACAGCTATATAAGCCAAGAAATAAGCAGAAAAAAAGTCCTCTCCTAGGTAAACTAAAACCTGGTTATAAACACTACCACTTAGTTTTGAAAGGCACAATGCAAGGCAGGTATACTTCAGAGCCTTAACAGAACTTAATTGATTTCCAAGTCACATAAAAGTCTTCCAGCACAAGAAAGTCTTGAAGGTCTGTGATTTTAGCTTATTGTTTTTTGGGGATTTGGAGAAGGTTTTTTGTTGATATTGATAAAACTTCTTGCTTCGATGCAAATTAAATGAGAAATGCTAATCACATTTCATCCAGTCATATGTCCAGCTGCTTAACTAAATTAACTGCTGTTCCAAATCACTCCTAGTCCACAGGGATTAGCTTTAAGAGAGCAAGACAGTACCAGTATTGGAAAATGTTTTATTTTTCTTTTTTTATCCCATAATGCTTAAGGACCAGTATATTTCCTTTGGAGCAGTGAAGGCATAATTCCTTCTCAGAGCAGATAAAAAACAAATGCTGAATGTGCACTTCAAGGAAAATGGAGGACCATTATTTTTTTGTCCAAAATACCACAGAATTCTCAGTATTGAGAAGCATCTGACCCTGTGCCTGACTACTGGAGTGTCAGTTGTGCTGCTACATTGGGAACTGTCACATACAAGCAGTAGAGTTAACTTCAGTCTATAACGTTAAGCAGGATTTCTTTAACATGGAAAGGAGCAATGGGAGTTACTTGTGTGATGAGAGGGTAGAGCATCAAAAGTAGAGGTCATCTGTTGGAAAGAAAAAAGAGTCTCCTGGTGTTTTCTAACTCAGGTACCTCCTTTTACCATGCCCTTAAAATCAGTCAAATACAAAAAAAAATATAGGCATGTTAACAGATTAAACACAATCCTACACCTGGAACTGCCTGGGGAAGAAGCCCACCTATAGTTAGGCAATGTACGACTTTGTCTAAACTTTCCTTTGGTTATGTCTATGTCAATCTGATTGGATGGGGTTGTCCTGTGACCCTACAATCATTCTTCTCAGGCATTACATGGAATAAGCACACAGTTAGACCAGCAAAAGTGTTATCAGTCCATGAACAGCCTGTTTACAAGGAATGTTGAGTAAGGGTGGAACTGTGCAGTCCTGTACCAGATAAACAGAAGTCTTGCAGCTGTCCTGCACAGAACTCACAGATTAAAAAAAAAAATAAAGTGCTAAACTGTGTAATACTGAAGGCGGGATGATAATATTTCATGTAAAGGAAGGAAGCCAAGAGGGTATGCTCATATATAAATGATAAGGTCAAACTCATATCAAAAATCCTTTCCTTCCTCGGTTCCTCTTTCCCTCTCTCTCTGCCTCCCTCCTTCCCTCTCTCTCTCCCTCTCTCAAAAGCCTTTCCCTCCCTCTCCCCCTCAAAAATCTTTCCCTTCCTCCCTCCCTGCCTTTCTGTCTCTTCCTCTTTCCCTTCCTCCCTTTCTGACCTTCCTTTTTTTCCCCCTTTTCTAATTATATCAACTTCTGCTTTTTATGCATTTCTTAATTCCCTTAGTCCCCTTGTTGTGCAGCTTTGCAAAAGCAAGGAAGAGTAAACATATTCTTTGCTTTAATGTGTAGGATTTCGGTTGGATTTCTCAGTATTATACAGCCCTTTACTCTGGCTACCGCTAGATAATGCTCAGAGAATACAAATAATTTCAACACTAGGTTTAGTAATATTAATTTTTTTTCTTTTCTCATGGTTGTGAGCAGAAAAGACGAATGATATCAAAGGAAATGCAGCAAAGGAGGAGGGTAATAAGGTGAGGGAGGAGAGGGTTTTTCCAACACATGGAAGGTAAGGAGGGAAAGGAGAAGTCAGCATTGACACATTCTCTAACCAGCATAGCTGGTTCCATACCAATTATTTCCGACCAATTTGTTCTGATTTCTTCTGCATCTGTGAGAGTGCATCTGTTTCTGTGGCAGCCTTGGCAGTGGTATTTACCAAATCCCTGTTTGTAAGTCTGTGTGGTTTGCAACACATGCTCTTTAATTCCATGGAAGCAGCATGTTCTAGAGAACTGCAGATGTTATTTTGTGTCAGCTATCAGGAAGAAACACTAGGGAGGCTCTCCTGCCTCTTTGTAATGAGGAAAGCACACTGTAACAGAAGCCTCTGCTCCATCAGCTCCCTAGGATTTCTCAAGTGTAGACAAGAATTATGCAGTGGTGTGCTTTGAACTGAAAAACGCCATGATGGTCCTGAGCAACTGTGACACATCCTAAGGCAGTCATTCGTACCTCACATGTGCCCTGAGTTTGACAGTCAATCTCTTTGTAGTAGTTTCTTTTAAGAGCCTATGCTGTTCACAGTCAACAAATGTAGACAGGGATGTGTTCCACTGTTCTGCTCTTGCAAGAGATAGGCAAAACAGTGAGTATGTCTTGCAAGTTTTGTTATTTCACACTCAGTTTGCAGGAAGCTGGACATGGAGGCTTTCCCTTGGCTTACACTCATGCAGTCTTTCCTAACAGCAGCCCCAGCATGAGTCCTGACTGTGTTCCAGCTCCACTAGAGGACAGGATCAGGTCTGCCACTTTGCTCCAGTTTCTGTTCAGGCATGCAGCCCAAAGTTTCAGAAAGGTGTTGAGTAACTCTTGATGGATGCCTTGTTTCGACTATGAGGCAATTGTGATTCAGTGTGGCAGATGCATCCAGCTCACAGCTTGAGCTCTCTCTTGTGACTTTTAAGTCATTATTATTTTATTAG
The DNA here is from genome assembly GCF_052056855.1 of Sturnus vulgaris. Lineage (NCBI taxonomy): Eukaryota > Metazoa > Chordata > Aves > Passeriformes > Sturnidae > Sturnus > Sturnus vulgaris. The sequence continues at coordinate 30,253,940 of NC_142245.1, forward strand.
CAACATCTCTAAAACTTTGTTCAGCGCTTATTTGAAGCATGAATAACACTGGAATCAGTCCAATACCTTGCATTTTTATATTGTTTTGGCCTATGCTCCCAGAGGATATGGACAGGAGTCTGCCCTTCAGTTGCCCATGTGGGTTTAACACCCCTTGGCAGGCACACAGACCTTTACCAACGACACAGTGCAGAGTCTTTTGGGGAAAGCTCGTTAATCCCTGGACGTGTAGAGTGCTGAGAGAGACCCACTCCTAAGACATTAAGTGTGAATTCAACAAAATCTTGAAACAAATATGCAGGTAAATAAGACAGGGCTAATCGAGGGTCCCTGGGAGTCAGAAGGGAAGGCAGCAGCAGAAAGGGCAGGAAATCTCTCTCTTTGGAATTTGAACTAAATAATGTGCCAAAGACAAGTGACTGTCTTCATGATATTTAGAAGACAACTGAAACACCAGAGGCAAGAGTTTGCTTTAACTAGAAGTCTTGAGTCTCATTAGAGTGAAGTGGTCTCTGCAGTTAGATGCAGATAAGAGTTATTTTGGCAGGATAGAATGTCACACCCAGCTTTGGTTACAATGCAAGGGTGTGACACCACACAGCAGCTTGGAGTAGACACGCAAACCTCAAACCCTTAATTATCTTCTGACTACAAGTCCTTCGGACAGCTGCTGAAAAAAAGCAAAGAAATCAAACATCCAGCTGCTGTCTCAGGTGCTTATTCTTCAGGGCCTGTGACATGTCATGACACAACATGACAGTGCCCCAGTGAAATTAAATGAATTAATTTCATATGCGGATGCTTTTATTTCATTACACTTATTTCATGGCTTCATTTAAGGCTGGGTAAGTGTTTCTGAAAACCAGCAGTAGATATTTCTGAGAGTAAAAGTTTGCCTTTGGAGGTGTAAAAGCTAATTTTATGCTGGTTTAATGAAACATGCCTATATTTGTACAATCTGAAAACTAAAAAAAGATATAAGGCTTCAAGTATGCAAAGACAATTCATTTCTTACCTTTCCAGTTATGCTGAGCACCACCATATTCAACTAGACCACAGATGGTGATGAAGCAAGCAATGATTTTTTTTTCTCTTGATGAGTTTATAACAAATTTTTATCTTTATCCATTGCACATCTAATTAAACCTCTTTTGCAACTGAGAAGTTCATTGAATTGAACAATTATGACATTTAATATGAAGCTAAATTCAACTGTCATTATCACTTGCTCTTCAAATAAATCCAGAAAATCCTTTAATTACAGTTATTCCAGTTCTACTGGTAGAAGTGATGCTTCATAAAGCTACTATAAATGTCAATAGCAAACTTATTTCTGCACCTTTTGAAAATTGTAATTTGAACCAATATTTTGCCTACTGTTTTGGTCTGTGTCTATGTTACCTTGACATCACACTGGTTGAAGTGGCTTCAAACTGGATATTTTGTGACATTGTAGATCAGTCAAGTCTGAATTTCTTTTCAAATGGCTTAATCTTTGGGGGGAAAAAATAGCAATACAGCATTAAGTTTTCCTGTTAGTCTGTAACCAGTCTAAAGACTGAATAAAGTCTAAAGTCTAGAGTGAATTGGACAGAAGAAAGGGTTTTGCTACAGAGCAAAGATTTAAGTATAACCTGGCTAAACAATTGAGTCTGTACTAGCACACATAACTTCATCTGGAAATAATGGCTGACACAAGCAATAGTAAGGCCCAGTTATTCAAACATCAACAAGTAATGCACAGGTCAAACACTAAAGGATTAAGACTGTGCAGAGAATTGCTAATGTGTTTTCAGTCAGTAGTTGCAAATTAAATACCCCTGACACAGCAATTTTGAAATGGAAAACAAAATTCTTTTGGAATGGAAGTGTGATCATAGAGTAGCATGGTGTGTAAAATAGTGAGTTTTACTGTTAACAGCTGCACAGATCTAAGTCTAAGAGCGATAAAAGTCATTAAGGGAATCACATGTCTTTTGGAAGAATAGCTGACATGATTCAGGGAAGGAGATTCAGGGAAAATTTGGGCACCCAGCCAAGCACTCCCTTCATGTGCAGAGCATGTTCAGAACAAGAGCCTCCATGCTCTGCAGACTTTCACCTGCAGGTGGACAGCAGGACACTGGACCTTTCCTCATGAGCCCCTTCTCTGTGAAACACTGAGAGCATGGGAAAAGCTCTATAAGGCAGAAAACCGAAACAGTGCTGTCTTGTGATCCATCAGATCCTTTATGCCTCATTTAGTCCCTGTGCCTATTTTCTGACAAGGTTGTATAGATTTTACTTGAGACTGGTGCTGGACTAGAGTTGTTGTTTCCACTGGAAATGTTCCCCAGCTAACGATATTCATGATTCCCAGTCCTCTGGCAGCCTTGCTGGGATATGTACCTTGTGTGCATGTCTTCAAGTGCCCACGTTTCCCTTGAAGGCAGCCAGCAGTGAGAGCTCAGGCTCTACACCTGGCTTTTGGGGGGCTGAGGTGAGGGTGGGGAAAGGCAGGGAGGGCAAAGGCTGTCAGTGCAGGTTTTGCCCTTGCTGCTGAGGGTCATGGGGCTTGTGTGACCAACAGAGATGGTGACAGGCCTTGAGGGGAAGCTGTATGAGGAGTGGCTGAAGTCACTTGGTCTGATCAGCCTGGAGGAGATTGAGGGGAGACCTCATCACTTTCCTCATGAAAGGAAGCAGGGGAGACACTTATCTCTTCTCAGGTGACCAGTGAGGGACCTTGAGGGAATAACATTAAGCTGTGTCAGGAGAGGTTTAGGCTGGATATTTGAAAAAGGTTCGTCACCCAGAGGGTGGCTGGGAAATGGAACAGGCTCCCCAGGGAAGTGGTCACGGCACCAAGCCTGTCTGAATTCTAGGGACAACACTCTCGGGCACGTGGGGTGACTCTTGGGGATGGTCCAATGCAGGGCTAAGAGTTAGACTCTTCGGCCCTTGTAGGTCCCTGTCAAGTCAGAATTCTGTGAGCTGCCCGACACCGCTGCTCCGGGAAGCACAGAGCGGTGGCGACGGACGGACCCGCGGGTCACCTCCCTCCTTCCCTCGGCCCGCCCGCCTGGGGGGGAGCGAACTACAACTCCCGGCGTGCAGCACGGCGCGGGCCGCCCGCCGCTCCGATTGGCTGTCTGCCCCCCGCCCTCTCCGCGTGACGGTGCGGGGCTGGCCGCGGCGCCCCCCGCGCGCTGGGGCAGGGGAGCGCATGGCGGCGGCGGCGGCGGCGGCGGCGGCGGCGGCGTGGGGGCGGCTCCTGCGGGGGGCGCGCGGGGCGGCCTCGCGCCGCGCCTGCAGCACCGGGGCGCGCGCCAGGGCCGCCTCGGCCGCCGCGCAGGTGAGGGGGGACCGGGGACCGGCGGGGCCGCGGTGCGGGCAGCGCTCGGCACCGGCAGCGGGCGGGGGGCGCTGGGCAGGCGAGCCGTGGTGAGAAGAAGATGTGTTGCGTGGAGGAGCGCTCCGGTAACCGTGGCAGCGCCTGGCGGGGTGACCAGGGGTCTTGGGCACCGCGGGCGGAGGCTGCCAGCGCGTTCCAGAGAAAGGCAACCTGTCCATAGAATTTTGCAACGTATCCCGGTCCGACCGGTGGTTTCTGCGGTGAACATGGCCTCATCATGTATAGGGGGAGGGAAGAGTCAACAAAACATGTAGTAATGCATAATGCTATGTCCTTCCTTTGTTGAAATGTCACCCTTACTTTGGAAGTACGTGGGACACCGGGTCTCATGGACTGAGCCGGTCCTGTGCTCCTGCCCAGCCAAAGGAGAGATTACACAACGCTCTTTGATCAGCCTGGGTCAAAACCCGAGTGGTTTGGCAGCTTTCGGTGGTTGTGCTCCGATGGTCATGCGAACTTCGCACTGAACCTGTTTGTTCTGGTGCTGGCGCAAAATCAACTCAGGTGTTGCCCTGATACAGCTTCTCCCCGTTTAACTTTCTGTCCATCGGGTGGATTCGGTCTCCTGCTGTCCAAATGCAGGAGAAAAAGCTGCACGGAAAGGCAAAGGTTCCGTAGCTGTCTAGCAGAAATAGGGCATGGCACACAGAGCAATCCCAGCTGGAGCATGTTTTATTGAGTTACTTGCAATTGCATGGCTGGCTTTAACAAACAAAATAAGCTAAAGCTACTAGTGACAGACTGTGTCGCCAGAATTGAAGGCATCACTGCCACTTATTTACAGGAAACCAAATGGATTCTTGCATTGCTTTATTGCATGGTTATTTGGCTCAGAAAACTAGAAAGGCTATTGAATTTGTTTTGTTTTTTTGTTTTCCTAGGCCACAAACATTTTTATAAGTTCTGGTCAGAATTACTTTTCACTACTGTCTTTATATCAGGTAGCTTTAACAAATATCCAGGAATACTTCTGAGAGAGCTTGACTACAACATCCATCTGAAAGCCCTATGTCCCTTAGGGGCAAAAAGCCACCATAGCTGGAAGAATGGGATGGGGGATACGCATTTGTGGCATAGTAAATATGAAAAGCATGCCAGGGCACTGCCTCATATCCTACAGGGCTTGAGAAGCGAGCTAGTGTAAAAACAAAGACTTAGCAACTTTGCAGACTTAGCAGCTATACAGTGATAATATACTCATTGATCCTTTCTGTTCTCAGTCTCTCCTGGGATTCATCTGTAGAGAGAAGCAATTAGTGTTACAGCCATAGGGGACAGTGAAATGTGCTTTCAAATGAGAGAATACTGAAACATTCAGAGCAGTTGTGAATACTGCTTGATTGTCTTCTGTGCTGAAGCTGCAAGCGTTCATGGGTTCTGTTTACTTTCCTGAGGTTTTGGGAAGGAGGTGCGTGGAAAGGGGAGAAGAGAGCACTAGATTATATTTCAGTCCCCTTTGAAATGTTTATGCCAGCTGTGGAAGGAAGAGCTGTGTAACTCAGGCGGTTCAAGAGATGACTGGGAGGCTGTGTCCAAGGCTATCCATTGTAAGTCTTTTGGTGAGGTTGCAAACAGTGGAGTCGGTACAGCTGCTGTACTAGCGGTGTGTGGAGAGCAATTTACTTGCTGGAATCATGGTTTTGAGATACTGTTGTCAGTCTTGGAGGTGTGCACAGAGTGGAGTTCCTTTTTCTAAGACTAGATTAGGGCATGAAGCTAAGGCACTCTGAAAGCAGCGTTTTCACTGGTGTTTGGTTGTGTGCAAGTGTTTGTTTTGTTTTTTTTTGGCTAGTTCACAGTTAACGAAGTTTGATGGCATCTTGTACCCATGATAATATATATCCAGATTCTATTCTTGAATTAAAACAATCAGGTAGGATGACCTGTTTCTACTACAGAACTGGAAATCAGCATATTTTTTTAAATTCTGCTCTAGATGTATCATGTTCATTAAGGGTCTTGATACAAAGTTTTACTTAATTTTTCTCCATCTGCTCTTATAGATCCTGTAATCCAAACACAACCACCTGAAAATTTCTGTGGCCACAATGAAGCCTTCAGTGCTGGATAAAGCGGAGAGTTCAGCTTGTCCAGAAGGACCTCACATGGCCCTAGTTCTCGGCCAGTCGTGTCTGAAACTCTGTGTACCGCTGCTCTGTTTTGTGGGTAGCCAGTGGCAGTCCCTAGGCAGTGCTCTCCATGCCAGTACCCACAAGTGTAGCCTGCTGTTTGGGGTCAGCTCTTGGGCAGCAGCTGCTGAGCCCTCACAAAAACATTTGTCTTGGACTTCTCAGCTCAGACCTCATTCTGGCACTTGGCCTACTTAGACCCATTTCACCTTCTGCGGTTGTCTGATTTCCAGGTTGAACCAAGGACATTATGTCACCACTTCCTAATAAGATGCTAAAGGTGAGGCATGAAAGGGAAGAGCTCTTGCTGAGTTGTGTCTGTGATGCTGCAGCCGTGTTAGGTACCACACTGAGACAGCAGTGCTGTGCACAAATCCAGCAGGATTGCAGGAGCTTGAAGAGCCAGAGGATGCAGGAGCAGCACTAGCACTGTCATGAGTACACGGGCTGTAGTAGTCCCTGAGGGCTGTGCAGAAGTCTTTGCAAGCTTTACTCTTTTCTAGTGCATAAATATCACTCGGGATGAAGTGAAGGTGGAAGAGTAGAGCAAGGATAGTACTTGGTCTTCAGCTTGATTAGTAGATAAGAATTCGGTTGTCTGTCCCCTTGTGTTTAACTGAGCCTTTCTAGTATCTGTCAGTTTGTGGTGTTTCTGATGGTTCTTGATACCTCTGCTGACAGCTTCCAATTTTGCTGCATTGTTAGACGAGTTCTCCTGGAAATCACAGGTGAATTGTCAGGTCTGAAGGGTTGACAGCTTGTCAAAATATAGCTGCAAGGTGCAGTCATCTAAGCTCTCATTCTTTCAGTACTAGTATAGAATATGTGATTGACAGCCAAGAGAATGAACCTGTTTTTTTCATGGATCAGATAAAGCATGCTGTGTGACAGAGCGTACTCCTCCCATGTGCAGAAATGTCTCTTATCGACTATGGAGAGAGGGGCGTGGGGACTTAAGGGTTATAGACATCCCTTTTGAGTGAAAAAGTTGTGTAATTGGGCAATGATATGTTAAAATACCAGCAACTATCCACCTTTTCCTACTTCAGGAACTGAATAGCCCTTTTCCTGTAGCCTGGGAACTGTAGACTTTTCCTGTAGCAGGCTTTTGCTTTCTTCCTGTTCCAATAGCTCTCACAAAGGCTGCAAGTGACAAGGTTCAACCTCAATCTATTGTTCCCCTTCAGAGAATCCTACTTACACAACAACCTGAGAGAATGCTTCATCCTTGCCCTGAATTACCAGGAAGGCAGCTGAGTTTTCATCTCTGATAATCGGCCTTTTCTGTGGTATCGATAAAAATGACTCAGTGCTGGGTGCCGTAGCAGTTTTGGTAGTACAGGATCCACCTCTGCTGGAGTTCAAGCTGATGGTACTGGCTTATGGGTATCTCCTAATTCCTCTGTGCTGAAATCTAATTGGTCAGAAACTGAATAACTTAAAAATTCCATCTCCTGTCATTCTTCCCTCCCAGACAAACCCATTTCTGTACACAACAAGAAAATGATGGAAAGAAGTTCTACTAGTTGTGTAAAACATTTTTGTTTTCCCTGTTCTAAAACCCACTACTTCACAGCAAGAGTTAGTTATTTCCAATAGAAACTTTAAAGTTTGACACCAATTTATTGCTGAGTGCCTGTTCTTTAAATGCTGCTTCTTGACAGTTCACATTTGATAATTAATGAAGGACAGCATTATTCCTCTTACTTTAGCTGCCTTACCTATAGCAGCCATGCAGATGGGTGACAGACCAGCAACAGAACTGGTCTCCTGTGTCCCACTCCAGTGGTGGCTCCTTCCTGAAAATAAGAAATTATTTTAAGCATATTACTGTCTTTGAAACTATGCAGTTTTATCTTCCATTACATAAAAGTGTTAGTGTCCCTCGTTAGCCCCCACCTTTCCTTCAGGGAAGACAACTTTTCCCTTCTTTCCCTGCCTGTAATGCACACTCTAAAACTGGGAGACAGGAGGTTTGTACTGTTTTGTCTTCAAATGAAGTGGTAAGGAAGCCCAATCCTGAATAAGATGCAAAAAAGAGTAACTGGGAAAGAAATGGGAGAGAAGGCTTCCACAAGAGGGGCTCAGATAATTTTAATAAACCTGGGAGCTTTCCCTCTCATATGTGGACACTTGTCCAAAATAATAGGAAGATATGCAACCAGGCCAGAAAGCAGCATAGTTTTCAAGAAAGAAAAACACTTTTTTGTGTTGTGTTTTTTCTGAGTTTGGCAGATTTAAAATATCCTTAGACTTAGTCTGTTCAGGGGTGAATTTTCTGACTGGGGAAGATGAAGGAAGGTAGTCTGGGTATTTACCTGGGCTCCTTGAGTTAACCTTGCTTGTATTTGGAGAAACACTTACTTACAATAAGTGGAACACAGCATTTCTATCAAAGGCAAGGGATTCCCAATTTGGCATTTTTTTGGTAACCTAAGGCTATGCAGAGCTCTTCAGCAACCTGCACAGCCCAAGGCTGGAGCATTTTCCTGGGGTGTTTAGAAACCAGATGACTTGTTGCGCATGCTGCAGGAAGGAGAGGTGAAGGAAAGTGTGTGAGCAGCGGGTGTGGCTGCAGAGTGGTTGCCAACTTGTGCTGCAGGAAGGGAAGGCCACGTCTATGGCCTTGCATTCCATGTGCTTCTCCTGTTGCAGCCCCTGCAATTGAAAGTGATTGCTTTCTTCCCGCAGAAAAGCAATTCCGTGGAAACTACTACTGCAGTTTTATCAGGAGTAAACAGATGTTTTCTGGACTTTGAAACAGCCACTTGGTATTTCCTTTGTCTCCTCTAGCTCCTCACTGCTGATGATATTCTTAGGGTAAGGTCTTATCTTAGCACAAATCTGTTTGGATTGTTTAAAGGTTAGGGAAAAGATTGTGCTGCCAAGAACGACTGCTCCTGCTTGTAAGTTTAGCAGGAGCCTGGTGTTAGCACAGCTGGAAATGAAATTGCTGCAGCTGCTGGTGGCTGAAGTTGGGTCTCTCCCCAGATAACCATTGCTGTCCGGCTGATTTGATCACTGAGGGTCTTCTATGGCTTCCACCCACCCACAAGTGTTTCTTACAAGTGTTTTCAGAATAAAATGTTTTGAGGAAGCATACCTGGGTGGTTCAACATTTTAGCTGGCCATTTCTAGATTTCTTACAAGGGCTGTGGGGAAATCCTGTGCAGAATTAGCTCCTTTGGTTATTAGTGATGACCAGAGCCAGGGAGCTGATGGCTGTGGCTATGTGTGTTCCTGCCCAGTCCCTTGGCATCATTCCATGCATTCTGATTTTAGTATGTCTGGAGATTTCACAGATCTGTTTTTCACTGGATGTGAGTCATGACTTTTGCTTAGGTAAGCAGTTTAAATACCCAAAATGATGTGTCATTTTGTCTAGTTCCTAATTCTACATCTTACATGTATGTCAAAACTTTTTTTTATTCTTTGCCTGCTGCAGCCTGTTGAGACTAGTCAGCACAATTTGAACTTGAGGCACAATTCTGCTGCTGATTCACACACACACACGCAAACATTGTGAACACCATGTATACAGAAATGGTTTTGTATGTACCTTTTCACTAGATATGAAATTCTAGATATGTATATCCAGGTGGTTCCCTTAATTACTTTGGTTTATTTTGTGATGCTGGGCAGCTGGCCTCATTCATGAGTTACCAAACTGACCTCCTATAAAATGTTAATGTAACTCTAATGTAGTTGATGAAAATACTTAGCAGAGTTTGAATTACGTTGTTTTTGGATGTTTGTACGTAGTGCCTGAACCAAGTATCCACCAGCTGATACAAGTGTGTTGATAAACTCTTGCTGCTTTTCTGCAGTACTGTGATAAGAGTTTATTCAGTTACTGTGAGTTTCACTTGAAGTACCAAAATATTTTCCAAAGTAGCAGAGTGATTTCAACTGTGCTTTACAGGTCTAGAAAAAGAAAGCTATAACACTGTACTTTGAAAGTCATAGGCTAAGGGCAGTGGGACTCCCTGCATTTAGACCTTGCTATAATTAATTGTTCTGGCATTGATGGTACTGGTATTTTTAAGTTACTTGGTATAAACTTGAACTGTATTTGTTTGCAGCTATTATTTGGGATATTTGATACCTAATGTGGTCATAGAAGCCTAGAATGGTTTGGGTTGGAAGGAGCCTTAGATATCCTCTAGTTCCAACCCTCTGCTAGGTGGCAGGAACATCTTGCACTGGACCAGCATGTTCAAAGCTCATCCAACATTTCCAGGGATAGGGCATCCACAGCTTCTCTGGGAAGCCTGTTTCAGTGCCTCACCACCTTCACAGTAAAGAATTTCTTCTTAAAATCTAAATCTACTCTTTTTTCAGTTTAAAACCATTTCCCTCTGTCCTGTTACTACAGGCCCTTGTAGGAAGTCCCTCTCCAGCTCTACTGTAGTCCCCTTTAGGTACTGGAAAGTGTTACAATGTCTCCCCAAAGCCATCTCCTCCCCAGGCAGAACAAATCCAGTTTTCTCTGCCTTTTTTCTTAGGAGAGGTGGTCCAGCAATCTGAGCAGCTTTGTAGCCTCATCTGGTCTTGCTCCTGGAGGTCCTCATCGTTCTTACACCTTCATTCCAGAGGGCAAATACTCACCCTTCCTAAAATTCGTGATGCTCTAGAATATATTACCTTGTGCCTAAAAATGCACCCCAAAATTGTAAGTAGAAGTCACTTGTAATGCTCACTTCATTGACAGTAAAGAAATTTTTAAAATTCTGATCTTTTTAAAATTCAGTTTGAACAGGTGTTCAGAATCACACATTTCTCTTCCAGTTCCACTGTTCCCTGCATTATTTGTCATCTTTTAACTGAGACAAGCCTTTTGGAAGTATTCTGTTATATAGGTTTAGGCAGGAAGGCTTTGTTGGAAATGAAGACAGGTGTCATAAAACATAATTGTATGTAGCAGTAATTCGGTTTTGCTGTTAACAAGATGTTAATATTGCAAATGGAATATAGTAGGAACACAAGCAGAGATGCAGTGTTTCATCAGCTTCAGGTTCTCCTGTGCTGAAGTGCAGGAAGAGCCCTTTCTCTATCATTTTATTTACCCAAGAGCTGTAGTGGGCAAAGATGATCCTGGATCATTGATTCTGGGAGGAGCTAGGCAGTTGAACAGTAACACTTTCTATTCTGCACAAAAAGCCGATGAAGCACCTGTGGCAAAGACGGAAAATTGTAGAACTGGATTAAAGTAGGGTGTGAAACTCAACAAATGGCCAGTTTTGACAATGAGTTTCCTTGGGCATCTATCTATGTGGGGAAGAATGGAATAATAATTATCAGTTAAGTTCAAAGTTGATATTTATACAGCAAGTTGACAGGGTAACTATTCAAATATTTAACATTTGTTTGTTTTTGTTACAGGAATTACAAAGCTCAGGAAGAGGACGCTTTGTACTAGAACACGGTGCTCCATTCTCTGCTTTTTTGGTGGACAGCTTTGGGCGGCAGCACAATTACTTGCGAATTTCATTGACTGAGAAATGCAACCTCAGGTGTAAGTGTCTGCTGTTTCCTTGCACAAAACTCCTCTGCAAATATCGTGCAAAGGCCAAGGTTTGGGTTATGGTATTATTGCTGTGTTTGCCCTGTGCTGTTCCTTGTCTTCACAAAGTAACGATAAAGGACAGATAGAGACTAATTGGTGCTGAGCTATGAGTGAGATAGGAAGCCTGGAGCAAGGCTAGGGATCTGCCACAGACAGGTGGAAGTGGCTGTCCTGACAGTGACATCTTTTATCAGACTTGATGTGGTTTAGATAATGCTGCTTGTGTGCCCAAAGTCTCCATAAGCAGGAGAGCTCATGCCTAGGCATTCCCACAATTACACCTGCAAAGTCTGTGGTGACGTCCCAGTGCCTGCTGGTTGAACTTGGTGTCTCTGTTTGAATGCAGGTTAGATAGAAATAAGGTAATCTTTTTCTGATCCATTGTAATTTTGAGGCACATCAAATTAGTCTTGGGTTTTCCTCTGAAGTAAATCAGGAAATTGTTAGAAGATTGTAAAATTCTCGCACAGTTGGTGTTATTTGACATCCATTAAAGGCAGCTGCCCTTGGTGCATTTTGCCCATCAATATTAGATTAATTGTGGTGGGTTATTTTTTGCCTCATGTATTTCTGTAATCTTTGTTTCAGGTCAGTACTGTATGCCTGAGGAAGGTGTTCAGCTGACTCCAAAATCAGAGCTACTAACTGCCCAGGAGATAATCACCTTAGCCAGACTGTTTGTGAAAGAAGGTGTGGAGAAGATCCGACTGACAGGTGGAGAGCCACTTATCCGTCCGGATGTGGTGGATATTGTGGGTGAGTTCCAAATCAGTGCAGAATGTTTCAGAGTGACTTGGTACATGTCGATCCAAGAATTGCTCTTAAATTAATCTGCTGACACAGTCTGGCAGCCAGAAGAATAATTACACTTTTAACTGTGGTGTTTTTTTCCCAACATTGTGAAATGCAAGGTACCTTTCAGAAAATGTCCAGTCCTGCTCTGTTGCTTGGTTATAACTTACGTCTTTGTATTATACCAGCTGAATTTAGCATTGTTTTTATATTCAACATCTACTACAGTAACTTGAAATAATGCAGCCTGAGGGTGAAAAATCAATAACTTATATGATCAGGTCCTCAGTGGGGAGGAGCAAGTGATATGTTACAAACAAAACAAGCTTTCTCTTGATTTTTTAGAAGTGTGGATTTTTGGTGGTTTTGTTTTGCTTACCTTGATAGCAGATGTCGCTTGCTTGTGTTTAATAAGGAATGGTGGAAAACCCTGTTTTTACAGTTATTGCTGAAGACTGTTACTTCAATGGAAGGTAAATTACTGGGTAAATTTTAGAAGTCTGTATGCTTTGATTGGTATTGTGTTAAATGACACTGCCTGGATCTTTTTTCTTGAGTCAGATGCTTTTTTACTCTGTCCAAAGTCTCATATGTTTAGAAAATTGCAGTAGATTTGCGTAGTGGTGATATATTAGATTAAGGCTGTGTAGGTGGGTGCACTTTGGTATACTGTAGACAACTGAACTTGTCTATTTTTGGACATACACTCTTCTAAGTACTGAAGATAAGAAAACATTTATGTGGAAGGAGGTGGTCGTGAAAGAAAAGAAATTGCCTACCAAAGCAGTGAGCTTTTGTGTAAAAAAACAGTTGGTCTATGCCTCTGCTCTATTTTGTTCAGGATTTTTCCAAAGAAGATGACTTTCCAAAGGAAGCAGCAGAACTGTTGTAGTTTGTAGAACTGACCTGTTCCTAACTGGAAAAGGTGTGACTGGAGTGAGCTGGGGTGTGTCTTCTTGAACTTTTGATTGTGAGGAGTTCTAAAATTGCACTAACTTTTTGGAACTGAGATATCATTGTCTAGAATATTTTACCCATGCATGATGGGTTTGGCCTGGTTTTAGTACTTAGGAAGCTATATGTCTTTCAAGAGACATGTTTCTTTCAAGATAATAGTTTATTTCCAATGATAATAGGTGTAATTATTGGCTCCTCTAAAAGGAAACTAGAAATTTTATAAATTAGGTTGCAATTTAAAATAGAATAAAGCTTTGCAGTTCAGCACAAAATATTGGAATGAAAACGAGTTGAAATCAACCATGTCATCAGTTCAGTGCAGAACTTTCTTTCCTAGTGTATTGTAGGCAAATTTTATGTATCAGTGGTAGCTGATGACTTACCACAGCTCTTTGATGTTGATAGTCTTAAGTGGAGTAGTCATGTCGCTGCAAAATCATTATTACATTGCTGCAATCCAGAAGTATTGGTACTGGAAGGATAGATATCTTTTTGTTTTGCTTTACTCCAATAATATAATTCTCAAAGGTTTATTTTTGTGCCTGAAGGAAAGGAATAGATCTTTTTGAACCACTGGGTTTTCATTACTCTGCCCATGTTCCTGTTTACAGCTGAACTCTGACAGATTCATAGTGATTATTTAAGTGGATAATAGTAGTCTTGGGGTGAAGGTAAGGGATGTTAAGATGTTTGTCCTGTTGTATTAGTTCATTCTGTTGTGGATTTGTATTAGTCTGGCTGGGGTTTTTTTAAGGCCTGTTGAAAATTGTTGAATTAAGTCTACAAATGCTTCCTGTTTTCTCAGACTTTGGTGTTACTCTATGATGCCCCAGTCTGGGATCAAGATAAGACTCAAAACTAAATAGATCAGTGTAACAACTATAGGAAAATTCATTGAAGGAAAATCAAGCCCAAAAATGTCTTCTGCACAATTTGAGTAAAGCGTCCTTATAGAAGCCATCTTAGCACAATGACTGGTTTATTCTGAGATGGAGTTAGTCTGGTTTTCTAGATAGTTTTGGAGAAGCTGGTACAATATCTCTGAATTGGGTTGAGGTTGAAGTTAGGTTTACTTTCAGCAAGCCTTTCTCCAAGCTATAAATGATCTGTGAAATACCAGTAAAGCTCAAAAATGTTAATGCTGGACTTCTGGTACCAGTTTTTTTTAATACACAAATTCAAGTTTTTTAGTTGTTTCAATGAACAGATGAAATTTGAAGCTACTGTAGGAGACCATGCTATTCAGAGACCTGCTACAGTTCTTTAGATTATTTAAAATCTTTTAACAGATGCACATACATAAACTATGAGTCAGCACTTGCTGAAAGCTAAGCTGTGTCCTGGGGATTGCTGAAAACATATGTTTGAGAGTTTTCTGAAGCAACTGATAGTGGGATATAGAATCCATCTCCTTTGAGATACTCAAAGTTTAAATAAGCACCGGATATAAACTCTGTGATAGCTGTTTATTATTAGTAGTGTGAGGAGTACACATCTGCACTGACAAAATCATTCTCCATGGGGTGGAGGATGGAATATTGGATGACTTTTTATAGGAACTTTTTATACCCATTTTAAGAGTGAAGTGGTGTAGAATAGACGTGTTAGTTCATGTGTTAGGAAGTATACACACTTTTTCTGGAGTTAATCGGGAGAAGTGCAGTTAAGGAAATTACTGGAGGACAATATGTAAGAAAATTGTCTATTTAAGAAGATGCTCCTGATCCTAAAGGAAAATATAAATATAAAATTGTTTACTTCGTGGCACAAGCTTGACATACAAGTTTTAGCTCCATGCTATGGACTTACAGCATCTGTTCTGTTTCCTTTTCTACTTGTTAGTTTTTGTCAGTTGCATTTGCTTGTGCTGATTGGTGCTAAAGCAGTGACCAAGGGTCACCAACAGGTTTAATACAGGTATGAGAAGAGTTAAAAAGTTATGAAGTCTCTTTAATCCCTTTTAATTTTAGGGGTCAACAAGCCAAGAAACCAAGACACTGTGAA